>NW_024373257.1:2599848-2964648 GCF_014805655.1 Passer montanus
ACCTCCATTAAAAAAAAAAAAAAAAAAAAAAACAAAAAAAAAACAACACCAAACTTGTTTCTTGTATGCCATCTAAATTAACCCTCCTTTATCTTAAAACCATCACCCCTTGTTTCATCACAACAGGCCCTGCTTTAAAGTTGGTCCCCATGGTTCTTACAAGGTCCCTTTCAAGTACTGAATGGCTGATAAGGTCTCCCATAACTTCTCTTCTGCAGGCTGAACAATCCTAATTCTTTCAGTCTTTCCTCATAGTAGACGTGATCCATCCCTGTAATGATCTTCATGGCCCTCCTCTGGATTAATTCTGAAAGGTCCATGTGTCCAGATCTGTGCTGGGACCCCAGAGCTGGATGCAGTTCTCCAGGCAGGGTTTCACAAGAGAGGAGGAGAGGGGCAGAATCACCTCTCTCAATCTGCTGGCCATGCTACTTTGGATACAGCCCAGACCACAGCTGGCTTTATGGGCAAGTATTTTACTAATCCTAAGACATTTCTGTTGAAAAACCTGTAAGTTTAAGAAAATAACCTGGTCCTATTTCTACCCTTAGTCATACTGATTTGTAATGGGATGAATTTCACTAGGTCAATAATATTACACAGAATTAAAACAGATGAAAATAATTTAGAAAGCAGAACATAAAAAGGACAAGCCATAGCATTTGGATATTTACTTTTAAGAGGTGTAGAGTAATTCAATACAGATAAGCATTTGATGGAGTTACAGCTCATAAAAGTGGTTCTCCTTCATCTAATCCTTCTGGATTCATTCTCTGCATGGGATCCACTCATATTAAAGCTGAGCAATGAGGTTGTAAAGGACAGTTAATGGAGGGAAAGCAACTTCTCCCTCTGTTTGCTTTAACATGTTGGTGCAGCCCTAAGGCTGAATTGTACTTTTGGTAGAGACTTCCAGGAATAGTTACTACTTTCCAGGCAAAAGTAAAGCTTTAATTTCTGCTGGTTTTATGAGAGTTTGATCAGATCAGGCTCAAATCAGATGAGTCTGTTATAATCCAAGATGTTAACCCCTTGGGAACAGCCTTGTGCGCTGTTAGAGCAGCACTCTTAAGATGCTGGGCTTGGAAGAAAAATAATTGTTGTCTGGTACTTAGGCCTCAATTCAGTGCCTGAGCAGAGACATCTTGTGCTCAGGTATCAAGGTAACTAAGATATCAAAAGGATGCCTGGATAAGACTAGCATGTTAGATTAAGAGAAAAAGTCCAACAAAAACCCTAAAACAAACCCATTAGCTACCCATATCCTTCTGCAGCAGCAGCTAGAGGTCAGTGGGGGTACCCCGGGGCATGACTAAAGCACTGAATCAAACCATGATATTCTGACCTCTCTTAAATGGCTAAACACTGAAATTGCAGTCAGAGAGCTGAGGGAAGATTGCAGCTGACCAAGCAGGCAAAAACAAGGGCTAATATACCTCGTGGTATTTTTCAGAACTGGTAACCATTATTGTATCTAGTTTTTATTTGATTTAATTTAATTGTTTTTGATTTAATTATTCATTGAGGCTTTCTCTCTTATTGCTTCTGAAATGAAATGAAATGAAATGAAATGAAATGAAATGAAATGAAATGAAATGAAATGAATAGAATAGAATAGAATAGAATAGAATAGAATAGAATAGAATAGAATAGAATAGAATAGAATAGAATAAATAGCTACTAGCAGTGGATTAACTTCAAAGGCTTCTAAAACTGAAATCAACTTATAGATTTTTTGGATGCTAGAAGGAGCTTTCAAAATTAGTCTGGCAGTCTTGCACAATGAGAAGATGTTCTTCAGGAGAAACTGATTTCCTTCTTGAAGATGTTCTAGGAGACCTAGAAGGAAATATTTTGAGACCTTTTCTGTGGGATAATTTGGGGTTTTCCTTTGGAGAAATTAGAAGTGTAGTGACATTAAGGCATAATAATATGAAAGGTAACGAAGACTTATTTTAAAAAAAAGCCATTATTTAATTAATTAATTAATTATAAATTATTTATCAATTCTTATAAATCAAATATTTTTTTAAATACCAAATTCTTTGTTCAAATTTTTCTTCTCCATTTAGTGCAATATGGCTATTCTTCTTACAACAATTTCTGTATGCAAAATCATACAGTAAATCTGCTAATCAGAAAGGGAACGTAATAAGGAAGATGTAATCCACATCTGAATCCCAGCATGGGAGGGTCAGTGGGAGGAAAATGCTCCCTGACACAGCAAGTACAGGATTCTCAGAACTCAAAAAGTTCAAACACCAGGAAGTCGCATGATCTAAACAGTAGAAATCTTTCATCAGTGCTGAGTCCTCACCAAAAAAACTTAAAAGGATATCTTGCTTTTCCTTTTTTCCTCTTCAACCACCTACTTGTTTCTCTGATGTACATCTGAAAGAAGAGCTTGTTCAAAATCACTAAGATATGACAAGAGAGCAGCAGATCTATATCTGAAGCATTATATTCAGTGAATGCACTTTCAGCCTCCTTATAAAGCCAACAAAGGAAAAATTGTACAAAATGTTTTGCAGTGATCATAAGACAAAATTTTTCCACTTTCATGTTCTTTAGCAAAACTGACAAGAACAAGCAAAACCCCACCTGACATAATAGATGCCACTTTCTTCTTTGAGATGTCCTTTCCACATTTCTACACAAAATTTGAACTATTCAACTTTTGTTGTAGGGTTCAGTGTCAGCATTGTCAATCACAAGGATTTGTCAACACAAACCAAGCTCAAAAATGGTGCTAAGTTAAAATATACACACTTGTATGCGCTTTTACATTTGCTGACCACATTTTAGAAGCAGTAAGTAATGGGGACATAGCAGGGATTTACTTGCCCTTCTCATTTTAGAACTTTTAAACCCTATTGATTTCATAGGTGTAATCTTTTCTCATCAATTAAAAAAAATGCAACAAATTTTGCTCTAAAATGAAATCAAATCAATATTATTATGTGATTTTAACCTTAACACCCAACCTCAATCTAAAAAAAATGTCAAGAGCTACCATAAAGTCATGAAGGCTTGTACCCTTATGATCAAAGCCCATGTCTTAATCTTGCATACTCTAATAATTGCTGATAATAATTCAGTAAAGCTGCATAACTAGAAAAATAGGAGATAATACAAATAAAGTCAATCATTTAACAAGATAGTTTGCTACTTGGATGATGTTTGCAAACATATATAAGTACATTCTATCTATCCATATGTAAATGAGCGCTATGTGAAATTTAGATATATATGAAAGAGCAGTAAGCTGTCTTATACTGAAGAAGAATTTCCCTGCTGAGAATAGGAAGTAAGTGTATATTTCCTGGATGTGAAAATTTAATGTCTGGGTGTCATAAGCGAGAGCTTCTCTATCTCTTGATCAGGAGGAGGTAAAAGTGCCAGAAGATATTGGTTAAGGAGGGTGAAGGGCACCGTATGTACATGATCCTTTATTGTACAGTACTGATCAGTTCTTGACTTGTGATTGAGGAGTTTCTTGGATTGTACAAGAAAGAAAGAAAAATCCTGCTTTGGAAAGAATCCAAATGTATTTGTTCTTCCTTGTATCAAAATTCTTCCATGAATGTCCATGAAACATTGGATGTACTTAGTTCTGTGATTTCTATCACAGCTGGTAACAGGGAAATACCTGTACCATTTTTGTTTGTACTCCCTTTCCTGTATATTCCTTTTAGGAATATAAAAGGATGGTTTTGTCTGCATGAGTATCTTGGGAAGCTATTCTGTGAATTACTTTTTTCAGTGGTAATCTATGCTTCTGTCCCCAATACTCAGAGCAATTACAGGACAAAATACTGGCTCAAATCATCCTCTCCCCCTGGCAGATTACATTTTTTTACCACAGTAAATGAACTTTGACCTCTAATCCATTTAAAATGCAGCTGCTGAGTTCTTTTTTGACTGTTACTCTAACTCTCTGAGTATTTTCTTTTTCACTTCTTTTTTCCCTTCCTCCTCCCATTTCACTCACTGCCCTACCTTATCCTACTCCTCACAGTGCAATCTGCCTCACCTTGAAGGTCGTTCACACCATTCTCTCCCTCCCTCCTTGTCTAGTCAAGTCCCTTATCTTGGAACATTAATTTAGCTTGACTACAGTGAGTGGAAGTAATAAAAAATAATTGGCTATTTGTAATACTCCTAATCAAGGCTGTATTCATGTTTCTCTCTCTTTAGAGTTATAAGGTAATAAAAACAAGTTGCTCCCTGTGAAATGTATTGAAATCCATTGATAGATAAATATTATACAAAAATGGAAATATAGAAATGTTAAATTTTAACTACTCTAGAGATGAGTTACTAAAGACAAATTCCAATTTAATTGCTTCCCTTGCAGCAGAATTGTCAGAGGTCAGCATTTGTGAGTAACATGGACATTTAACAATCTGAATCATAACATTTCTGTTTCAATTGGTGGAGTCATGACTATTGCGAAACATCTACATTTTAATTTCCTACATTTGTAACCTTTTAAACTGTGATCATGACACAGCAATAGAAATGGAATTCTGTTTAGATGTTGTCTTTCTAGACAAAGTCTTCACTGTCCTTCTAGAGCTGCATGATCAAAGTTGTGTCCAACTTGAACACTACACTCCCAACCTTCTGCTGAATTATTCCAGCTGGAGAAGAAAAAGGGGATCAGCTAGTTGTCTTCATAACTGATTTTCTGTTCTTTGGAGTAGACTGTCTCTTTTTCTGTTTCTTTTTTAAGTCCACAAATGCATGTCTTTATTTGCGGACATGTTTGGATTAATCCAAAAATCCCAAAGATGTTTTTCCAGACCACAGAGTCAACTCCCTTAGTCAGGGACCTGGCTGATATTTTCTGCTTTAGACTGGTATCATTAGAGTCTGGGTAGGCTTTCATCTTGGTGTCCTCTTTCTCACTGTTGCTCAATTTTTAGCACTTCTCACACCTTCCTTCACATGAAATAATACTGTGAAATGCTCTCCTTAATGTCAGTTTTCCCTTTTTCCAGCAGACTTGCATCCACCTTTGAAAAGAAAAATGCATCTAACTTCTTTCTTATCCTAAATAAATACACCAGTTTCAATGAGGTTTAAGCCAGATCATAACAGAAACCTAATGCCAATGCTACACATTCTTACATGGCTTCAATAGTTTGCAATCCTAAAAATCTAGGTATAAAATAAATGACATTTTCTATTGATCATAAACTCAATGTTACAACTACAGACTCATATAACTTTATCCTTTCATTGTCCTGCACTACCCTTCAGTAACTAGGAGATTTCTCAGTCTACAGCAGTCATATAGAAGGGATTACTTTGCAATTTCAATTGTATCTCAGTAATCTTTTACAGAAAAAAACAAAAAATCACTATTTAAGCAATTGGGAACTATTTTACTCTCCTATAAATCAAAATAGGTGATGAGATTTTAGTCTATTTCACTGAAAAAGCCAATTATTCTAGGACTGAGACCAAGTATGGGGAATTCATCTGCAAATGTGTTGTTTTTCAGAAAGGTAAAAGAAAATGAAATACAGAAAGAAACCTTGAAATAACCTTATCTCAGAACACAGCAAATTAGTGTCTTACTGAGTCCTCTCTGAGTTGTAGCTTTGTTTATGAAGAACAGAACAAGTGGTAAACTTTGGCCTTGTGTTGCTCACTGTCCTCGACTTCTCAGAAGCATAATCTACATTCTTGTTTAATGCCAGCACCAAGCCTCCCATCCACTTCATTGGCAGCAACCCATGGCTCTTTGATGAGGTGATTTCATGAGTATTTTTTATACTGAGGAGGAGCAAGACTCTGCAAGGCTTTCTTACTGTCACATGTTAGTTTCTTGCTGAGTCCATCAGCATGTGTAATTGAGTAAGTGAGAAAGTAATATCATTTGGTCCCATGGTTGGAGTAAAGCCTTTCTCAAGATGACAACCAGTCAAGAAAATATAATAGCACTGTGGGAAAATTTATATTCTGAAATAAGGCTAAATGAATGGACTTCAACATAACATAGTTGGTTTTACAGACTGATTTTACACTGTGACCTAACCATAATAAGATAATGAATCATCCTTATTCTCTTAAGGATTAACTAGTTCTGGTCTGACATGTTTCATGAGAAACACTGCCTGAGGGTTACCGAACCCATTGTGTCCTTTGCATCAGATCCTGCAGGAAAGGAGGGACACATAGAGCTATACTAAATAATCCCAGGCACAGCAGATGGACCTTGAGCTGTCTTTTCTGCTGTAGATCCGTATGTAGAATCATAGGATTGTTTAGATTGGAAAAGACCCTTAAGATCATTGACTCCAGCTGCTAACCCAGCACTGCCAAGTCCACGACTAAACCCTGTCCCTAAGCACCACATCTACACTTCTTTTAGAGACCCCGGGGATGATGACTCAGCCACTACCCTGAGCAGCCTGTTCCAATGCTTGACAACCCCTTCAGTGAAGAAATTTTTCTTAATATCCAATCTAAGCCTCCCCTGGCATAACTTGAAAGAGGACAATTTCCTAATGCTGCCACTGAAATCCTATTTGCGCAACAGAACATTCTCCTTTTGGTTTAGGTATAAAGGATATAAAACTCAAGGCAATGGAAATAACATTTATAGGGTTGGTTGTTTTTTATAAGCCTCAGGGAAAAAGAATATCAGAGTTAAGATTTCCTTCCTTTTTTTTTAACCACATTGTTAGTAATAAGAAAAATATGATGGCAACTTGTTATCTTTTGTAACTCTTGCTGTAACACCTACGGAGAACTATGTAAAGCAAGGATGCAGCAACATGCCTTAAATTAGATCTCACTTTAGCCAGCTTCAAGAGGATATAATATAGCAGCACAATTTCAAAAAGCAATACAATCCTTGGACTTTTTTTATAATAAATCACGATTTTCAGGGCTGGCAATTCCCAGTATCCCCTTTGCTATTATTTTAGCAGCAGTACACCCTTGGATAAAATATATGTTCCCTGAAAGTGCCAAGATCCTTCTTGCAGTCCGGTCACAGGCTGCACTTGAATGCATTGGCCTGTGGGTTACCCCAGGAACCCCTGCATGACAAGGGGTTGTTCTCAGCCACATTCTGCTGTCAGCACACATCCTGTGCATTGCCATTGAAGTGGGTTTATATGGCAAATACAGAAAGGACGAGTACAAAGTTTTCTCCAACACATTTTTGGTACTGATGAACACTCGAAGGTGCTGCCTTAATGCAAACAATATTCACAAACTGTTAGTGTGATGAGGAGGAAAACACAAAAGATGTCAAGATTCAAGACACATTTATTGCATTAGACATGGATTTTCCATGTCTAATACACCTCCGTTTAGCAAAAGGTGAAAAGGGTAATGCAGCAGCACAAGCACCGTATTTCCAAATATCATCCTTTTTGCTGAGTTACAATGACCATTCAGGCCCCAAATGAGATAAGGGTAACTTCTTGTTACTTTTTAGTGGTACATGCAAATGGCTTGATTCAGCAAGTTATCTGAGCACACAATTGGCCATTGAATTAAATGGGACTTACCCATTTAAAGCTAAACGTGCCCTGCAGGATGAGCACTATAACACTGAGACATTAAAAATAAACTAGGGTACAGCAGTTCAAAAGTTGAGACCATCCACCATCTAAAGTACAGGAAGAATTGAGAGGCAAAGGAACAAATCCAGTATACAATGTTTAATACCTTTAGGCATGATGAGATAATAAGTAGGTTATTGTTTTCTGAGCCATTAAAGGAATGCATTGGTTTTAAGGATGTTCTTATTTTTAGTGAAATTTTAGTTCTCACAGGAAATACAGACAGGCTCTTCCTATGGCTTGCAATGTGTTTGCTAGAAACAGCCATCTGCTTCTCCTGCTTTCTCCTAAGGGGAATAAATTCCTTACATCTGGCCTGTAAAATAGGACTTAGTGCCAGATCCTAGACCCAATGAAGTTAAATGATATCTTTCCCTTAGTCAGGAAAAAATCAGGATTGTATCGCTTTTATAGCTAACATCTCCTGCTGCTTTTGCTGTTTTTTGTTTTGAGTCTTATCCTATTCCAGATAATGGGCAGATGTTGCTGCCCATATATCCTTATTTCTAGATTTATGCATAGGAATTCTCTTGCCTTGCTCAGCATAGATGCTCAGTACTACCTATTTTCCAAAGAGCTTTTAAAAACTTTTAATTGTCTGAGTCCTAGAGAAAAAACTGCTTAGAAAATCCAAAAATTTAGCAACTAGGAGCTTTCTAGTTTTCCAGTTCCTTTCTTGTTTTCTATTCAGACAATTATTTCTAATTCCTTTAAGCTTTATTACTATTTTTTTGTTTTACTATCTCCTTCTCTGTGTTTTATCTACTGTTCAGTTCCAGTATCACAGAAACCTCCCAAAGACATTTATTCAACAAAGAACTTATATTTTCTCTACTGAAGGCTTAGATTTTGCAGATAATTTCTGCATGCAGGTCAGAATATTCCTAGGGATAGAGGTTCCCAGGATTTTCCTTTCTCCTAAAACAGCTTCTGCAAGAGCAGGTGTACATTTTACCTAGTAGACATAAGGAGTTGTTACATTTCTCCTTATTAATATTATAGCAGTTGGTGAAAGACAGAGAAATATAGAGAAAAAATGAAATGGTGAAAGATAGAGATGTGTGCCTGTCTTAACACAAGGAAAAAATTTAATTATTAAATATCTAATACGATTTTATACCCAGCCAGTACTGTTAAGTTAATTGCAGATGTAGGTGGGAAAACAAAATCAACCAAAAAGTTACTGAAGTACAACATAGTGCAGTACAATGCTGTTGCCATGCAGAACACTCTGTGACTCTCTGTTATGAACCAAATTGTATATATTCAAGAATTAGTGGACTTGGTGAAAACTTAGCTGATTCAAGATACACTTCTAAGAAAGGAAGGATAGTAGTAGACTATGGAACAGTTTGTATATGGTAAAGAAAGGAAGAGTCTCCCTAAAACCCAAAAAAACCTGAGAAGAACTGTCGCAAAATTAAGTTTATAACTTTGTATGTGTCTGGGCAATGAGCAGGAGAGAATGACTGCTTGCTCAAGGGAGAGCAAACAGAGTCAGCCTGAAGCAGGCTGAGGCAAAGAAAGTCCTCACAACACGTTCAGCCATCCTTAGTCTGACCAGTTTCAAGTGGTTTTATGTTGTTGAAAAAAGTAATGCTAAAAGTGTTACTAAATGCCTGAATTTGTGGCTTCCCTGATACAGTCAGTGCCTTGAATTGGACCTTGTGAAGAAGCCATCTCAGATTCAGCTTTAAGCCAGGTAATTTAGTAAAGCAGGTAGAAGATGGTAATTCACAGCACTCTTGGGGATTTTAGAGCAGTTAGAAATTATTAGTGAATTAGGAATGCGTAGCAAAGAAACTAATCCAAAGCATCCAAAGAAAAATATTTTTCTAATATATCTAGCCTGTAAAATCAAGATCAGACTTCAAATGTAATGCAACACAGTGTTTCCTAAGCAGTAAGGATCCTGAATCTGGTTTTAGGATTGTAAATGAATGCTGCCAGTATATTATATTGTGAGTACTTGTCACTATTTGACCTTTTTTTAGGACCATCACATAACTTAGTATATAATCAGTTCTCATTATGTAATTAAATCACTCATAAATTGTTTATTGAATTCAGCAAATTCATCCTTAAATATTTTGGTGATTCTTTTCAAAGAGACAACGGTAATTTGTTGTCAATCCAGATCTAATTTAATCTCTGAATGTCCCTTGGGACATTCTGTTCTTTCAAGACAATCTTCACTGCAATTATTAGCATTTAAATGGTAGTTTGTTATTACTGTACACAGTAATAAGCATCATCCAAAGAACATTCATTACCACCTTACTCTTTCAATGCATGAATGCAACAATACAAGCTCCATACCACCTTGTGCATTTGCTGCCACAGCGTTTAATGGTTAAATAGCAACATATTACATTTATGATACGTTTATGATATTCAAAGAATATACAGTTCTAGGTTTGAGTTTCAAATCTAGTGTGTGGATAGTGACATTAAATATATATATATATGTGTGTGTGTGTGTGTGTGTGTTGCTGCCTCCTCATGGAGAGTTCTGTTTGTGATTTGTTAGTCTAACTAGTGCGTCCATTTTTTTAGGACATTGGTGTCAGCTCTGGTGATCTGATTTAGAACATCTACATAACACCATGAAACATGAAAGCAGACATCATGGAGAGTGGTGTCTGGCGTGAAAGAGTTTTTCAGTGCACTATGCTAGCAAATACACAGCATGTGCTCCAAAACAGCTCCTCTCCTCCATTCAGCTCCTCTTTACACTTTCTTTAATGTGTTCTTGAATTGAAACAAGTCCCTTCATCCTCTGCAGCAATGCACTGCCCTCTCCTTATTCAAATCTCATCTCAAAGTGGTTTGATTTTAAGAGTAAGAACTGTTAATAATCCCTAAGCAGGGAAAGTATGTGATAAGTAGGACATATATTTTGGAAGAGTGCCAGCTTGTGGAAGAGCTACCCAGGGTCAGAGGCACAGGATGTCTTGCAGTAACCCTTACACCTTGGCCTGCATCTGGCTGTCATTTCTACTGTTACCTTTGCAGATAAGAAGGATATCTTTTCTTCTGAAAGCACCAAGGCAATTACCAGTTCCAGAAAACCGGGCTTTTAAATTGCCTCATGTTCAGCCAGAATGAGGAGCTTGCTGTGGCAATCAGCCCTGCAGGCTACAGCAGCAACAAATGCCTCCCTAGTGGTCTCTAGTGTCCATTTAGTGATCCAGGTTTATCCCACCCTGCCACCTCCTCCTCTTCATTTGAGCTAAGTGACAGATTTCTGCCTTACAATCTGTCACCCTGGAGAGTCCTTCTGAAAGCATGGCACAGGTGTTTCAGTCACTGCAAACACTGCTTAGATGTTTCACATTTCATAGTGTGGAACTCTTCTCTCCTGTTTGAGGCTCCTCTGCAGGATCTGGTAATCAAAGAAAGTGATTGGGGTGCCTTAGCACCTTGTTGACCTGCTTAGGCCTCCCTGGAACACTCACTTCTTCCTCTGCAGTACTCATCAGTCCTGCTTCATATGTCTGAAACTACTTATAGTTAAGCTGGGAGACTCATAACACAAGTTACTAACTTCATAAAGTAAATGCAGAGAAGTACTAGCAGTGATTGAGTATTACTACCAACCAGAACATGTAATGCTATGCTTCTATGTCTTGATACTGTTTCAAAACAGTCACTTCTCCCTCTACATCAGACATTTTTATTCCAAGCACCTGCTTTTTGAAATAAGCAAAAAAAGGTCTAAGCCTTCACTCCTACTGTTCATTGGGATTTGTTGTTTTTGTTTTTTTTTTTTAATATATTTATCTCAGCTATTTCCTGTCCTTCATATAAAAAAGACTTTTCTGAAAAAGTCTTATAAGAAAGCATTTTCCTACAGAAAACATGTTGGTGACAATTTTTTCATGGAGTTGAGTCAACTAATACAAGAGAACAATACAAATTTTTAAAAAATCCTTTTAAAATTTAAATTACAAAAATGGTACTTAAAAATAAACCAGTAGTACAAAGGGACATGAGATATGAACATGTGAGAAAGGCAGAACCTTCACTCCTACTGTTCATTGAGATTTGTTGTTTTTGTTTTTTTTTAATATATTTATCTCAGCTATTTCCTGCCCTTCATATAAAAAAGACTTTTCTGAAAAAGTCTTATAAGAAAGCATTTTCCTACAGAAAACATGTTGGTGACAATTTTTTCATGGAGTTGAGTCAACTAATACAAGAGAACAATACAAATTTTTAAAAAATCCTTTTAAAATTTAAATTACAAAAATGGTACTTAAAAATAAACCAGTAGTACAAAGGGACATGAGATATGAACATGTGAGAAAGGCAGAAATGTTGGATTATACAAGAAAATCATATTTCTTAAGCTAAAATGGCATTGCTTTCTGTTTTCAGTAACACGTAATAGATATTTGGGGCCATAGAATCACAGAATAGGCTGACTTGGAAGGGACCCACAAGGATCATCAAGCCCACAAATGCTGTTTCTGTACAGGGAAACCAGAAAGTTAAACCTTGTATCTGTGAGCATTGTTCAAACACTTTTTGAACACTGATAGGCTTGGAGCCTTAACCACTTCCCTGGGGAGTTTGTTCCAGTGCTTGACCACCCTTCTCAGTGAAAAACTTTTTCCTAATATCCCATCTGAACTTCCCCTGAAGCAACTCTAACCTGTTCCCTCACGTCCTACCACTGGACACCAGAGAAGAGATGGGCATTTCCCTCTCTGCCTGTCCACAAGAGGACATCGTAGGCAGCAAGTAGGTCACTCTTGGTCTCCTCTTCCTGTGCTGAGCAAATCTAGTGTCTTTTAGGTATCTGGGCCAGGTTCATTTGCGCTGTTTCAAGAGCTTTCAGCAATAAGTATTTGGCCCTTCATATTTAGTATTTTACTAATCAAAATACAATAAAAAGTCTTGGTGTTTTTTCAATTAAATAGATAATATTAATACCATGAAAAAAATTTACATTTATGAAACTCTTCTCGTTGACAAAGAATCTCCAAACAATTTATTGATAGTCATAGAAATTTCTAATTAGGAGTACTTCTTTTGCTTCTTTTGCTTAAATATGTGTCTTTTTAATCACCAGAACTTCAGGCTAAAGTATATTAACAGTGTCATTTTCCAGTCTACAGCCTTAAAAGTGATGAACTAAATCTGTAACCTCCTACTGTTCTAGCTTTCTAGCTGAGTACTTCCTGGAATGAGTAATCTCACTGAATTCAATGAAACTACTCATGCAACTGTTCAGAAGTGTATTAAAATATTGTGCAGCTTAGATTTATTCACATCAGGGGCAATGCCATCTTTTTAAATGTAGTAAACCATTATTTAATCCCAGGAGAATGTTAGGTCATTTTTCCTCTGGAACTAACAGAAAAATTAAATCCTGAAAGGAAGAAGACCCTGCTCAGAGACACGTTAGTCTAAGGTCTGTTGGTTGTTGTTGGGAGTGCCAAAAGTCATGCACTTCTGACTTGCTGTACAGAAACAAAAGTTGTTTCCCAGACTCACCTGTCCTCAAATAAGGAAAAAGTATCACCAGCTGTTGAAAGTTTTTATGTGCATATTGTACATATAGATGAAGAAGGAGTTAGACACTCAATTTACTTTTGTGAAAGTTTCTCTTTAGTGTTTCTGCACAGATCTAAAGCATGAGAGAGGCAGTTCCACCAGAAATGTACGGATGATCAGGAGTCTTCCTTGCTCCCCATCAGCTAGAATAACTGCTTGTAAAAAAGAAGGGTTATAACCTAAATGGTGTGGAAAAATTGTCACCAGTTCATTAAGATGGAAGCAGGAAATGCTACTTCTGGCTTTAATAAGTGTTTTAAAACAAAAATTCAAATTTAACTTTGCAATTGAGCCATTACATGTTTTAATCTCTCTCTATATAAAGTTGTTGAATGTGTTCAGAAATTAAATGAGTACCTCACCACAAAGGCACTATGGCAGGAAAGAACTGGAACACTTATGGGTGTTGCTGTCACCTTTCAGAGCTGTTAATCATGTTTCTCATGGATCTGTCAGTTCTGCATTTTCAGATAGTATTTTCACTTTTACCTCTTCCCAGACACTGGAGAGCTGTTAAGGAGCCCCACGTGCACAGGGTCACCTTTGTAAGCAGATTGCATTCTGACTTCAAACATCATGAATTCTGCACACCTGCCCTATGTGCCATCCCTCCCAGAGCCAATTTAGTCTTATTCACATACTTCATGTTTGCCAAATTCAGCAAAACTCTTCTGCATTTGCAATCAGAGCACATTTCATTTGTTTTGCAAGAGAAATTGCTTGAAGTAGGAATAGATTTTACACTGATACTTTTCCATGTGTCCTACAAACCTAATCATTGTTAGGAATGTGCCTAGCTACTGACTACCAAAGGAAGAGGCATTTCTGTGTGCAGGATCTTGTTTTGGATCAAAATTAGAGGGAATATTTGTGTGAGGTGTCTTCCTATGGGAAACGAGAGGCTCTGAGTGATTTTGCAAAGGAGAGACTCTCTTCCAAACATGTAAAGGAGGGTGGTGGTGAAAGAAAAGCTGAAAGGAAATCAGTATATTAAGAATTATTATGAACTGAAGCAAGTGACTGACCATACTCCTTCTCCACTTGATTTTAGCTCATCATCAGATTGAAACATTAGGTTTTACCCTTTCCAAGCCCTAAACAGAGATATCAAACCCCTTCTTTTTTTCATGTAAATTCTTCTTTTCAATTGCTGCTTCTGCACCACTTCTCTCTCCTGAGGCAGGCTGCAGAAACTGGAAGCCCCTTTTCATGTCTTTAATATGCAGGTGAGGTGCTACATGGAGGCATCAAATTACTAATGCAGAGCTAAGAACAAGATGATTCATTCATTCTTAGCCTTCCTAGTTCTGCACAACTATCTGATCAAGGTGATATTCAAGGAGGATAGTTTTACGGTGTAACAATAATTTTTATGTAACTTTTTTCAAACATTTTGTATTTTAATGTTGATACTAATTTTTGCAGGAGAAAGTACATTACTTTAAAAAATAAAGTGGTGAAGTGAGTCCTTTACCAAGTCTCCTTTATCTCTCACAAGCATCAGGATAAGTGTAAAAGTCCCCAAAGTGAAAATCAGATTTCTGGTGTCCTGTGCATTAAGGTATACACAGAGGAAACAAATGGAACACGCTGCAGAGGTCCCTGAGCTAGTACCCAAAAATCTGTCTCCAAAACCAGGACCAGACCTCACCTGATGGATGTGTGCCTCCATTTGATGTTGCACCTGAACAAACTCCCTCCTCCTCAAGGCACTGATGCTAGAAAAAGATGGCTGTAACACTTATGGCCTTTATTCTAGCCCTGTGCCACATCATGCTTCACAGATTTATTGGCTCTTCTGGAGACAGCTGCAGATGTGGCATCTAATCCATCATGTCACTGGACACACCCTAAAGGTGTAAGAAGGTCTTTCTTCCACAGAAAACAAGTTTTGCCACAGAGTTTATGGAAACAAAAATCAGGCCACTGAAAAAGAAACATACTTCTGGGGTGGCAGTATTTAATTAGCTCTTTGAAGCTTTAAGAATTTCTTACTGGAAAGCTTGTTCCATGAGAGTGTGATTAAAAGGACATTGTCTTTCAAGAAAAAGGCAGAGACAAATGACTCAAAACAAAATTATAGATTACACAGGCAAGGACAAGAAGCTTTTGCCTGGTGATATAGAGGAATAGCACCAAGGAGCACAGAGCACAGAGCACTGGAATAAGACAACCTCAACCGTTGGGTTTTATCCTTATTACAGGCACAAACAAATAAAAAGTATCAAGTGGACTTGCAGAAAAATCATAATAGGAGCGTCAGAAGTGTACTGGAATATCACAGTTCCCTGGTCTGTGTTTATTCCATTTTACTGTGTGATTAAAGCTACAGTTCATTTTTTGGCAGTTGTGAACATTAATTGACATGCCAGTTTGAAGATCAGCTATACTGTTTTTATGATGTACAGGAGAAGTTATCATGGAATTAACTCTCATGCAGTGAGTTGGGAAGAGAAGCTGGGTTAAGTATACTATTTCAAGCAAGCTGTGCACCTGCACACAACCTATACAGCTCCAGCATAATTGTTTTTATGGGCTTTTAAAAGTAAAAGAAAGAAAGAAATCAGTGCTTTGAATTGGCAAAGTATCTCCTTAAAGGTTCTTAAATTATTTTATTTATTTGGTTTGTATCTGTAGAAGACTAGATAAACAATTTGAGATTTTGATACCTGTTTTCTCATTTCTACTTTTGGTTAGGAAAAGTTCATATAAATTTAGTGAGAAGTGCACAGCAGCCAGGATTTTGATGTTTCCATAATAAAGAATACCATAGGAATGATGAACCAATTGTAGAACTTTGACTCCCGAACATTTGCAACAGCACAAGCCTGGAAACAAAATATTCAGAGATTTTGAACATGTATAACCAGGTATATATATCTATATTACTGTATAACCAGTTTTATATATCTACATATATATAGAGAGAGAAAGAGATTTTGAACCTGTATAACCAGTTACATATAGAACTCTGGGTTGTTCCTGACATGGAATATGCAACTGATTTGCTACAAGTTATTATAATAAAGGCCAGTTACAGGTGTTGAAGAATGTCACTAGGACAGTAATAGACCAGATCAAAAGTATTCTACAGCAATGGAATGATGGCCAAGATGACTTTTTAAAAATGCTTCGTTTGTCTGTAAGGATCAAAAAAAATCTGTTTATGCTTTTAATTTTTTTATTAGTCATTAGTTAAAGGTCTTATTTCCTTCTTTTTTTTTTTTTTTCGCTTTCTTAAACTAGTTTCATCTTGTTATACTTAATGGAATTATAATCCTTTTTTACTCCATGCATTTTTCAGAGGATGCAAGCATTTTCATACTAATTGCCTGTGCAATGCTAAATAATCCATTCCAGGCATAGCACAGTTAATCTTTCCCTGTTTCTGGCAGAATTAATGGTAAGAATATTTTGCTACAGTTGAGTATAAATTTCTATCTTGAAATATAATTACTGTCTGACAAGATATTAGGCAAATATTGAATACTGCACTGAGAATGAAGCCTTCTAAACAGCTTCTAAATTTACATAACCCATATTAATTAATTAATTTTCTGCTAAAAATACAACATGCACATCTGTGTTCAGCATAATTTTTTTCAGTCTGGTAGCATCTTGGAAAGATCGTAGTGGAAATTCTCAAAAAATAGCAAACAAATCCAAGACCCTCATCAGTCAACTGCAGCAAACTGGATCAGAGAGCAGGAGCTCTCCCTGCCAATGTGGTCATTCCTGCCAGGCATCTGGCTTTTTACCCTGAGCCAGCAAGGAGGAAAAGCATGGAGAAACCTTAGGAAATATTTTTAAATCACCAAGGATATCTGAGTCCGCAATAGATTTGTAACATTTTATATGGTGCCTGTTGTTTAAGAGTGAGCCCAAGAATAAGGTTCCTCTTGCAGCTGTATTTGTCAAGATCCTGAAAGGTGTTAAGCTCCCTTCCTCCCCAGCAAGAGGCTGGCACGTCATAGCACTACAGGGAAAGCAGAGCCTCTGAATATTTTGCTAGGATGTGGTTTTGCAGCTCTCAGATGTGCTACAGTATGGCAACAGGACTGTGTCCCTACAGCCCATTTCAGAATTTAGGAGCAACTAGGCAGATGATCAAAAGATAAACTGAGCAGAGAAAATGTACTTAGATGTCTTTTTATCCATAAATGCTGTGGTGTATAAGGCAAACAAAGTGTGAAACAGGGACAGGAGATCACTTTATCACAGTGGGTCAAAAATACCTCAGAGTTTCTGCCCTTCGTACTTTCAAAATATTTCATTATACGGCTTGTATCCTTGAAACAGACTTTAGCGATATCTGAAAACGCCATGTGACAAGGAGTGGATTTACCATATTATCATTGATGGCTGAAGCCTGCTGGCCATTAAGAACCCACAGGAGGCACAGCCAAGTGTGCCAGACTCTCCTTCTCATTCCTTTGAATGGAGGCTACCCTTGAAATAAGGACAGGCATCAGCCAAACCCTCTCTGCTTCAATAATTCACAGCTTCCCAGAGCCCACAAGTATTGTTAGGAACATAGCACTTGTTAGATCAGTTTCTTTGGGCTTCAGCATACACCAAAAGACTCAGCACAGATTTAACTTTGTTTGGAGCAATTCTTTCTGCCATAAATGGCACATGGCAGGGATTTTTCACAATAATGGATTCCCAACCTGGAGGTTTCTAAGGTAGTATTTGCCCACTGTTGTCAACAACCATTCTTCCAGATGAGCCTTTGGGGATATGTAAATATTTATTTATTTTATAATCTGAACTATGTATCTTTCATTTCTGGATCACCTTTTAATTACGTGGTTTCAGTTTCTAATGCCTCACCTGCATGTCTCTAATCTTTTCTCTGGCTACCTGAAGACCTCCCTTATCTTGAGACCAAATTTAACCACATTATTTGCCTGTAATCTGTCAGTGATGCTTTTCTATGTGTCAGGATTTGTCCTAAATGAGTTGTGGGTGGACTAGATGTTTTCTTGGGCTTTGGTTGCATCTGAGTTTAAAAAGCAGTTTAAAAGACTTAGTTCATTCTTATGCTGCTAACAATACGCACCTTATTCTCCATCTGAAATCTGGATCACCTATGTTTTGGGGGTTTTTTCATTAACTAGTACATTTGTGTGCTTTAAAACTGGTTTACAGGCTGCAGGATTCAGTTCAGAAGGTAAATTGCAGTTAGTGATGATGTAGATGCAGATGTAGATGATGTCGAACCAAAACATAGTTCTAAACTTTTACGAAACATTTTCTGTGGCAGCAGCTCTTTGGCCACAGAGAGCAACAGGCAGAACTTTCCCAGGCATTGTCCTGGGAAAGGCTGTGAGATCAGAGAAAAGAATGAGAAACAATTATTATCTTCCCTTGCTGCCCCTGTTGTTGTGAACATGTGGAATGTGTTATGGAGATTTGTTTACCAAAGGGTGGTTTCTTAATTAGCAAGTTGTGATGGTGTTTGGACTGAAGGACCAATCGGGTCCACCTGTATCATGTCAGTCAGTCCCAAGCAACAGGCAAGCGCCATTCCAAAGGGGAGCAGGGTTCCATGTGAACAGCAGTTGAACATGGGTCAATTGGATCTGACAGGCGAGCGCCATTCTGAGGTGGAGCCTTCTGAGAAGGATGGAGTCAATGCTAGTTATGACCCAGCTGGGGGCCTGTGCCAACATTTTCACTCGTTCTTTTTTCCTTCCTTGAAGTTCTAGGAGGACAATAACCCAATTAAGAAAATAAAACAACTTCCTTTTCATAGCAAACACTATGATCTGGAACCTCTTCTGAGAAAGAGAAACCGACCCAACTTGATATGTGATCATTGACACTGATCTGTCTCTGTAGGGGGAAGGAGTAGAGTCAATTCTGCATAAGAGGTACAGGCATCAAATGGGGTTCTTCAAATAGACTCTTCTTCCTGAATAACTTAATTGATCCCAAAATCGACAGGCATCTCAAAAGCTTATGTTACACAAGCGCATGTTTCCTTCACTTGTCATTATATTGGGCTTCTCATTGGAGCTGTTTTGGGGGTGGGGTGGGTTTAGGGATTTTTTTTTTTGGTTTTTTTTTGGTTGGGTTTTTGTTGGTTTGGTTTTTTGGGGTTTTTTTGGTTTGTTTTTTTTTTTTTGAGGAGGGGGTTGGGGCCGGGATTTGATTTGGGGTTTAGGTGGTTGTTTTTTCGTTATATACTAGAGCACAGAGAATTTTGCAGCTGTGTGTATTCACTTTGATCTAATGTGAATAGAGAGATACCAGACTATAAAATTACCAGTTGTTTGGTTGATTGAAAAAGGGGGGGAAAAAAAAGAAAAAGAAGAACAGTGTCAGACTGTCTATTACAGTTCCTCGAGTGAGGTTCCAATTTAGGCTTGTCTGATATAAAGAGGAATTCACACTTTTTGAAAGCTAATAAGCCAGCCTGACACCAGCTTTGGATTAGACTTGAGCAGAGTTTCAAATTGTATGGGAAGACACTGAGAATGAAGAATCAAAGAATAAGGTAATTAGTGTCTGTGCTACGGTATCATATTTTCTGCACAATGTTTTTATATCATTAGCTGTGGAAATTCTCTGCAAAATTTTTTTATTGTCATCTCACTTCAGGGACTAGAGTCTACAGATGGATAGGCCGAACAATACTTCCTTCTCACATGGCATAAGCTTAGCTGGAAGTGGAGGACAGTGACTGCCATTTCCTACAGGGGCTGTGGTGACATTTCATCCTCCTGTTGAACAGATACTTGCTATTTTTTTCACTAGGACAGAAGGGTTAGATGGGTGGCTGGAAACATCTGTAAAAGAGGATAAACCCACTGAAAGCATTGAGCTGGCCTGTGTTCATGTCATCTGGAGAGATAGAAGACAAGAAAAGGGCTTGCCATGATTGCATGTCAAAATAATATTAAAACCCAACAACTTGAAAATTATTCTGAAAGGGGTATGTCAACCAGAGTTAGTATGAAATTTTTAAAAATGTTGGACACAAAAGTGTTCCCTCTAGTGTCTCATTGAAATTTATTTGGTAATGTCTGATGAAACATTGAAGCATAGAGGCAGCAAAACCATTTTTCTATTTTTAAAACTTTTCAGGGACTTCTTTATTAGCCTTATAATGGCATGGTCTTCACTTTCCCTGCTCTTCTTTCCTTGTCTTGCCTCATAACATTGATATATCTTCCCACTTACATTTGGGCAGACTCTGGTACAAACTTTGGAGATGAGAAATATGCCTGCTAGAAAGTTTTCTGTGGGAAAAGATGAACTTCCAAAATTTTCAGTGAGACAAATGGAAATAAGAAGGTCAATAGAATCCCATCACTCCAGGAAGCACAGGGAAAATCAAGGTTTGTTGGGGTGTGCCCAATCCTTGACAGACTGTAAAGGGACTGAAAAGAGAGTGCCAAAGGGAAGAATGTGAGGAACTTCGAACTGCAGCTGCCATGAGGCCACAGAAGACCTTGCACTATCACAGAAAGCATTGAGGACCCAACCCTACATGTACCTTTATGGTATTTTTCTTTCACTTGACACACCTCATGACATTTTTTTCTCAGAAAGGCATTGTTATTTGCTCTTTCCATCTCTAAGAACTAAAGATGAAATAGACTTTCTGAAGACAAAAGCTCTGTTTTTCTGCCATCTCCAATCCTGATAGCACAGTCTCACAATTATTTATTTTCTGAGGTCCTGTCTCATTTGGTGCAAATGAGCAGCACTGAATGAAACAAGATAGTCTTGTGAATGCCTGTCATTCTTTGAAATATGCAACTGAGAACCATTTGCAGAAATCAACATTATTTATGATCACCTGTACAAACCAATTTTGTGTGTTTCTAATGAATTTGATCTATTTTTCTCTATGAACTTTACTGGTAGAACTGACAATTTTAAACAATTCTAAATGTACAGATCAAGAAATAGGTAGAATAAATAGAATGCCCTGTGTACAAATTCTGATCCTGCTTCTTTTACTAAAGCAAAATACCTCTATAATTCATTCATGCCTTCACAGTCATGACTTATGGAGCTTTTATACTCATGAGAGAAACATAATATCCACCCTTCATTGGTGAAATATTCTGTATGGGCTGGGGATTTATTCTCTACTGGCCTCTCTCATAAAGGTCAGATGAGAAGTGTTTTTCAAGGGTAACATTTCTTCACAGAAAACAGATCACTCCAGATCACTGACAAAATGTAACCAGTTTCGCTGTTCCAGATTATCCTGACTGTACAACTTTGTTCCATATTTTTTTCATGCTCACATTGAACATGAAATACCAAGACATTTTGTATGGCAGTTGGCTGAGAACACTCTACAAAACTGTTTCAGACACAGGTGTTACTGAGTACTGTGTTTACAGGGAAACATGAATTGAGAGCTGATCTCCTGGCACCCTGAGAAAGAGACTTTTGTGAATAGTTTGGGCCAGCAAAAGGGTGTCAGCACCTTGAGCCAGGTTCCACCAAGCTGAACTGTCTGCTCTGTGTGACTGGTGTAAAATATTTCAGACAAGATTTTGAATGAACTATTTCAGAATGGTAATTTTGCAAGAATAAAGCCACGTAAAGCAGTCAGATGTCTCATCAAAAAATTATGAATAGTATCTGTACAATTTATTTATATGTAATTAAATGGTCTAACCCCAGGCAGCAGTCAAGCCCCACACAGCCCTTCCCTCCCCTCACTACCAGTGGGACTGAGGTGAGAAGTGGAATGATAAGAACTAGAAAACTTTTGGGTTAAATTAAAGATAGTTTAATACCACAAAAGCCACACCAAACAAAGCAAAACAAAGAAATAATAACCATAATCATAATAATTCCCTGCTTCCCATAGCAGGCAGGTGCTCAGCCATCTCCAGGAGAGCAGGACCCCATCACAGGTAATGTTTATTTGGGAATACAAACACCATCACTGCAAACATCCCCGCCTTTCTCCTTCTTCACCCCACTTTTTATACAGAGCATGATGCCATATAGTCTGGAATATCCCTGTGGTTAGTTGGGATATCCCTGTCCTGGCTGTCTCCTCCCAAATTCCCATTCACCCCCAGCCCTCTCAGCATGTGGCAGTACAAAAGCAGAGAAGGCCTTGGCTCTGTTCGAGCCGAGCCCAGCAATAACAAAACCAGCTCTGTGTTATCAGCCCTGTGCTCAGCACAAACACAAAACACAGCCCCGCAGCAGCCACCAGGAAGAAAATTAACCCTGCCCCAGCCAAAACCAGCACTGTGGTGCAGTGCACTGCCTTCTGGAAGGATGTGAGTGGGTGCTGCTCAGAGCCATGCACAAGGGAGCGACACATCAGGACAGGTATGTGACACAGCTTACAGCCCACGGCTCAAAGCCAGTGGCTCTCACTGAGACTCCAGTCCTGACAACACAGTCACCTGCACACTGTGAAATTATGTTCATGCATTTTTAGGTACTCATACATGTGTTTAAAAAAATTCAGTTGAAGAAACAAATACACAGAACTGTGTAGGGACACGAAGATGCAAACATGTGAAGTGTAAAAGTCAAAATCTTGATTTTTGCTATGTATTACTAAAAGCAATAGATGCTCTTCACAAATTGATGATTCTGGGCAACTTCTTTGTGCCTCAGCTTACACTTACATAGCCTAATGTATTAATGGTATTTTCAGACACATTTTACAGCTTGCATAATGTTCTTATCATTTTCAAAGAAGTTCTGGTGAACTTACATGTACAAATTATGGGACAAATACATTAGAAGTCTTACGTAAAATGTCTGAGTCTGAAACAGTGAATAGACATTGCTATTATTCTGATAAAGCAGAGCTGAAACTTTTTATCATTTTGGAAAAAGTTTATTTTATCTTCTTTAGTTCTGTTTCTCACCTTACTGCTGGTGAAAATGTATTGTGTAACACCTCATTAGATAATTACTTGATTACAATTTAGTATCTTCTGTAGAATCTTCCAGAAGTAATTCACTTACAGTGTAAAATTTTATGTGGCTGGTATTATTAAGTTATTGTATTTTAAATGGATTGCATGAATATGATTATTTCATTAAACTACCAATTGTTCTTGTGCGTATGTGTGCTGGCAAGGAAATAATCAGATAATGGATACCAATGCAACCCTCTCAATTACACACTACTCCTCAGCTATCTAACCTGTAATTTTAATGCAACATTTTCTCCTTCACTAACACACTCTGTGGTTATATTGAAATTATAGCTAAATTGTGCAAAAGTCAGAAAATTCTGAAATGAAGCAGTAGGTAAAACTGGCAGTTCTTTGCATATGCATAATTAAAATAAATTTTTGCCATTGGAGGAAAAGCAGAAAAAGCTAAGAAAGAGCTAGGTGAACTCTTGATTCTTCTTGGGCACCATCAGCAAGAAGACTTACTAATTTATTTGTGGTAATACCTGCCTGGTGTCACCATTAACCAGTGAAGTGCTATGAATATTGAAAAGTCATAAATCTGAAGACCAAGAGTTCCATGGCTGGGAATGGACTCACTCAGGCTCTGGAGCCTTTATTTTCAGAAAGCCTTGTTGGGTGAGTCCTTAGTCCTTTTGTGGTTGATTTTGATCCTGTTTTTAGGACAGACTGAGTGGTGTTTTCATGTTTCTCTTGGTGCACTGCAGGGAGAGAATCAGAGCTGGAATTCAGTGCGGCTGTAGTGCAGTGAGGAAGGGATGTGACCTGGGGAGGACTCTCCACCCCACAGGCTTACAGTGTAGCAGGTGCAAGAAGACTGGAGCGTTCCAGGTACAACAGTTTATACAGAAGGGAGTAGGAGAAAGAAATCATAAACAGCAGAGTAGAAACAAAAAGGAAAAAAAAAGTGATGGGATAGAATATGGATCCTCAAAGTGTGAAATGCAACACCCTAACAGTTTTCCTGTGTTCTCTCCACAGTTTTGAAATGTCTTTAAACTTACTTAGAAAACACCAAAAGTATGGCATGGAGGAAGATTATTAAAAATATAAAGGGCAAAAACTGACAACTAAGTCTGGCGTTCATATAGAAAGCTTCATGAAAAAGCAAAAAAGGGTAATAAATAAAATGCACTTATGTAGCAAAGTGGAAATGTCATCTCAAAATAAAATAAATACGTACTTTTTCTTGCTAGTACATGAAACATCTGTTTAACAGCAAGAACAATATCAGATTTTTTGTTAATAGTTAAGTGGTTTTTGTTAAGCAAAGATATTTTGGCTCAAGGAAGCCAAGACTTAGGCAGAGGTAGAGACTGAGCACCACTCCCACCATTCAGATGACAGTCTGCCGCAGCGTCCTGTCCCTGGGAGAAAGCTCTGTCGGGCCAGCTTGCCTTCGGCTCCGGAACTGTGCCACCAAGGGGCCACTCCCTGCCCCGTCACTGACCTGCACGGGCAGCGGTGCAGCGGGAGCTGATCCCGACTGTGGATGCCTGGATGGATGGATGGATGGATGGATGGATGGATGGATGGATGGATGGAGACGAGGGATGAGACAAAGAAGCAAGAAAAGTCCTTTGTGTGAGTCTCCAAACACAATACTATCCCAAGGCGGTCAGGAACAACTAACCACCTTTAGTACTTCTGCAAAAACTTATAAAGGGAGGAGGCCTTAGGGGCGGATACAATGCCTCAAGAGGAGCTGGGGGTGGAGCACAGGGCAGGGATACATCACCTCACAACCAATGAGAGGTATGGGGGGCAGAGAGCACCCTCCCAGAACCGATGGGAACTCAGGGATCACATAAATGACACAGAAGGTTCTGGAGTGAGAGGCTGGGTTTACACTGACAGGCAAGAGGGCAGGGTTACAATGGCAGACAGGGATGGATCGGGAATGAGGGGCAGGTACTTGGACTGACTCGCAGGGAGGCGGGAGGAAACAATGGTGGACTAAACCAACTGCAAGGGTTAGGAACAAACTGTTTAAACAAATTGCGTAAAACACAACAACAAACAAAAGAAATGTTACAACAAAAATGCACCACCACAACAGTCAAAGCAAATTAGTGAGGTGGAAGGATGATCAGGGATGTGGGATGATGAAGCAGGGCTGCCACCTCAGTTCTCTCTCTTTTGTCTTTGTTTTATACCTGTTCCCTTGTCAGCAGCCTTTAGATATACTGAACATATTTTTATGCAGTCTATAACTTAACAGTAGTCAAATACTGTTTCTTAAAAACAGAAACAAGAGCAGCCTATGAAAATAATTAGATCTGAGTTTTCTTCCAACTTCTCCAATTTTTTTTCCTTAAAAATTGAAGTCAGTTGTTGCTGGAAGGAGGGAAGGAAGAAAACGATCTGGTGACATCTGGTTACACTTTTGTTCACATAAAGTGTTCTTAATCCTTGCCACAGCACTGCGAAGTACACATTAAAGAAATGCACTGCATCAGATGCAGGACTAGTAGGTAGGATTGTAGCTGAGATTTCTCAGCACTTCCTTTTATTATAATAATAGCTTTGATTTCCCTAATTGCCTGTAACTCAGATGCAATCCTGTGGACTGACACTTAATATTGTCATCTTAAGCACATACATCAGCTGGAATTACTGAGTAGAAATTTTTAGCAGCAACAGTTCAGGTAGCTCAAAGAAGAGGTGGAAATTTTTTCAGCACAGTTTTAAAATTTTTATGGGAATTCCTTTTCAAAATGAGCATATACGTAGAAAGGAATCCTACTGAGTCTGCCCTTGCAACCCTTTTTTTGGCATTTTGCAGCTGCTGAGCATTTGACTTTCAACCCTAAAGTTGTTGTCTAGTACTTCATGTTGGAGATACTATGTAATTTCACAGTGAGTTCCTGCAAAAGCATGGATTTGATCTGAATGTACGGTACTCAAATCACAAAGCAATGAAACCATCCAGTGCTGTTAAAGGGAACCTCGGTTTATTTCTGCAGCTCTCCTGATTTCCTTCTAAAAAACACGAATCTATCTCTTAATACATCTGTCTGTGCATTAAAATCTGTTTATTTTCATTACAGCATAGGGCCCGTGCAACCCTTCCTGCTGTTTCTTGTCCCAGTTTTGGCTGACATCTGTATATTAGATCATTGGGGAAAGAGCAAAATAAATTGACTTCAGCTGTTTTTTAAAGTATTAGGTTATCTCTGGTGGTTTTTTAAAGTGGTTTTCTCTTCACTTATCACTCATGCCTATCTCTTCCATTATTTTGCTAATAATTTTGGCGGTTTTTTAACACTGGAGTGTTTCCTCAGCCATCTTCCCTTGACAAAGCAAATGGTATAGAATCCAAACATGTATTTTTCTGTGTTTTGTGCCAAGAATACTGGCAAACCATTCCAGATCAACCTCCTGGAAGTCAAACAAAATATCAGATTAAATTGCCAAACCTTCACTGGCCATGGAAGTTTTGCTTGGTCCGCGAGTGTGTCTTGGCTCTGACTTCAGAAAAGCATTCTTCATCTATGGGGTGGAAAGTGTATATCTTCTATCAAGGCAGATAGGTCAGAGTCTAATCTCTTCATCTCCTGACTACTGGTATTGCAAGAATTTTTTTTTTAAATACTGTGCACATAGCATTGACAAAGTATATGTATAAATATAATAATTTAATATTCACATCAATTAAATGTTAAAAGTTTGGCTGATCAGGGCCTTCCTAAGCTTGGTTTGAATGATTAGAAAATACTCATTATTCCTTCTTCAAATAAAATGAGGCAAAATTATTGAACAGTTAGGAGTGTATGAATGTAGAGTGAAAACCCCTCAGATCATCCAGGTTCTCTGCCATTAACTTTGACACCCTAATCTGATGAATTTTTCCTATATAAAAGGCTGAGATACAATTTTTTGAAAGAGCCGTATTTCACACAGTCCATGAGAAACTTTGGCAAAAATATTGCTTGTAATGCCCTGCTTCTCTTTGCCAGCTAATGTATAGAGAAACACAGAGTGCAGAGCAAAATATCAGAAGGATATAAATCCTTGGAAAGACAAAATGAAAGAAAGACATTTTTAAGCACTGATTTTAAACTCAGGTCTCCAAAAGTCATGAATAACAAGCAATGGTCTTTGAACAGAGCATGTGCGTGTATTGAGAGTAGAAGAACCAGTGGATTTCCTCTAAAGTCTGGTTTTCTTGCAAAAACTCTCAGGAAGAAAGAGGTCATCAAACCTTTTCCTAGAGTTTGTATGATCAGACTGTAAAGTCAACACTAGATCTATTAGAATCAGCAATGACAAAATTGCCCACAGGATTTAATCATTAACATTTATTCCCCTCTTAAGATTTTGTTTTCAGGAAGGGAACAGTAGTGCATTTTATGGAAGGAAATTGTGAAAACTGGAGTTCTAGATATGCTGTCTACATAAGCTGTAGCAGCAAGGCACTAAAGTAACCACAGAAGGGAGCAAAAGTCTAGAGGCAAAATGACATAAAAGCAGAACCAAAAAAAGAGGTAATAAAAGGAAGGGGGTGTAGTTCTGGGTTTGAGTATTTATTCATTCAGTCCTTCTTGCTAAACACATCATTACCAATCTTACAGACTGAACTGTGTTAATCAAAAAGAGGCAGTGGTTAGCAGCAGCTCAGCAGTTGTGTGTAAATAGAGTTTTAAGTATTAAATGACAATTAAAGGCTGTTAAAAAGCAAATTACCAAGTGATGAACTAAGGCTCATGAGGGCTGGAAGGAAAGTAGTAAAGCTGAATTCAACCGCAAACCACTAACTACAAACAAACTACTGGCAGCATGTCTGCTACCTTATTAACACCCTCTTTAACTCTTTTAAAAGCCGTAGAAGAAACTCACAAAGAGCTATAGCAAAATACTGAAATCTCTCTCCCAGCTTCTGAAACCAACAAATCTGGAACATGCTTTTCATTTTAAAACTAAAATAGCAATGTAAAAATGGGATTATTCATTCAAATTTCATCTCTACCTTATATGCTTGAGCTTAAACTTCACCTAAACAGTCTTAACAATTTTTGGGTCATCCTCTAGTAAAAAGCCAGCCTAATATGTAGCTGATGACAATGAGTGCCAACCAAGAAGAGAGGGAAGTAACCCTGCCAGAACAGCTGAGCCCAAAGGAGTGTCCTGGATGTCCCAGAGTGACTAAGGACTTTGATGGTGTGAAGCTTGTGGCATTTTCTCACTCATCTTCCTCATTTTGGGCAGCTAAGAATGGCCATGGCAGGTTCCTGGTGTGGATCCCTCAATCAGGGGAGCCTATGGAAATGGCTGTGGCTGTGGGAATATCCCACAGCAATGCAGCTGAGTCTACTCCCCCAGAGACACAGGGAAAAGGTGAAGCCATGGTTCTCTGATGAGGCAGTGATGTTCCACGCTTGTCTCAGGTCCTGGAGTCATCCTACCTTCCCTCCATTTCATAACTGAAGTTCCTATATTGGAAATTTCTTTGCCAGGAGAGATCTGGGGGAAAGAGGGACAGTCTTAGGAGTTACACAGCCCTGTCCATTGACAGGAGGAAGTCTAGGGTGTGTGGGACCATGAATGAAATGCTTCTGGTAAGTGCCTAGGTGAAACAAACCCAGATCTCCTAGTTGAGAGCACTCTAACCAGGCACCAGGCTCTGCATGCATTTCTCTTTGCCTGCGTAAAGGGGCAGAATTAAGTTTTTAAGGTGCAATATCATGTCTTAAACTATTTTGATAAGTATTCCACATTGGCTTTTTTTCAAAGGCCCTAATTTTTATCAAGCATGGCTGTTCTACCCACTGCAGCTTCCTTTAGATCCAAAATCTCAGCGCATTACATAAAAAAAAAAAAAAAAAGAAAAAAAATAAGAAGAAAGCTATGCACTGGTGCTTAAAATTGAATGTCATTTTGAATGTCATTTTTACTTACAAACACTAGCAGATGTTGAGCAGAAAAAAAGAACAAAAGAACTCCTCAGGTATCAGGATAATAAGAGTGGTAGGGATAGAAAATAAATGTGAACAATGCTTAAGCATTGTTCATATTTATTTGTGCCAAACCCCACTCCCCACACAAGCTCTCTCATTCACTCACATTTGATTCCCTGTTTCTGTTTCTGCTCAATTCCTGACCTCAACCCCTTTCTGGTAAGGTCCTGCTTTCTTCTGCGCGCCTTGTTCTAGTATTTTGTGATTCTGATCTTATCAGGAAATGTGCTCAATATAACATAAGATATTGTAGTTGTTTCTAAAGATTTAATGAACAGAAGTTGATAAGGACAATACCAGAAGATGCACAAACTAGAGTACACCATAATTCTGCCTCTCCTCTTGTTTTATCATGGTCTTGCTATTTTTCTGTCACTGTAGAGTGCTCCAGAGACTCATAATGTCCATCCTTTATAGAATTTAAGAAACATATTCACTGCCTGTTCCAAAAGGGAGAAAAAGGCTTTTTTTTTTTTTTTTTAAGTTGTCAGTAGTATTAGAAAGAACTAATCACATAACCCTGGAAACAGAAAACCTCTATTGCAGTGTTGAATCAGGAACAGGAAGAAGGTACTTCAGTATGCTGTCCCCTGCACACTTTGCAGAGGTGCTTTTTTCTCAGTTATAGAGAGTCTATTAAAAGATGATGGCTTGATACGGAGGAGAGACCTGTCCTTAAGGATATGGATTAAGATCACCAATTTATTTCTATGCTGGGCATTCAACAAATCTCAGGTTCACAGTGTAATGATTTAGTCCTATCTGAGCTTCCATTTGCCACCTGGTCACCTTCCCAGTCCCTGCAGAATACACCTCATTTAAATTTTGTCCATTTTCTTCTTACTGCAGACTTTCATTAGTTTATTCTTTATCTGCCCTAAAGTGTGTAATGATAATAGTGTTGCTTAGATAGCTCCTTTCATTCCAAAGTGCTTTACAAACATTGACTAATTAATGGAGAAGGTAGAATATCAAATAATGAATCTTTCAGTCTATTGGTGAACTGATGTAGACAGATAATATGATTTGTTCACTACCTGAGTAGTTCACAGGTGGACATTAATTTAAAGTGCTGGCCAATTCGACTGTCACTGATGATAACAGGGAGAAAAAAAAATCAGCTAATATTTTTCCTACATGAGGCATCTTTTTTCATTTGAATTCATACTTCAACCCTTCATTTAAAATTAGTTCCATTGAATGGGATGCCAGAAGAACAATGAACTGTTTTTCACAGAAATGGAGAAATTAGGATCCACACAATTATTTTGAAATCATCAAAATCTATGGATTTTACATTTCAACTGAAGAAACAATTTCATACAATACCTACTTTTATGCTATTTCATGCTCTACAAAAATGCATTTGGATAAAGAACTATGATATTTTGTGCAAACATATAATTTTTTGGCTAATAATAATGGTTTAGCTTGAGCTTTTTCATCTTCGTTTTCATTCACTACCTACCATCATTTTCTACTGTGGAGCAACAGAAACTGCCAATTTATTATGAAGGTTTGAGACACATGATCAAAGGAAGCTAAGCTGGGGAAAAATACCTGTTGGTGCTGTGATATGGCAACAAAAGAGCGATCTCCACTCCTCCCTTTCAAAAAAATTATTTTCTAACTCATGATGTAATAGGAGGAAAAATTAGATATTATCAAGCTGTGCTTCCTGTGGTGGACATATTTATACATATTCAGGAAAAACTGAAGAACTTTGGAGACCAGCACAAAAATGTGCAACATTTGTCTCCCAGACTCATGGCATGTCCGTGCTGGTTAACCAAGATGAAACTATGCAAGGGATGCTAGTGGTGCAGTGTTGTTCTCGGCCCAGAGGTAAGTCTATTTGGAACAGTTTTTCACCCTATTCAAATGTGTGTCCATAACAGCCAAGGTTGGAATAGATCATGGAAAAGAGATGAATCATTCCAACAGTATAAAAACAGTGGGAAGGAGCCACTATAATCTTCTATAAAGAGCCCAAACCCACAATTACATTTGGTATGAATAATGTGTGGGCTCCCATTACTCATGTCTGATGGCAACTGAGCTGAGTGTCTGAGTTGCAAAGGCATGGAGGACATTAGCACAAATTATTTATCCAAATGCTGTTCCTGGAAGAATGGTTTCAGCAAGTGGCACTAGGTATGGGTAAGGCATGCTTCTGCTTGGGGTGGGATGTGGGTCAGAGCCACACCACCTGCTTTACCCACCCCATAGCCTGCAAAGCCAAGATCAGAGTCTGTGGCATTGCAGTTACTCCCAAGGAAAGGTCTTCTTCTAGAAGTAGTAATTGGTGATCCAATTCCATCCACCTCCTTCTTTAGCCATCCCAGTAAGGAAGTCTTTTCAGTGTCCTTCCTTCCCTCCTTTCCCAGCTCTATCCCTTTTGTGCCCTTTCTGTGAACAGAGCAGCATAGTACTGGCTCCATCTTGCCAAGGGTATCACAAAGCGTGAGCCAGTCCTGGTTATTCATTAGTTGCTCTCTGTCACTCTGCTTTTAAAGGGATTCAGCCCTCCAGCCATGGACCAGGAGCTGTACCATGTAATTTACATGGCCAAACTCACCACAGTGAACAAAGGCACACTGACTGAGCAGAATAACTTAGAAAATATTTGTGAACAGAGAATATCTTTCATAGTCAGGATCTCATTATCCTGACAGAGTTCAAGAAGCATTTGGACAATGCTCTTGGGCACATGCTGTGACTCTTGGGGATGGTCTTTTGCAGGGCTTCAAAGGAGTCAAAGATCCTTGAGGGTCCCTTCCGACTCAGCTTATTCTGTGGTTCTGTGATTCTGCAAATATGATTCATAATGATTCTTTTCTGCTGTAAGCAGTTGAGTCACTTTAAGATTTCTCCATAGGGATAGCCTTTTTGGAATGATAGGAATCTCTGTGAAGAGCAGTCCTTGTTTAAATCTCTATTTCATATCTAACACAGTAGATTTCATACTTCATGACAGTATATCCATCATATTATCAGGGGATTCTAACTGCAAGAGAAAATCGGTTTTAGAAATAAATCCTTCTACTGCCTCATCTTTGCTATCTAATAATGAAGAAAATTTGAAACAATGTCAAGCTTAAGTCAAAACAAGATTTATTCCAAAAATTTGCCTAGAAAACTTCTCTAAATTATTTTTATCCAGACAGGGAAAGGAAGGGAGGAGGCAAGAGGTGTCTGCTTTTAATTTAATTCTTGCTTCATTTGCAGATTGCTTGGAAAACAAGTTTATGCATATTAATTACATTTCTAATGAAAAATACTTGCAGTTGCACCTGTTTTCATGGCAAAGTATAAATTGGGCTTGTAAAGCTAATATGTCTATAATTTGGTAAGTGTTGACACAACCATTTGGGTGAAATATGTATGGCTGGAGGAACAAACACTGTCACATGGGGATTTTTCCATCAGGCTGTACAGGACACACAGTGGCTGGGGCTGGTTGCTTTTGGGGAACCCAAGGATAAAGCAGCCTGTTCAAGTGCAGGTGGTGGTGGAAATGCCTCATAGTAACACAGCAGAGTAATTTTATCTCAGTAAGGATTAACTGGGGAAAAAATGCTGATAATAGTCCCCTAGTTTGTGTACACAAAGATTTGCCAGGTGTGTTTGCTTGCTCTTTCTCAGGGTTTTTTTCATGAGAACGGGGTTTTTTTAAATATGTCATCAGTGTTGATCTAGTACCTGACTTGATTTTTATTGGCAAAATAGTCCATGTGATACCACAGACAGGAACTGCCACAGGTTAAAACCTGATCCTAGCAACATTTAGAGGATGGGAAGTACATTGTACAGATAGAGTTTGTTCCTATGGTTATTTCTAAGCAATACACTTGATTTTTACTGCTATGGTATGATTTGAGTTTTTCAAATCTTGCTTGGTTTTATTATCTAAAAGAAAATTTAAAGTAAAATGCTTAAATTATTTTTTAGTATTTATTTCTGCTTCGTTATTTAAAGTGTTTATTCAGTGCCACAATTTAGTCTTCACTGAGCTTGTAATGCATCTTGTATAGAGTTGCCAGAACCATAATATAACATTAGCAAATTTAATGCTAAATGGTGCTTCTTAATGGTTGAAATTATAGTTTAGATTCTGAGAGTATAAAAGCATCATGAGATCCTTTGCACTTGGATATGGGGTTTGGAATTCATATTAACGTTGATGAAATTTATGCTCGGGTATCTGGGAGAAAATATCCATTGTGAAAACTGAATTTCCCATAGATGTGCTCTGCACAAAGCAAAAAGCTCAAACGCTTCCCGCCCATTGCAAGCTTCACTCAAGGCACTGTAATTACAGTAATTAATGGCATTGTAAAGCACTGCTTATTTTTAGTAGGTGCAATTGCCAAGGATGTTTCTGTTTAAAATTCTTTGAACTGCTTTGTCTGTCAGTAAGCACAGATGCTGACAGCTATTTTTTTTCCTAATTGAGAAAAATAAATCAGTCATCAAAGTCAAAATTCTTCAGAATAGTGGAGTCACAGTTCATGCTGAGAAGGGACTTGCTCCCACAGGAGTGATTGATTTTAATGTGTCTGCTCATGAAGTAAGATACTGTTTTAACACCTGAACAAGTCTGTGACAAGTGATTGTGACAAGCCATGTTTGAAGTTTACCCTGTCACCAGGGTTCAGCTCAGATCATGCTTACAGGGATAGCCAGAGCTTTCTAAAGAGCTTTCTGAAAGGGGAGCATCCTGTTTTCTTTGCAGCAGCCTTGTTTGTTTTCTTCATGGCAAGAAAACTCCAAACCATTTTTCGGAAGCTTAATGGGTAAAGTTGAAGAAATGCAAAAAGAACAAAGGAAATATCTAGGCACAAGAATGACTTTTGGTTGAACAAATGGATTTTCACTTCTGCAAAATCTAACAGAAGCACCATGATTTTTCTATCACATTTAAATGACTAACACACAGAGAAACAAGAAAAACCAGCTACATGAAAAATGCATTAACTTATTTACACCAGATAGCCCAAACCCTAGGGGGCTTGTGTGGAGAGAAACAGTGAACAAATGTAAAAAGCACAAAAAATACTTTCCTACTGGGTTACAAGCCAGCTCATTTTGAAAAACAGAACCTAACAACAGGATGCAAAACCCACAATTTTGTAAAATAACTTTGATTTTAGCTAAAGGAAGTAGCTATTTAAAATATATTTCAAATGGAAACAGTGAAATCCTAATTATTCCTACTTTGTGGGTTGGGAACCATCAAAGTTTCTCTCTCAACAGACGTGGTAGGGCTAGTGAGTGACAAGGTCAATAGTGTTTTGTTGTATCCACATCCAAAACATCCAAATGCAGCCTACCAATTCCTCACATTTCAAGTCTGCCACCTATGGTAGAGTAGCTATAGCATCATTGCACATTTTTACTAAGTCTTCAGCATGGAATCAAAGCAGTAGAACTTTACTGACTCACAAGAAGTTAGGCCTGCCCCAAACAGAGGAAGACTCAGCTTTAAATTAAGAGGTCTAGTTAACAGCTAATTTATTAAATTACCATATATAGCATAAGGAGATTAGCACTACCCTGATTTTGTACCATAGTACAAACAAACTTCAAACTCGAAACAAACACCTCCTACATTTTCTGTATTCTAGTGAATATATCTATTCCAGACGGCTCTTTGTCTTTGGTGGGGAAGACACCAGGCTGCAGAGTGCAGAGAGTGATACAGATTGTTTTGAACTGAGAAAATTTAAGGGATTTACAAAGAAGTCTTTAAGAAAAGAATCATAAAAGTCACAGTGAATAGCCAGCAAGAGGAATAAGCATTTACCAACTCTGATTTCCACTAATGTTTGTTTCCTTTTTAAAAGGTTAAGCATGTAGAATGACCAATGCTGTCTAGGGAGGGTGTGTTGGGCTCTAACATGGAGCAGATGAGAAAATCAACTGCTTGTGGTATTAGAAAAACTAGTCTTCATGAGCTGCAGGTCAGTGAGGAAGCAGTGATTCAGTACCTGATGCTCTGCAAGGACAGCTGTCAGGTGAGGAGGACTGGCCCCTACAAATAAAATAATTAGATTTGTTCAAAGCAGTCATTTGTGTCTCTACAAGTTCTACCAAGTATTCATTGACACAGCAGAATACTTTTCAGCTACACTAATGAGAACCAGCACTCAATGGAGAATTCAGAACATTTAGTTTCAGTGTGCACTGAGTCTGAAAGTACTTTTGTACCTTCTTGCATTTCTTTCTCCTTGTTTTGGGGTTTTGGTTAATTTTTTTTCTGGACATTGATATTTTTGTTGTTGTTGTTAGTTGTCCTCAGAGGAAAAAAATCTGTCTCAGGTAATGAGGGTGCTAATATGTGGAAAGAGTCCCGAAGCAGCCATGCAGGCTGACAGACTAGGATCCTCTTTGTTGTTGTGCTCTACATCTGATTTAATATCCACATCTCACTGGAAACTCAAACACATATTATGAGAAGGAAAATGGCAAACTCACTTGTGTCAATATCTCTGCTTTCTGGTGATTCCTCATGCAGGATTGTCCATGGTTGTGCTTACAGTTCAAATAAAACTGTAGGAAATAATACTAGAAAAAAATACACTAAGGCACTAAAAGGGATGGTCAACAAGCAAGGGCTCAGCATGTGTGCATTTTAATGACATGTTAATTGAGAGCAGGGTGTAGGTAAATGGCAAACTCAGAGAGGAGGCTTAATTTTGTTGGAAACCAGAGCCATCTAAATGCTGGGCTCTCCAATAAAGATTAAGGACAAATTCAATTCTAGTTTTTCCTACTTCAGGCTGTTTTATAGTTCTTTGGGTTGGAACATTTGTAATAGATTTACTAGGAGCTATCACTCCAAGTTCAAAAAACCAGAAGGGTAGTATTTAATTGCTGAAGCAGGACCACTCACATATTTACATATAGAAAATGCAGCAAGCAAAATACTCGTTATGACCATGTCCCATTCTTTAATCCTCTAGTTAAACTGAAAAATTTGTGTGGTGTTATATTCCCAAATCACATCACAAAACACTGAAGTAACTTTATATCCTTTTCCTCCTGAAAGACTGTGGCAGCACTGTACTTCCATATTTCAAGTGTTTCAACCAAAGTCATATAAAAGTGTTACTTTATCTCCATATTCACTTTTCCAGCTTGAAAGCAAACCCTTTTTTCTACTTCCATATTTCAATTGTTTCAACCAAAGAGAAAGTCATATAAAAGTGTTACTTTATCTCCATATTCACTTTTCCAGCTTGAAAGCAAACCCTTTTTTTGGCTGCCTCACAGAATAAAATACTAGAGACATGCCTTTGATTTCCTACTTTAAATAGAAAACAAAAGTACTGTTTTTAGGAAACTCTCATTTTTTAACTCTGATACTTCATTAGGCTCACTAGAGGCTTGTGTCTGTCTCAATTTTCAAAGCACTGCCAGAGATTTTAGTCTTGTAATTCCTCTTTGACTGAACCCTTTATTCCCTGCTTAGAAATGTAGTAAAGCTAAAATGTCTGTCCTATAATAACTGGAAAGATTCTTGTGGGTTTTTCACCCTGCAAAACTAGCATGCATGTAGCCAATAACATATTTTTGAAGTGCTGTTAATCTGCATCTGTAACTTGAAGTAAAGCATTGTAAACTTTTTGCAGGGGGTAGTTATTTTTAACCAAAGTGGAACTCTCTTCCACATCTGCTCATTTTGTGGTATAACTGCCTCATAGACTGTGTCACTGCAGAGGGTCTGCGTGAGTGGGCACTTGCATTATGATTAGGGGAAGGGGAATCCCTGAGTGGCAGAAAGCCAACATGAACATGTTGTACCTCCACGATCTCAAGGAAATGACACCCTTAAGAATAAATTATAGCCAAACTAAACATAGCAACACTTTCAGAGTTATTGTCACCCCATGCTAACTGACTAAAGCCTCTCAAAAGTATTCTGCTCACAGAAGAGGTAAGAAGCCCTTCTACATGGCCATTAGTTAGGGAGAGTGCAAAAGTCTGTGATCCCTTGAACAATTCTTCCTCTTTATTGTGTCCCAAGCACAAGCGGGTCAAAAAACAACTACTTTCAGCTTGAACAAAAATGCTACAATGCTACTAGGTGGGCTGCGCATCACGTAAGTTTATTCCAGCTGGAAAGCATCCAAGACCCCAGCATTCCCAGCCCTAGTGGCTGCTCGGGATGGCCTGGCTCTCTGACACCTTTTCTCTCCAATGAATTTCCCACTGGCCTGCGCAGAATTGCTCTGCTCCCACAGAGCACCACGTAGGCTGGTGGTCTACTTAAATGGTTCAATAGATACCACACCAAACCCCTGTGGAACTTAATAGAAAAAAAAAATCTTATTCATAATGATTGTTGACCTGCCTGTAGAATTCTCGTGCTAAAATGTTATTCCCTGTTAAATTTCATCCGATTCAGGAAATTATTCTCAAGTTGTTATTTTCTCCAAGAACTGATAGCAGTTATTAATAAAAACAAAGGCAAAAATTAACAAGCAAAAGAATATGGATAGATATGCCAGCAGGAAAAAAAGTCAAGGAAAATGAGGAATGGTTCATATGTCTTCTCTTGTACTTTACTCCTACACCCAAATCATGTAGCCCTTGACCTGCACTCTACCTTAGGTACAGATGTCTCTGAATGGACTGTGCTGTGGTGATGTGGAAGTAAACTTCATTTGTTCATTCCTCTACGCAGTCAGTGGCTTATGTTATCTAAACAGCTTTATTAATGTACTTTCTCTAATCTAAATTACCAAAACCATTTTGGCTAACCTCAAGGTTCAAAATAGCACAACACACACTCTGAACATTGGACTTCTGTCATTACACTCACCTACAACGTGCTAAAACCTGGCATGCCAGGATCTGCTCCAGCTAAGAAAGGGTTGATCAACAATAGATTTTGCTTTCCAAAAATGGACAAAGAATCCACAAAACATGGTAAAGTAAAAATTCCACAGAAGTGGTTTGCAAATGATAATGTCTGATTGAAAACTTCCTTTACTGGAGATTCAAATAACTATGGTAACAGACAAAAAGCCTAATATATTTTGACTAATCAGGATTGATGTTAATTAAAGACAAGTTCAAGATAATGACTTCTCATTACTATGTGATAGCTAGAAAGAGATTGCTCTACCTCCAGGTAAAATAAGCAATTAGGTAACTTCTAGTTTTAAGGACTTATTTTTTAAGTCTTATTCTCTCTTCTTTTTCTGATGACAAAATATGTAAATGTCTGATTTTTATTGCTGCTCAGCTAGATGGATGTTTTTAGTGGTTCTCAGACTGCATTATTCTTTCACTTCAATGGAATTATATTTTCCTATTGCTATAAGGGGACCATTGCTTATTGGTTAAAAAAAATTAAAAATAGAGACAGTAAGAATAAAGCCTTGTGTTACAACTGGAAAAAGTAATGTGAAGTAAAGGCAGAGCTGAATCTCTCATAGAAGTCGTAGAGCTTTCTTTAGAAAGTGAAAAAAAAATTCTTTTTTTTCTCTCCTAGTCATTTGACTGTCCTAATAGAAATGATAAAAATCCCATTTAAAAGGTGGTTCTTGTTTCTGCAGATAGGAAAAGGTAGAGCTGAGTCTCTCATAGAAGTCATAGAGCTTTCTTTAGAAAGTGAAAAAACCCAATTCTTTTTTTTCTCTTCTAGTCATTTGACTGTCCTAATAGAAAATGATAAAAATCCCATTTAAAAGGTGGTTCTTGTTTCTGCAGATAGGAAAAGGCAAGAAAACAAAGGCTCCCTGAAAAAAAATTATTGGTTTTCATCCTAAAGCCACCAGCAGTGGTGGTCTTAGTATCATCACTTACATTTCTTATTTATGAGGAAAAATGGGAAAAAATAGCTCCTCCGAATCCTACGTAATTGTGGCCTGGCATCATAAAACTTCCTGGCAAGGAAAACAAAACAGGCTTCACTTCAATGACAGACTGGTTCCACCAGATTTCTTATTTTTTTCTATCTTTCCTTTCTTGGACCCTAGATTTTTTTAAAGTCCATGTATGTATTAGGAAAAGCAGACAGTGCCACTATGAACTTGTAATCATCCTTAGCAATTGAAGGACATTGATTTAAATCCTGCCTTTGCATGTGCCCTTTCATCAGATCTCTACTGATACAAGGGCAGACTGGAGTCACTCTGTGGAATTAAGTGGTGGCTCTTTTGAAAGATGCATTTTTAAATGGTGGTTTGATGATACTAGAGGTTTAACAAATGCTTACATTCTGTAAGCAGTCACAGTCATTAGAGCTGAGCAAACTAAATCAAATTGATAATCATTGGAATGGAAGTTTCACTGGAAACCAGGCTTACAAATATTTTGGAAAATGAAGTTAAGACTTGAACAGGCAGGATGAACTTTGAGAGGAGCTATGCTGCATTTTCAATAAACAGAGAGTTTCTTGGTGGGGGAACACTTGTAAAAAAAATACAAGGGTTTCCAGGACACTATTACTACACAGAACACAGTGGCTTTATTTAAGTGGTTATTTTGAAACCTGAGATTTATTCAAACCCAGAAATACTAGGTGATACTGAAGGTGCATGAGTACTTATGAAATAAAGCCAAAGGTTGGCTGCTGCAAAGCACAAGAAAAAAAAAACAAAAACAGAAGAATAAATTGCCATATGTAACTTGCAAAGGAAAAAAGCAATGAGTTTAACTATTCCTACCTGTTTGTATTCATATGAAACTATTCTTTATGCCATGCCTTTCACTGTTTTATTTTGCTTTGCTGTAATCCTTCCTAGAAAGCTCAAATCATCAGAGCCTCATGAAGCCCATATCATCTATTACTAATGGTTGGAGTGCAATTGGTTTAGAAATCACTAATTTGTTTAAGAATTAAATGAAGTGAAGCACCAAAACACTAATGGAAATGTAGTTTCTATTAACTGTGGAACTGTGGTGATGTGTCTTTGAATATAGAATTTAGATTAGAATTACATATACTCACAGACAAAAGGGAAAATATTTCTACGTTATCTGTAGAGATAGAATTAGAAAACATTTGCATTAAAGAAATTAATGAGTTTACATTGTGTGACTGTGTTCCTGTTGTTCCAGGATACAACTATATGGAACTAAATAGCATATATCTTGCTCCCTAAAAGTACAATTTGTTGCCACCTGAAATAAATGGAAAATGTTCCCTAACTACTGTCAACAGAAGGCCAATGATATACAGCTGAAGCGTTAATCACACATGAATTCTCCAGCCAGAGCTTTGTAATGTTTTGCAAAATTGGGCCACAGTAGTTAGGTATCAACAGCACTGTTTCAAACTAATTTCTATGGTGCTTTTTTAGCAAGGACAGATGAGTAGACCATTCCAAATTGGATGATATGATAGCTTTTTAAGTTTTGCAAATTTAACTCACTTAGATAAAGTAGAAAATAGTGTGTGGGAGACATTTGGTGACATATAGGGATTCCCAAAGCACTTGAGAAACTTAAAAATAATTTAATTATCCCATATCAGACTGGCTTCCCTCCTGAGCTCCTGCGAACTCTACAGTTACCATCTGTGTTCATCTTAGAATATTTAAGGTCTATGGCTAGGAAATCTTTGGTTTACTGTGAGATTTCTGTTTTATCACATAAATTATTGCCATAGGTTGAAAACCTAATGGAAGTCTTTTCAGCCTTCAACAATACTAAGTACCAAGGAAAATTTATCAGCTTTGATGAGGAGAGTGCAAGTGTAAATTTTAGGTTACAGTCATTACTTGACTGGGAGAAAAAATAATTAGTGCTACAGTCTGTGCTGAGACCTTTAGAACAAACAAAAATAGTTGGCTTTAATGAAGAAGCTAAAGCAAGAGAAGGATACTTAGAAAAAGGTGAATTAAGGTGCTGTTGGAAACCTCATTAGTGAGAAACAGTCATAGAATGAAATGGAAATTACAGTCTACTAATAACTCCCTTAAGTTACTTAGGTGAAAGAGAAAATTATTTTCAGTGTATTTCTTTATGAAAGAGCAGATAAAGTAATTTATCCCAATTTCAATAGTCTGGTTCATAATATGCTTTTCTGATTCCAGATCAGGCCTTTCAGGAACAGGCAGTAAATACCCTGATGCTTCTGTCTCACTTCTGGCAAGACTCAGAGTGACAGCAATGCCACTCTGCCTCGTGAGCACCTTGTGAGAAACAAGCTGTGGTGGCTCCAGAAGCACAGGGGTTGGAACTGGTTCACCAGAGCTGCTGGTGGCAACTCCAAGAACATGCTGCTGGTAAGAAAATGAGAATACCCTGACTGAAATGTGGTGCCCAGGTTGTCTGGACTTTGATATTAGGCAGTGTTCCTGGATAAGTGTTCTGACTGATGGCTACATACCCAGACATATGTCATTCTGTCCAACCATGGGGTTTAGATCATTTTTCCAAAGTTTATGAGCTTAGCAATTTCTCTGTCTGTTTTTGTTTTTATTTTTCTTTCTTTTGAGCATCTTTCTCTTTCTTTTTCCTGTCAGTTTTGGGTACGAGGAATGAGTCATCTTTCTTTTTCCTTGTGACTTTCCATCTCAAGTGAAGCAAGCAGAAATAGAATAACTATTTTTTAAATAGGACCATTTTGATAGAGATTTATATTTCTTATAATATTGTCACGGACATACCATATAAGTTCTCTTTTCACATTATCCCTCCCAAGAATTTTATGGATGCATCAAGAGGTCGTTGAAAGCACTGAAGCCAATAGCAAGGTTGGGGAGTAGAGCAGACCACAGGTGAACACCATTGTAAAGGATTGTAAGTGAACTCTTGTGCTGGTCTCACAAACCAAGAAACAGAACACAGCTATATCCCTCATATCTATTTTGTGTTTCCATGTGGCAATAAAACTTAGTAGATCTGAAAGCACCTAATGAAAGCTGTATAAAACTACATCTAATGTGGCTTGTGGTCAGCCAAGTATGCAGTAATGTGGTTGTTAAAATCGACAATAACCCCTCCAAATTGGAAGGACTTGGGGGTCATATGTAGAAAGGAAACTAGACCAAAATATCTCATTACAGAGAAAATGTAATAGAGGAAGAAAAAGCAATAAGGCTTTTGCTGCCTTTTTTTTTTTTTTTTTTTTTTTTGTTAACAATCAGAATAGGAGCAAGGAAACAACTCTGTAAACACTGACATGATCTCAGGCAAACCACTTTCCTTCTGAAGTTCTGGTGTTTCTACCTGTAAGAGCTGAGAAACACCGGGAAATTTACAGGGGAAGGGTGTTATATATCACATCTAGATGATGTGCTGTTCAGAAGGCTTGATCTATGAGCAATATGTAATTCTTCACACATTGGTGTAGCTCCTTCTGAGATTAAAGATTAAACTAAAACCAGCAGCTCAGATTTTAGTCTCTCAGAAATTAAAGGGTAAGGAAGCTTTAAATTTGAACATGCAACTGCAATTTAGAGCTGGAAGGAACCTAAAGAAAAGAGAAATCCTTTGAATTTACAAGTAACATAGATGTCATACGGCTGTGATTTTGGCCTCCTGTTAAAGTTATGCAGGGTGCACAAAGTACTATCTGCTGTCCTAGGAATTAGTTGTCAAATTACATTAGTCTCCAATATTTTATGATGGAAAGATTTGCCAGGCTTCTCTCCACTTTCACCCTTAGTTTTGACCATCTTTAACAACTTTCAGCTTCTAGAGAAACAGGGAAGATATTTTGAAATGTTGATACTTATATTTCTCTGTTGAAGCCTTGCAGTGTTGAGCAGGAGTGGTACCACAGAGCTCTTCCCTTGTCCACTCCTGCTGTGTTTTCTGAATGGCACAGGGACTGAGCAGCTGCTACTATCAAATGTCCCCTGTTAAAGGGTCCAGTACCATTCACTTAGGATGAGGGAAATTAAGATACAGAACGTGGCAGCTGTCTGCATCAGGGCCCTGCATTATCCCTTCTTTGGTCCTATGCCAGCCACACTGCACAGCTGATGTCTGCCTGGGGCTGCAAGATGCTGGACGTGTTTACAGAAGCATCTCTTCTAAACCCTTGTCACACAAGGCTGCTGAGAGATCCTGAAAGAAAAGAAGGTGACTCTGGTGCCAAACAGAGTCCAAAATGGAAATAACTTCATGGGAAATTTCAAAAGGGTGGTGAGAAGGAAGCTGATGTCTGCCTGGGACTGCAAGATGCTGGACGTGTTTACAGAAGCATCTCTTCTAAACCCTTGTCACACAAGGCTGCTGAGAGATCCTGAAAGAAAAGAAGGTGACTCTGGTGCCAAACAGAGTCCAAAATGGAAATAACTTCATGGGAAATTTCAAAAGGGTGGTGAGAAGGAAGTTTAGGATGAACTTTTGGTTTTGCTGCTGGTGCTAAAGTTACAAAAAGCCCCCCAGTCTTAGTCTCTGGGTGTACTTTGGGAATTCGACAGTCCATTTATCCAGCTAAATTAAATTGTTAAGCTCTGCTGATTTCAGGAAAATCAATGAAGATGTGACAATTTGCCTTGGCTGATGAGATGGCCTAGGATACCACTTGCAATGCTGAGTGGGAACTTTGTCTGCTGACAAAGAGCTGTCAGCATTGAATAGTATTGCAAAATTGTCACTTGAAGAGATGGTAGGGAGGAAAGGAGACACCAAAAATACTGGCTGTGGGCAGAAGGCCAGAAGCAGTTCTTTTCAATGCCATATCCATTAAAAGAAAAGGGGAAAAAAACATCTGTGGCAGCTAAATTGGTATAATAAAGTCAGCAGATGAAAGCAAAAAAGATCAGAAGAAACGAAACACAAAACAGAAAAATGTAACTGAAGAAGTTTAAATGTGCTTTTTATTGCTGTAAGTTTGCAGTGGAATAGGAGGTAGAGGAAAACATTTTATTAAAAATATATAAAAAATGGAGACTGTTTCCTCTTCATATGAGAGACTTGCTCACAGAAGGAAGCCAGGGTTGTAGTACAGAGTTTTCCTCTGCACTCCCAGCTGTGAGAGAAAGATCCCATCACAAGTGAGATCAGGGCATGGTTGGTGCTGGAAATTCCCCAAGGAGGTTCCATGATTTCCAGTAGTTCTGGGGTTTTGTTGTCTTTGGGGTGATATTTTTAAAAATAATCCAAATACTTTTTGGGAACAACTTCATTTCATAAATCTAGTGATCCTCATTTCCTGGCAAAATTCCAGTTTGGGTAGTTGTCTGTGCATTGGGAAATTGCATCTGCATAGCTCAGCTACAGGTATCTTCCCCTGCACAGGAAGAATCCTGCACACAAGCTGAGGTTGCTGACCTCAACTTAAGAAACAACCCAGAAGCTTGTGTATTGTTAAATGGCATTGCAATTTTTACCCCAACGGAGGTAAAATCAGACTGACTGTGTTGCAGTGGGCTAAAATCACTGAAAGTAAAACTACTCACTTTGCAGAGTGCTTTTACATTCTTCAGGATAGCAAGTTGCAGAACTGTATTCTGCTTCACAATGACAAGAGTAGACCGCATGTGTTAGGAAAGGTAAAGAAAAGGGTAGGAAAGGTTAAAGCTACAGGAGAGAGACTGAAAGAAAAATGACAAGGGAAAAATTCATTGCATACATTCAATGTCACATTCAAGCTACTACAAATAGTCTGTTATATTGCTATTACCAAAAAAATTTACTGAAGGCTCACATAAAATTTAGTTTTCCTATTTTATTTTAAGGTTTTAGTATACTACTATGCATTGAACTTAAAATACATAAGCAGAACTTTTCTTCCTATTACTCAAATACAAGTAATACTTGATGGCTGTTGTGAAACTCCAGTTTCTATTCTTAAAAAAGGTGACTTTTGAATGCACAATACCTCACTGAGGTTCAGTCCAGCTAGAACTGAGATTTTCTCAAAGAAATTGTAAATACATCAGGCTTGTGAAAATGTTTATTTAAATTATTGTGGAGGAAATGCACTTATTTATGAAACATTGGGAGTTTGGTTATAAATACCTAATTGTATTTCACAACTGGCATCATCAATAGAAGAGATACATTGTGGTCAGTAGAACTGGTACTGCTGCAATCATTGTCAGTTTAATTCATAGATCACTGATAAGCCAATGTATGATTCCAAAAGAGACATAAGAAACACAGAAGTAATGCATTCAGAACAAAAGTTATTAAAAAACCTGTGTATTGCATGGGACACTTTTTTGGGGGGAAGGATTGCTGAAAAACAGGACTGTAAAAAAATGATAACTCAGTAAAATACGGTTTGATGTATGATTATTTGCAATTATGGCAATGCCAGAACCAGGCACCTCCTCTTGTTGTGTAAAGAAATCCAAATAACAAAAGCTTCTCAATATAAATACACTATTTGCACTTAATTTATTTAAGCTTAGCCTACCTGTCTTATTTGGTTCTATAAAATGGAATCAGCCTCCCAGAGTAGTCATATGCCTTCTCTATGGTGACTTTAGCCACTAATCTATTGTTTAAAAGAAAGAAGGGGCAGGTCAACTCATATTTGTCCCCTTTTATCACTGTGCTATAAAATATAAGTGATGTACACGGTTTTGTTTTTCATGACTACGCATCAGAGCACCCCTAAGCTCATCAGATGAGTAAAAATCTGCTTTGTGGATCTTGTTGTGCTGCATGGGCAGAACCAGCTTCTGGATAACTTAGCTCTGACAAGACTGTGGAAGAGGAGCTCTTGGATGTGGGGAAGACATTTGAGAGCCCGAATTGCTGTCAGTCAGGATTGTTTATACCTGAGAACGTCAGGTGTCTACACACATTTGAAAGTTTAGCATCAATAAATTTTTCGATCAGGAGCCTAATTTGTCTAACTGTAAATTGCAGAGATATAGAAAGGATCCTAATTCAATAGGCTGAGCAATGCTTAATTAAGGTCATGTCTTTTATATAGTATGCATAGTCATAGACTCAAATGCATTCCGCCTCATTGTAAATAACTTAGGAGTGCAGACTCTGTGTTCAATAAAAAATAGAAAGTAAGCACTCTCAGAGATAGCTCATGCCTTAATGGGGCTCAGTTATGCTCTGGAGGTGCCCATGGCCTTGGGCAATAGGGGGATCCTCTATGTTTATGTACTTAAAGTACTTAGGTGAAACTCTTCAGCCACAATTTTAAAGCCAGAGAGAAGAATTATGTTCAGCCTGTGGACCTCCAGTGCAACCTCAGCCACAGAATTTCACCAAGTATCATCACTTCTGTGCCAAGACTTCCACTGGAACAGGAGCCTATCTCTTAAAAAGATCAGCTGGAGAAACTGCCTATTTAAAACCAGGATATTCAGTTTTATTATTATAGCTCCAGCATATTTCCTAAAATTTTTTGAATGCCAGATGCCACTTCAGTGAACTCCAGATGGTGGAACTTTAATCAGCAGTGAGATGTGATTTACTGGAAATGCTCCTCTACAACAAAAGTAGCTCTAGAGCTTCTTCTTTTTTTGAAGTATTTTGGGTTTCTCTTCAGAGCATGTCTTTATTCATTGTACAAATTTATAAGTATCATTATTGTAAAAATGTACCACAGATCTAAATACTGCTTGCAATGTGCTATGGTGAGAAGTACAAATCTTTATCACAAGGATTATCTGAGAATCTAGAACATCAGACATCAAACTTTTTTCTAGGCTGAAACCCTTATTATGCTTGGTGATCACAATAAAATACTTTCCTTAACCTTTTAATGTCAGGGTATTGTTTCATATGGCAACAGCATGAGTAGTTTTAAACATTTGCATAAGGATCAGGTTCTCTGGTTTTCTTGGTTTTGTGCTGCCTGTAGCTTCCCAGCTGGGGTTCCTGCATTGATGAGAGAGGATAAAATCAAAGGCAACCCTCTACATATTTCCCCTCTCCAGCCCACTCACAGGAGCAAAGCAGTGGGCAGCAGCCAGGAGATGATACATTGCTATCCCCATTCATCCTGTACTCTCTGTGATCACATCTATCATCTTTATTCAAAGAGACTGAGTTGCTGGAAGGAACCCAAAAGATTTGACTGCATTTTTCTGTTGTGGAAACCTTCTATATTTCTTCTTTCGGCTAGAAGTGCAACTTGATAATGATGTGTCTTATTGAATCTGTGGGCCTCAGGAATAACATGAATTTTGTGTCACATAGAAGGATAAAGTGGAAGGGTGCAGAGAGCTGGTGCAGTTCCCTCATTATGCCTCCTTAAAGCTTATTTGTTTAAACACAATTGAGGGGTTTTTTAATATTTTTTTAACTTATAAATCTGTGAACACTGTCCAGAAGGTACAAGTCATCAGTGGTGAGAATTTTCACAATTATAACCTGTGAAAATAACTAGAAGTAATTTGGGGCTGGAGAAGACAGTTACAGCAAAGAAATCATACTCTACAGCTCAAAAAACCCATAAAGATGCAAAACCAAACCATCCTTGGAATAGGTATTACTTGCAGTGCCTTGGAGTTACCCCCATCATAAATTCCAGGGCTCATACTTTTGCTTTCACAGGCTGTGTCTGCTGTGTGGTGCTGCTTGTAGTGCAACTCATTCATCGTTCAAGTCCATTAAGCAGTGAACATGGGGGCTGATGTGAAGCCCAGGTGCCCAAAAACCTGGCCTGTTTTTCAAATGGGTCCTGAGCTCTGTGCTACCATAGTTGCCCAGTGTATCAGCAACAACAGCTTTAATGCAGGATTAGAAAAGGCCACGGAACAGCTGACTAGCAGAAGTAGCTGCACTAACAGCTGCATACATCTGACATAGATTTTTGGAGAGTCTAGCAGGTGCTACATCAGAGGCCTGCTGTCCTGCTAACCTCATTTCCACTCCAGGCACACTGAAGCTGTGTCCCCACTTGACAGCACACCTATAAAAACCAGCTAGGTTAGAAATATAGCTGAGGTCAACTCATCATACTCATGGGTCAAAAACAATTTGATTCCCCCATTTTTATCTCTCTTCATTTCTCTTGGATAAATAATAAGTCCTGTTACAGGGAGAAATTCAACATATTGATTTGGTCTTACCCAATTTTTGTTTTCACTCCCCCTCATTTATGGGGGTCAATGAGCAGAAAATACACTGACAGAAGAAGCAGCAGAGCAGAGAATGGTCAGGTCAGAGGATCACTATTTGGAGTGAACTCTCTGAGTCTCTCCCTCTCTACCAACAGAATCATATGACGTCTTTCATCCTCAAAGATCTCATTCCTGAGTGCCTTGTAAAACTTGACCTGTCTCCTTAAGAATGACTTCAAGCTTTGCTGAAACACAGCTCCTCTGGGACTGCAAAGTGCTGCCTGCCAGGGGGCATATTGCAGCAGGAGTAAAGCTGAAATTAATACTGGGTTGTCTGAGCTGTTCTAGGAGGTACTTGGGTCAAGACGTTGGGACTGAATCCCCATTCAAGCAAAAATGTTGGTGGTTTAATTGAGGACAAAATGAGATCAGTTTTACACCTCATCTGAAGAGTGGCATCAGTCCCATCCTTTTTCAAGGTAAAATGAAGTTCATTCAGTGCTCACTAATAATTGCTGATATCATAAGTCTGCCAGGACCTGCAATTTTTTAAGGTTTTCTGGGAAGTTACTGATCCTAACACCAGCCCTTCTCTTGTTACACTTTGCACATTGATAAAATCAGCTTTCAGGAACAATACGGTAAAAGTGCACCTTCTTTGTGCTGTGTATCTTCTGCTGCTACACCAGTAACCAACCATTTATCACATAATCAGATCCTTGCTGAACTATATGCCATCTGTGATCAAATGAATGATGAATAAATTCAGAATGTAGTTTCAGCTAGTCTATTTTTTCTTCATATTTCATTCCTAGTGGATTTAAGTATTTTTGACCTTGTGAAAAATAGCTGTATTTGAGCTGAAAATGTGGGTTTTTTTCTAGATAGTGGACTATGCCAACTTCTATTTCTTTTGGAATATCAGGACATTTTCTACATCCTTATTTACTTTTCTTCCTTTCAGACTATATCCTTTGATATAGCTAAACTCCAATCTTTACTCATATCTCCTGGCTCCAGGAAATCTTTTTTGATTTCCATTTCTTCTGTGTGGAAGTAACTCTTGCTATCAAGCATTACATTTAGTTTTCCACTCATGTAGCTATGAGCTAACAAATTACACCAATTTCTTGAGACCTTCTGAGCTAAGTGAATTTGGCTCAGTATTTCTCAGCTATCAGCCCTTTCATTATTGTTAGGGAATGCTTCAGTGATATTTATTCGTCATTCTGGTAATGCAAGTTCTTTTACTTTGATGCTGAGACTGAAACCTGAATTCCTGACAACATAGAACTTACTTCATAAAACATCAAATTAAAATGTGTTAATGCAGTGACCCTTGGTCACTTCCAACCCCTGAAGACATCTCCAATGGATGTCTGGTTTTGTTGTATGTCAGCTTTCAGCTAAGGAAAAATGTGTTGGGTTTACTCACCATGTAGTGCAAGGGATGATGTGGAGCTTTACATAGGGCAACAACTCTGCATTCCAAATCTTCTTGGGTACAGGGTGGTCTCTGTGAGCCCTGGGGAAGATGCAGACTTCCCCATGGCATGGCTGATGAGTTTTGTGCAGCATCTTAGAGAACATTTTCTGCAGCTTCTTTAGTGGACTGGCTTGCATGTTCACGTATATTGTGTGCACAGCCATAAACATTGGCTTTCCCAAACAGAGTTTTGGCAGAAGGGAACAGCATCAGATGGAGACTTTAAATGCTTGACAGAATTCCCTGGGGCAGAAATGGCAGATGTGCAGAGGCAGAAATTTCACCAAGGCACATAGGAAGACTGGGAAAGCACTTTTGGGAAAACAGAGCTAACCAGGGGAGACACAGAGGGATACAGTTTCCTAGCAGAGGGGAACTTTCCTGTGAGTTTCCTGCAGATTGTCCTTAGCTTCAATAATTCTTGGCCTTTCTGTTGTGTTCTGTCATCCATTCTATTCCCTCATTAAGTCCTCATCTACTTCTGCTTTTCTCTAGGTCTTCTTGTTTACTTCCCACCAATTCTTTAATTTCTGTGTTTCCTCAGCATGGGATCTCACCACATTTTCTCTACCTCTGATTTTCCCCACTGCTATTGTTGCTGTACTTTCTTGTGTGGTTCCTGTATTTTTCTATCAATTCCTCATCATATTTTCTGCCCTGCTAAAGTGGGGTAGTGACACTGTTCATGACACTGCTGCTGTCTCAACCCCTTTAGGACTGATGGAAGCCCACGGAGCCCTTTGGTGCCTGTTTTGAGCTTCCACATGCACTCGCTGGAGCCCAGTGAGATAAATGTACAGGGAACAGGCAAGAGCTGCCAGAGAGAGAATAGGAGGAGTGAGCATCCTCCTGAGTGCCAAACCAGGTGCATAATTGTTGCCAGGTCTTCACGAGGCTTTGGACACAGGCCTCTAGGTAGCTCCAGCTTTAGTCACACTCTCAGTGAATACTCTTTGGTGGTAAAGATGGACAGACAGCTCCACCACCGTTGTAGCACACAAAGGATGTAGAGGTGACCAAACTTTTCGTGTTGAAGCCATGACACAAAATAGCAGAAGAGGTGCTGATCACTCCCTGCCCTCTTGAGCGCAGAGCAGAGATTTCAGGAAGGGGTTAGGGCAATCCATAAACTGTTTCTACTTCAGGAGGATGAATGTCAGACAAATCATTTTGCAAGCATTAAATGTGACTCACTGATGACTTAGGCTGGCAGTACAAGCTGTGGTAAGGCAGAAGAGCTGAATCCAAGCCAAAAGAAAAAGACATCACTGTCTGATCAGACAATGTACCATATGTTGGTGAAAATATCTCCTCAAGTGTTTCCCTCCAGACTTTGCTTGAAAAGAGTGAGCTGCTCTCTGCTATTGCATGACATCTTGCAGTACATGTCTAAGTTGGGACTCTTGAAATTTTTTGTCATAATGCTTCTTTGACAGTATGTGACTGCTTGTAAACTGCACCTTAGAAAAGATACATTCAGTGGTGTGAACCCTCCAGATTTATTAGATTTAACTCCTACACAGAAAAACATGCTCTACAAATTAGATCTAGGCAAATTAGGAGAATAACTTGGTGCAACACACAATGGCCAGTTAGATATGCTGAAAGACAGTCTGCTCTTCAACTGACTTGTGCCAGAAATATGCTGAGTAGATCACTAGGTTATACTTCTGCACCATCACAGAAAAATTTAGAAAGGACCAAAAGGCAGTCTCATCAATCCTGTGACCATAAAGGGAGAAGAACTGTAAGTAATCAACCATGCAGGTTGGGTTTTTTCCCTTTTTTAGTCTGTAAGCAGTTAGAAATTATAATATTGGCTTGTTATCTGGTGCTTTAAGGGATATATGTTTGATTTTTCTGATAGAGAGTGAGTGCTAGTTTAGGGTGATGTATTATTAAATAATTTTACAAGAAACTAAGATGAATATTTTAAACCAAAGGTAAATTTGTAAGGCAGTATCATCATATAAAAAACCTTATCTAAAACTAAGCTAACTGCTTCACAGATGCAATTACATTAAAGTTTAAGGCACCTTACCAAATACTACACTGCAAAATGTGTTCAGCAAACTTTGTTCTTTTTAATGCCAGTTTTTAACCATTTGTATGTCTTTGAATGCAGGCATTGATAGACATTATTCCCTCTATTAGTTGTTTTATCAGGGGGTAAGGCTGAAAAAAATTTAACACACTTTTAAGAATTGGTCTCTTTTGAAACAAATTGTGTATGCTTTACTCTATATTAACAATAGAAGCAGTCTATACAGCTTATTTTGGCTTGGATCTCCAAGCAAAAATAAAGCTATTCCTATGACCTCTGGGACTGGATTACAAGTTCAACCTTACTGATATACTCAGATCTACAATCATATGTCCAAAATTAAGAAAAAAAAGTTGACTTTTAAGATTCTTCCTTCCTGTCTCTTAGAAATGGTGACAGGCTGTCTCTGTATGTTGTAGATTGCTGGGCGTTTGATCCAGGAGAAGTACTCCTGGGGACAGCAGTTTTAGTTCAGTCTCAAAAGGAATTGTTTCCAGAGGAGCGGCTGCATGGATAAAGCAGGGCTGCAGATCAAATAGATGGAACAATAAGTGAGATGATGTATTTTAAATTGCACAATGGGTATAATAGTGGGGAGGTGCCAAGCTCTCTTTGGAAAGTGATTTCAGATGTTTCCTACCCAGAACAATACAGATTTTGGAGACTTCATTTAAAAGCAATCGCAAGGCAAAAGGTCACCAGGCAAACTGACTAATTGGTTGCTGGCCAGATGGAAACCTCTGCTTAGTTCATTTCAAGGACAAGTTGCTGCTGGATAATGTATGGCAGATGGGGATCCAGGGGAGTTTATTTTCATGAATCACACTGCTGTGAGGGCTGTATAACTCTTTGTACTGGGGGTCAAGCCAGATCTTGTCTTTCTCATCTCAAGGACATTCTGTGTGTGCCCCGTGTTAAAACAAGGAAGGAGAGGAGTACAAATCATAAGCAGCAGAGATCTCACCACAGATTCTATTTCTTGCGACTTGAAACTGAAGTATCACATGTTTCCTATCAAAGTACAGTATAGGTGTAACCCTTTTTGTTGTCCTGGAAGGCATGTGATAATCTTTAGCTAGCATTTTGTCACTGTCTCCACAATAAAGTACATAAATGGAAACATGTTTCCAGAAAAAATCTAGAAGACAATTTATTATTTCCTTTTCTCTGAATCTTCCCAAAGACACACTTCTACTAGGAAATTTTCAGACCTGCATGATAGCTTACTAAGGAATAAACTCTAGAAGTCTGTATTTCTATGAAAGAATAGTTAGTATGGCTTGTAAATAATTTTAGTAATACTAAAATGAAAGATTATTGCATTATCTGACACTTCAGAGAAGATCCACCCATTCTTTCTTGCAAATGGACTCTGTGGCATTTCCTTCCACATTCATTGTGCATCCTTCAGATTAGTGTACATCTTCATTTGGTAAGATCTTAAGAATATCTCGTCCTTTCTGCTATTTCTTTGCTGTGGAAGTAGATTCTGTAGCTTCAGGCAAAATGTGTGATCTGCTCTTTGGCTTTCAGAGCTTTGTAAATTTTTTTTTCAATTGCATTGTGGTTTGTAGTATCCTAGGAACAAAGAGGCACTAGTGTTTGAAACATCAAAACTTACCAGTTAGTCTTAATTAAAATGCAAAAAATCTAGAATTTGCCAGGTAATGAACAGCCAAGAATGCAAATAAAGTCTTTGAAGGTTGTGTGGCCTTTATTTTGTTAAAGTTCAGCTTACTGAAGTACAGGATTGTCCCACATGCCTGTGTCCAGAACGCTGTCATATACAATGCATGCACATTTGGCAATGTTTCTACCTAATATGAATGCTTATTTTATGGGCTATTTTAACCCCATTCTCTTTCTATACAAAAGGCTCTCTACAATGTCAGCTAGCTAAAGAGAATACACCATGCTGTCCATGCTCTGTGCAAGTGGCAGCTCTGGGCACAGATCCTTATGTTTACCTTGCAGAATAGGACTTCCATAAATATTTTTCTCTCATGACTCAGGTTGTAAATGTATTGATATGGAACTGAGTGCCAAGCTGGAGAGCTAATGTGGGGAGGCAGCTGCCACCATGAGTTGCTATGGATGTAATGTTTGATCTATGCCACACTCAAAGGTAGCTAAGTGAGTTAACTAACTTCTGCAGGAATAAAGAAAGTTTTGTACTGTTTAAACCTAGATGCAATTATGACTAAATCAAGCATAAAGGGAAAAGGAATAAAATCTAAAATGAGAGAAAATATATTTTGGGTTTTGTTTGTTTGGTTGGTTTTTTTTCTGATTATTGGCAAATGAAGATCGTAAATTGAAAACTTGAATCTTTTTGCCAAAAGATTAAAAAAAAAAAAAATTTGGAAAAGCCTCTATGGTTCCATAGACTTTTTTCCAACTAAAAACATAAATATTTTTTAATTTAAATTAGGATGAACCCTTTTTAAATTTTTCATTTTTTAAAATAGATCTTAACTCTGCAATCATAACAATTAATTTAAATTGCAATTAATTCCATCAGCAGTAAGAATCTCTATTTATGAATATCAAGCTCTAAAGACCAAAAAGTAGGATTTTACAGAATATGAACAAATAAGATGTTTCATTCAGCAGCAGCAAACTTTGTAGTTTGGGCTTTTTTAATTTTACTATTTGCTTACTCATAAAGGTATTGAAAAATGTTCTTTCAAAGCCAAGAGTAAACAATCCACATAGTCAGTATTGAGATAGATAGCCTGTACATACTAAGAGCTAAGCCCAGAGGAAAAGAATTCAATGCTTAGCTAGTTAGAGGAAGGGGAAAAACAAAAATAATTAAGTCAAACCGGGAAGAGATAAAAATAGGAAACCTAAAACAGAGGAAACTATTTTCACTCTGATCATTTCAATACTATCTTGATCCCTGTCGTTAGAGATTGCCTTAAGAGTTGTGAGTTGAACTTTTTTAAAACTGTAAAGAATCTGTTGTTTTTATGTTATTACTTTATTCCTGAGCTTTCAGGAGTGATATCTTGCAGAGTTTCTTTGAAAACAAGAGGTCAGACATTTACTTTCGAAATAAAAAATGCATTAGAAGTTATCCTCTGATCTGATGACAGAGTAAACATTAATGGTACTTCTGCCTGAAATTTTCTCCATGCTGAATTTTGTGACCCAGTGCTTTCAAGGGCAGCTGTCCCTGCAACTCTGCAGCCCAAGGTGAGACCCAATCCTGCCAAGAGGTTGCTGGTCTGCAGAGTGGCCACAGCACAAAGCCTGATTTCTTTGAAGCAGAATATGGAAAAAAAAAAAAGGCTTTGTAGTGAGGCAGCATGTGGCTTTTTGGGCGCTCAAGGAATTGTGGAACAGACCCCTCTGACACTGCTGGTACCTGTGAGCCACCCTGGGTCCCCCCTTGTCAGTGTTTGTGTTGGTTCTGAGCTCTGCACACGAGAATCTGACTGTAGTTTGCAGCACAGAACAATAAAACACAGCTAAAGCCAATTTAGCCTTGTCCCACGCAGCACATAAACCCCCCACTGCTCTGTCTCCTTTGGCCTGATTTGTCTCCTTTTTGGTCTCGTGGGGAGCTTTCCATGTTGGTCTCTGCAAAAAGGGTCAGTGGCCTCAACTTGTCCTATATCAGAGCAGAGCAGGAAAAGGAAATTAATGGACTGAACAGCAAAAAAGCCTTACAGTACTTTAAAACCAGCTTTCAGCATGTGAGGGGCTCCTTTGGCTCCATATTGATTTGATTGTGTTATCTTCAGGAAAGCATCTGTTTTAATTTACAGTTAATGCTCCAAGGGCTTGAATCCTGAGTCACAAATCCACCCCCATCCCCTCAAAATGAACAAAGGTATTATTAATCTCAAACACAGAAAGCGAATGATTAAATGGAAAAAACACAAACATGCAATGACTCTTTGATTTAAGGATACATCATGCAAAATCCAAAAATCTTTCTTTGCTGTCACCCCAAGGTCTTTGCTGTCTCACTGTTGTTTTACCAAGAGTAAGCATTAGCTGGAGATTTTGATCAGATTTGGGAGAAATGTAACTGGGGTGTGATCCAAAATTATTCAGGAAATTCAATTTTGTAAATGCCAAAACTAATTTGAATCTGTTAGAAAACAGTTTTGGATGGAAACATAGATGGACAATTAAACAGTTCAAAGATTTCTTTTTTAAAAGACTCTTGTTCTCTAATGGATCTATTTGTTCAAAACCAAGAGAGAAAATATCAACAACAGTAAAACAGAGTACAACCTCTAAAGAAACAATGCTGTAAGTAAAAAAAGAAAAGTTTTATTCAGCCTAACACTATATTTCCAGGTTGATGACTGTGGTTGTTGAAGAAAGTAGTCATAATTTCTGGTTTAGGACAACCCAAATAAAAATTAATGAGAGATTCTTCAGGTTAGCAGCAAACCCAGCAAAACCATCATTCACATGGATATGTTTTTCTTGACTTTTATTATAGTAATATGTTTTATCTGTACAGCATGCAGGCTGTTATTCTAATAACTGTTGTTATGCCTGAAAACATCTTCCACATTCTGATTCTGAAATTTTCCTATGCAAAGAGAACTGGTATTTTCACAGCTTAGGCTTGTTGTGTGATCAAATCTACCCTTTGCTGCTGACTGACTTCATATTTTCAAGGCAATTTCACCCACAACTTTGAATGCCTTGGGCCCAGGCAGAGGAATGAAAGGCAAATGTCTGAATTTTGGCACAAAGCCGGCAGCTGTGCTTCAAACTGCAAAGCCTTAATGAGCCCTAAGGACAATTTCAATAAATGGTCTCCCAGTACTGACATACTGGCCCTCCAAGAGGTTTGTGGTCTTTGAAAGATGAGCACAGTGAACCTGTTAGAAGGAGATAAAAAACACAAGCCATGTGTGTGACACTGAGGCATGGTCAAGTAGGGGCCCCAAGAAGGGGCCCTCTAATTTGCAGCATGCAACTTGAAGCAGAGCATGGTGAGATTGAAGACTTGGCTTCCTTAAAATAAAGTCAAAAATTGGTATTAAAAGACTCAGCATAAAGGAAGAGAGAGTGGGATAAAAGAGCTTGAGGAAACTTCTGCCATCTAACCATTGCTGGCCTATACTATCAAGCAGTAAAGCCATCTCAGTTGCTGGCATGTTTGCCTGTCTTCCAAAAACCAAACTGATGAAAAAAAAAAATAAAAATAAAAAACCCACCAATTTTCTTTCCTTCTGCTGGTGTTTCTGTTGAAATTGCAAATGTTTTCCAAAGTGCTGATACAGAAGATTTGCAGTTGGGTACAGCTGTTGACAACTCCTTTCCCAAGTGATGAATTCTAACAAGGGCAGTGCCTGCTGCTGACCAGGGCCCACTTAGCAGGCCGACAGCTGAAATCTGTACAGCAACTCTTTTTATGACACACCAAACAAGCCAGGGCACTTTCAGCCTGGGAACAAGGGAATAAAATATTGATTTAGTTATGGCAAAACAGTAAGACAAGCCAGCCTGTATCTCCCTACAAACTGCCAATCTGCCATCTGCTATCCTTTCATTTTCCCTCACACCACTGATGCCAGGAGTGTCCAAACTTCAGCACATGTTTTGCAAACAGCAGTGCCCAGTGGGCTGTTGCTGAAGGTCTGCCATCAGTGGCAGCCCTGCTCCAGCCTACTTAACCATTTAATTTGGTAAATGTCAATATGGCCTCTTTGTTCTCCTCGGCACCATATGCTATCCGATTAAAAGTCAATCACGCTTCTCCAACTCCTCTTTCTTCCAGGAAGATCTTTGGCAGCTGACAGCCCCCTCTGGGAATCTTAGGTAAAGAAGAGCTGTGTTCTGTGGAAGTGCTGCAGTTACTGTAAGCATTGCAGCTCTGCTCCAGGAGCACTGATGTGACATGGGGCATCATTGCACAGCTCATGATGCAGATGTGATGGAAACACATGCATGCCCTGCAAGGTGGGCAAGGAGAAGAGTTCAGAGGTAAGGTAGAAAGTACAAGGATGGGTATGAAATTGTGAGCTTTTGTTCATAAATTAGATAACAGGAAGGACATGGGATTTGTTCAGACAAAAGCGCTTAACTGTTTTATTCATTTCCCCCAAGACTTCAAACAAAGTTACACAAAACAATTTTTATTGGGCAAAAGTCAAAGGTCGATGAAGACTAGAGGTGAAAAGGGGGGAACAAGATAAAAATAGAAAGAGGCAATAATAGATCCCAGTATTTTGCTCTTAGAGACATTGCTCACAAATATTCAAGGTAGAAATCTCTCTTTTACAAATTCTGTATTGCTTTACTCCTCTTGTTCATATGAATGCTCTGTGCACGCACTTCTAATTCTTTGAGGGCCATTAATTTACCTTCTCTTATTCATGGTCCTCTGAATCATCGGGTTTGATTTTTAAGTAGGAGCAGGCGGGAGTGCATACAAGGCAGATGAAAAGACAGGCTTTATTTTCAACAGTGTTAGACAGGAGAAAGGCAGCCTTAAATCCTGTTTCTGGCAGAGCTGTAACTCTCATTCTCTCTCTCTCTCTCTCTCTCTCTCTCTCATTATATATATATATATATATATATATAGTAACTGAATAACTAAGGTTATTCAGACCTCCTGAATAACCTCAACCAAGCCTCACATGTCTGATCAGTGCCCCTATCTCCTGTGACCCTGTCAGATTCCAAGGAGCCAGCTCACTCACAGTTGCTCTCCAGCTCCATTCCTAATCCAGCATTCAGTCCACATGGCAAAGTTCATCTTCGACTTTTCTTCCCTTCACACTGGAAGTGAAAAGTTTCTCTTTCTCCCTACAGGGTTTCTCTTTGCAGGGGAGATTGTCTGTGAGATTTTTTTCCTGTAGGTAAAAGTGATGACATGTCAGAGGGCAGTCCTCTGCTCACAAGCTGCTCTGAGGCACTGCCAGGGGACCATGCACCGGCTGCCTGCAAGAGATGGAGAGAAAAGCAGTGGTGAGTGCAGGGGCCACACCTGGCACACCTCACCTGCCAGTCTGCTCCAGCCCTGCTTTAAACTTCACCCACCGTGGGTCCTTACAGCCAGTGTGTGCTGCAGCTTAATCAAAGACAAAACACTCAGGTCTGCAGTTACGTTTGGAAAATGGCTTTTCAATGGTCTTGTAATATGAGCAGTGGGGAACTGGTTATAGAGATCTAGCTTTTGCTTTTTTACTGTATTGAATTTCCTCACAAACAGTGTCTTTTTCTTTTTAACTTGCCAGTTTGGAAAATGCAGTTCAGCTCTGTGTCATCACAAGTGTGCTGGCAGCTTCCAGCTGAAGCCAGGAATCTGAGCTCCTGCTTCAAGAGCTGGATCTTGTACACCGAGTTGAGTCATGAAGTTCTGGACAGTGTATTGTGAACATACTGGTGGCTGCCAAGTCTGCTGGCTTTTTACCATGTGGATTAAAATAGGTGTCACTTTATGCTTCCTGATGAAGTGCTGGGCAGCATTAGTGTGTCTCTTGGAAGGAATTTTGAGATTTAGCTTCTATAAAGGCAGTTTCATATGAGAATTGTTACTTGAAGATTTGTTGTTCTTGTTGTTCATTCATACTGCTGTGGAAGTATCTGTGTATTTGGGTTATTATTATTTCTCTTTGTTATTCTATTTTTTCTGTGCCCTTCTTTATACATCTCATCTTTTTTGACTGCTCTTTTCAGGGAAAGACTAATGCGCCTTCATTAAAATATAAAGCAATCAAGAGGATTGATCAGGTTGCAACACTTTGAATCCTATTACAATGAACTGTTTGCTATTAAATGTTAGTAAATTATAGGTTACAAAAGGTTATATTCAAAATATAGAACAGAACTTTAATGTTATTCATTAATCAATTATTTATATTAAACATGCTCTGGAAATTATTCATTATTATTATTATTAGTCATTATTCAGGCCAAGATTTGAAAGTTGGTAGCTAGCCCATGTCATGTCATTAATCTAAAATGGAATAATAGGGGTTCTCTACCCAGGCTATTAACTTATATTGGTCCCTGAAAATCATTGTCTTGGGATAGTACCAGATTCTCTTGCTTGCACCAGAAAAAAGAGCTACATACAATAGCCAGTCTTTAAAAGTTGAAAAGAAACCTTGTCCTTCTTCAAGACAGGCATCTTACGCAGTTGGGCTGAAGTAGCTACAATCATAAAGTGGTAACATATGAGCTTTTTGATCTTCCGAATGTCAAGCAAGCCAAAGAAGCTGTCCTTGTACCTCTGTCATGGTCACTGCGACGCAGAGCTGAGTTACACTGGTGTGGGTTTGCAGAGAGTGCTGTGCTCCCTCTCAGCCTCGTGCCAGAGCTGTCACTCTAATGCCACCGAGCACTGTTTCATTCACTCCAGGGAGGTGAACTGTGTTGCTGTCTGCTTCCTACAGTGGCTTTATTGGCTCTGACTAAGGCACTTTCTCACTTGGTAGTTAGTGTAAACTGAGGGGCTAAGGGGAGAAGAGTGTCTAGAAAGGTCAGGAGGCAGGATGAAGAGCTCTATGAATGGATTCAGTGGGAAATTAGAACTGCAGTTAAGGTGTTGGAGGAGAACATTGATGCAGCGCACATGGAGCTTGTCTTCCCCTGCTCAGAATTAAGTGCTTGCCACTGACCAGCCACAATTAAACTCTCTGGCCATTGATGAATAGAGATGCTGTGGTTTCTGCTAAAATTATTCTGCTTTGGCCAAAATGAGAGGATGAAACTAGATAATCACAGAATGCAACATTAAACAGCAAGATAAAAATGGATAGTCAATTTAGTGCAAAACTTAGTGGTTCATTATGTCATATCACCTGGCTCTTCAAAAGAAATTACAGCATTTACTCAGTAGAAACTGGAGCTTGCCTGGTTGCAACTCTCCTAGACATTCTTCGCCTCAAGAGCTGTGTTTATATGTGCATTTTGTTTCGACAAATAAGGCAAATTGAGTAGGGATTGATAGATTTTGATACTTTCCACATGCTTTTAAAATACAGTCAGTAGGTAACAGAGAATCTGCAGACACCCCAAAACTTAGGGGCTTGAGCTTAAATCAAACATATTTATTAAAGATGTGAGCCCATGTACATAACATCCAAAACTAAGTCAAGAAGGAAGAATGTCTGGAGCTCAGAGAAAAGGATTACATTTGTCCCTGGGCAGGGCAGTTTCATCTAAAGGACAATGGTAGCAACAGACAATTTAAATTAGGACAGTTTGCAGCTCTGGCCACAGCCCTTAATCAAGGGGCTGAATCTGTACTGTGAGACAGAGGCAACAAATGTGTTTCTGCCTCTTCATTTGGCATTTTTCAGTAAGGAAAGTAAGGCTTGGTTATTTTCTGTGTTCACAGTAATGTTCTGACATCACTGTGAAAACTCTGGCTGTACTTCTGCTCTTTTACTGAGACATTTACATCAAAACCAGAAATAGGGGAGTGGTGAGGGGAGGGAGGGAGGAAGGCAGGAAGGAAGGAAGGGCTTGCCTCTGTCATTCCGGGTGGCATACAAAGAGGATTTAGTTCCAGCTTGCAGCAGCTTCATTCTAATCCTCTGAAGGGAGCAATTATTGTTAGATATGTCCAGAAGCACATGACTGGGACAGGCACAGGTTCCTTGTCCTATCTGCCTCTCATTTCCCAGTGACAGCCAAGTGGGAGTTTTGCTGCGACACATGGGGATTGCAATGAGCTCTGCCTGGGAGGGAAAACAAGATCTCACTTGAGTAATGAGTATTTGCTCAGTGGGCAAATGTAGGTTTAAAGAGAAGAAAACCTCACCCCATCACACCATTCTTTTTTTGTCTGTCTGAACCTGTTCCTTGGCTCAGTCTATCTCTGCATGGTCCTCAAGGCAGCTGGCATCATCCCTGACAACAAGCTGCTGTTCTGCTGAACCTCCACCAGTGGCTGCCTATTTTTTGGCATGACTGTGCCAGCAGCACATCCAAAGACTTCAATTAGAAAGCCTAAGCCCAAACCATGTTCAGCTCAGTCTGGGCAGCCTCTGCTCTGTGCACAGTGCCTGTGCTGAGACTGACACCTGCCCTGATGCAAGGCAGGAGGTGTACTAGGAGACACCTCTGCGGCAGCTCGGAGAGGAGCTGGGTGATGCCAGGAAGCACCCAGAAAAGGACACTATTTATGCCTGCCCTCGCTGGCTCTGAAATCAGTCTCTCTCAAGAGGGCCACCTGCTGCAGCATTTCATTCTGGCCTTAGTTGTAGGCTTTGCTTGATGCTTGATGCTTACCTTCCAATAATGTTGACAAATGGCTTGTGCTTATAAGTGACTATGCCCATGCACTTTCCAGGACCTTAACAGTTCATTTTACCCTCCTCAACCTGCTGCTGAAATTTTATGACATTTTTTATCCACTTGCTGGGCAACTTGGGCAGTCACAGGTCTCCAATAAGATGACAGTGTGTGCCACTGAGGCAAGGAATTAAATGACATTTTGTACCTTTTTCCTTCCACTTGCATTACTCCACCTTTTTTCTTTACTACTCCTACAAATATTTCTATGCCACTGTTTTCAAAACATCAGCATTTTTTGCTCCTTTTTTTCTGACCTGTGGATACTTCACACTCTGTAATGTATTAGTCTCTCTATATTTTTTGGTGATCTTATTGAGATTCATGACTCCTTACTACACACAACCCTTTTACAATTTTTTCAGCATTTACAAGGGGCATCAAACCTAGCAAAAATGAGGAACAGTTCAGTGTAAGGGAATAATTTGAGAGGCACCCTCAGAAATACAAAAGTGGCATGTGGTATTCAGCTTGTTACAACCTGTCTGGCTCCTGAAGCATGGAAGTTGTTAAAGCAGGGTTGAACTTACCCTGACTAATACCCACTGCTCAGACCAGATGGAAACTTTCATCTCCTGCACTCTTTTCATCCTCCCTAGCCCATTATTGTTATTTGGAAAGGTCCTACTCCTTGCTAGGAAGTTAAATTAAAGGGTATAAATAGGGAAGGGAAATGGTATGGAAGGACAGTTCTCCAGAAAATGTATGTCCTCTGTACAGTGATTATAATGTAGTATAAGTGTCTTGGTTTCTTATTTCCATAAGCATGGAGACTTAAAATTTTTCTAAGGCAACATGATACAGCTGGTTCTGCCTAGGAATTAGATTTTCCCCAGTCAATAGAAACTGAGCAGTAATAACCTTAATTAACATTTGCATAATTGTGATTAGTAACTTACAAAGAAACTGTTGTAGTAACATTATAAAAGATTATTTAGCAGTTATTGAATTATGCTTACTTTGTTTAATTATTTTTAAGTCAGAGGGAGCGGCATCCAGGAGGTGTCTAGTTGATTAGCAATTAAACATATTAAGTTGCTGTAAGCTGAAGTAATTAAGAGAAATTTAAGTGCTGTCTAGGTCAAGCAAGATCTACAGGAAGGCTGAGTGTTTCCTGAGGAGTCCAGCTAAAACATCGATATTGTCCAGCTTGAAGCTCAGCTCTGGGGTGTTCGTCACTGTTCACGTCACCACGTGAATGGTTTCATAAGCTCATTCTCAAGAAGTGCTCCTGGAGCACTAATGCCTAATTCAATTAGATGGTACACTTCATTATTTACTGCTCAGCTTCAGCGCTGCTATGAGAATTGGAGCCTAGGATAACTCTTTTTTTCAATGTCAAATTACCTCAAGTGTCAGTTGTGATGGATCCAGGACTAACTTCCAACCAAGATTAAAACTCCGTGACTTTGCCCTGTGCATGCTTTGAATTTTTAAGGGGATGATCAGAAAGAAGCCAGTAAAGGGGAAGTAAGAAGTGAACCAAAGGGAGATAATACCTGAAGGTTCCTCTGGAAGAGCAAAACAGACCAGTTGTGATTAACAATCAGCAGCAGGTTACCAGAGACCAGAAACAAAGACAATAAGTCTCCTGAGAAGTATCAGCTCTGATTTTTATTTTGAAGTATGAAAGCACTGAGGCAATGGTGTTGAAAAATGCAGACCATTTCAAAAACATAGATCTGTATTTTTGTCTTGCAGAACCCAGAATATATCATAATTTTTAAAATATCAGAAGGGAAAAAAATGCAGAAACCCAATTAAAAACAATGATTTTCAATCATGATAAGGAAGTTCCTTTCATTCCCTGAACTCTAGAGTTTGGTGTTACAGAACCATTTCCACACATGGAGCTTCTTCATCATTTACAGACACTGCAGCAGAGAAATATTTCAATGCTTTAGGAGTTATTAAGGACTGATATTACTGCTAGTCCTGCTGAAGAGCTTTCAGCAAATGAGACTTTACAGAAAGAAAATACAAAAATAATGATAGAACAGTTTCTCTTGCAGCTGCCCACTGTTGGATTTATTACAATTGATCTGTACTTACAATCTGATGCGTGTTCTTCACATTCAGCCTTCTAGACTTTATTCTACCTTTATCTTTCCTGGGCTTATTTTCTTCTTTCCTCTCATCATCACAATGATCTATGGGATAGCACATTGCCAGAGAAGTCTTTGTAACTGGCTGCACCCAACTTCTCTGCCATCCCAACAATCTTTACTCTTGTCCCTCTGGTTTTGTTTGTTCTCGGATATTTTTTGATTCCATTAGGAAGAGATTGATCTTTCCAGTCCCAGCATGCTAAATTATTCTCATCTTTCTAAAGTGGAAGTGACAAAAGGTGTATGTTTTCAATTAATTTTTAAGATTTGTTCTTTCCTAGATTGCATATCTCTAAACTTGAACTTCCTTTTTTGCTTTGACAACAAGCTGAAAATGAGACCACTTAGCTGAGAAGGAAATGAATTATTAACCTTTTCAAACACCAAGAAAATCAGCTAATGAAAACTCCACATTTTAAAGATCTTTCAGAAGTAAGATTTTATAGAAGGCAGAAGAAAAGTGACTGAAATATGAACTAGACACACAGAGCATTTATGCCATGTAACAAGCTCCTAAGCTAAAAAAAAAATAATATTTTTTTAAAAACCCTAAATTATGTGCCTTGAAAATGAACCACATTAGGGTATAACAGACCACTATGTGCCATGATTACTAAATGCTCCAATGTTAGACTAGAGCATCCAAAATATTGTTTCATTTTAGCATATAGGAGACCCACAGCTCTTTTTCATGCTTTGGCTGTGCTTCTGTGTGTTCCAACTGTGAATATTCACTGCACATTAAGTATGGAAAAATCTGATTTTGCACAGCAAAACTTGGCAGACTTAATTGAGTTTCCCTGGTTCAAACACAAGATGTTTCAGTTTTGCACAGATTTCACATCAGACTTGAAAATTCTTTTTAGGCAAAAGCTTCACCAAAACAGACTGCATTTTTCTGAAGCTGGTCATCAATTCATTAAAGTTGATAATCAGGAGAAAGTGCAGTAAAAGCACAGTGAAATAAGAAAAATGTACCACATCCATTGGAACAAATGAGAGAACAACAGCTTCTATTGACAGTTGCTTTATTACTGGAAAAATCCTTTTCTGCAGGGCAGGGGGGGCTGGAATGCACAGAGCCATCCCGTAAAGGCAAAGCCTAGCTGCTGTTAATCCTGGCTTTTGGCAGCTGAGAATCTGCACTCTGGGTCTGTTCAGCCCACTCCTTTTTGAGAGCAGTGGCAAAGATGATAAATTTCTGCACTGCTGCATCCCCAGTCACAGTAATCAGACACCTTCAGAGATTCCTCCTGCAGCAGCACCACTTCAGCGTTCACCGAGTCAGAAATGCCAGGGAAATCTGGTGGAATAATGCTTTCTGCCTCAAGCAAGTCCCTTTTCATGAGCTGGGCAAGTTGGTTCTATTCTTCTTCTAAGAGGCAGGGGCTGAACTGGGTGTCAACACACTGCAGCCAGTGCTGGGTTTGGCAGCATCCCTCCCTCCAAACCTGGCCATGCGGGAGCAGATTCCTGTGCAGTTCAGCGGTTCCCTTTGGAGCTTGGGAGACTGAGGGGTGACAAAAAGAGGTGGCTGGCACAGCTCCCGCAGCTCCACCCGCCCAAATGTGCTCACAAATCCATCTCACAAATCTGTCTCTGTGTATTTACTGGAGCTGTGAAGCCTGCTAGTGGTGGGGATTGCTCATTAGCTTATATTCACAATTATCCCTAAGGAAGGGAGGACTACAGCCTCTGCTTTCAGCATGTAAATTAAGTAAAGTTTGGAGCTAAAATGGCAGGCTGTCATTACTGCAGTTGGTTTTCAGAATACCATTTTAATTGAGCTAATTATCGCAGACTTCAACAGGTATTTTGAGGTTTTAATGAGTTCTTATAAGAATTTCAATCATGCTCCCATTGAAGGCAACACTAAAAATGCTTCAATGGCTTTGCATCACTACACACAGTGGAGAATATTTATTTTTCTTGTATAACTAAATACTGACATAGATCTGCAGCTCATACAATGGAAAGCTTTAAACTCAGGTACTCATGACTCATTCTATTTGGAATATTTAGACAAATAGAGGCACAAATCACAAATAAATAAAGCAAATTAATAGCTAATTTGGGATGTTACCAAGAATAACATCATGAAGACACAGAAGCTGGAAGATGGAAGACACACAGAAGATGGAAGTACCATATTTCATTCTGATAACAAATGAGAAAACCTGCAAGCACCAGCCCTGCTTCTGCAAAATCCTCCTGACAGCATCTGTGCAAAGGCAAAGAGAAACTCTGTCCTGCACTTATTAACGTGAGTGTGTCTAACTCAGTCACAGTAATTAGGACTCCAAATGAATTAATTGGAATAATCTCACTGATTTCAGCAGGATTATTCATCAGATCAGTAGCTAATATTTGCAAAAAAAGGAATGTGCTGCCTGGAGGAGGGAGTATGAATAGCAAAAATGTTTAGATCTGGTTTCCTATGGCTTTTTGGTTTTGGGGTGGTTTTTTTGTATGTTTGTTTGGTTTTTTTGTACCTACAGAGAGAAGCATTCAGCCTGTTCCATTATTGACCTGACTGGATGTTGCTTTTTTGCCTGCTCTGCACATTATTGTGCAGTGTGCTGAATCAGGGCTGTCTCACCATCCATAATGTCAGAACATGTGTAGGACAGTAGTTGTTGCTCTAGAGAAACAGATCTTTTAACTATATTTGCAACTACCAAAAAACTAAGTGTGGAATTCCCATGCTGAGGCTTGCCCTTAAGGGTGCCCTTGTGTCTGAGTAGTGATGCAGGACACACAGATTTGACCTGTGCCCTCCTGGAATGGCAGCTCAAGACCAGACAGGGTGCTCTAGAAACAGATGTCAGGTGTAAAATGAGACTAAGCGCTCTCATTTAGCCACCTGAGCCTCTCCTTGAATATCTTTCTATGCTTCCCATTTTCTGGTAGCACTAAAAGAGGCTGGGGACACAATCAGCTGTCAAAAGGAAATGGCAGGTTCCACATATGTTGCTTCAGCTAGAACAGCTAGAGAGGGTAAGCTAACTTAGCCAAGCTTTCAAGGAACATGTAGTGGGTAATCTAGGAGGAATATAATATCCAAGGGCAATAAAGACATAATAAAGGGCAATAAACAAGATCGAAAAGCAGTCATCTGGCCCTTCTCACAGACTCACCAGGATTTTTAACAGATGTTGGCATAACTTGTCATTTATAAAGCTTTTACACAGACAGAGTCCTCAGTTTTCCCAAGAAAGTCATTAAAGTGTGTCTCTACTGTTTACCTTCAATGCTCTCATTTTCTTTATTAACCTCCCTTGCTGTAATTTAAACCCATTACATGTTGTCTTAGTCCCACTTGTGGTAGCTTTTTACATATGTAAAGGCTTACTGTGACACCTTCTCACTGTAATCAATTAAACTGTGCCGCTTTCTTTCTTTTAGTATTTTTTCTGCTGCTAGACCATGGATTCTAGACTGCTGATAACACTTTGTGTTTTCATGTGGCCGCTCTTTGCCTGCAGAAGCCCTGACTCTTCTCAGTCTCACCTTTTACTCCTTAGTGAATGCTTTGCAAAGTATACAGGGCTAGTCCTAGCCCTCAGTGCCTCCATCAGTTGAATAAATGGCATCAGAACAGCCAGGTGTTAGTTGTGTGGCTTATGCTGGCTGTGCCAAGGGTTTCACCTGGTAATTGCCATCAAGAAAAAAGGTCAAAAAAAGATCAGCTAATGAAAACTGAGCAGAAATTATATAAAAATCTGGAGTAATGGATATTCGTTATTACTCATTGTGTCCCACAGTTGATACCAAAGTTCAGATTTGATTCTTGACATTGTTTGAACTTCAAAAGGTGTGAACCTTTTTTCTGTATGAAGGGATGGCTTCCAAGGTTTCCTGTAGTTCTGCTCAAAGAAACCCCTTCCTTTTTCATTTCTCTGTTCAATATTTGACTCTTTTTATTTGACCTTGTGTGTCTAGTTCTTAGTGAAACATAGAGCAGTGTGGAGTAGTAAAATTATTGCAGTGTTACTTCTCTCTCTCCTGGAAATTAGACATCACTGTGAACTAAGTCCTAGCACACTCACCTGTAGAGGACCATCAGTTTCTGACAACATTAATTTTTCAGACTCTAAAAATTAAGTTTTTAATTTCAAAGGAAACCTCTCTAAAACAGAGCAGCACCATCTTGCTGCATCTACAGCAGACAAACACAATAGCTCAGAGAAATGTGAACTACCCTCATTTAACTCTGCCCACCACTGGTAAGGGCAAGTCAAAATTCAATATAAGACTGGGTAAATGTTGTCTGGGTAGGACATAGGGACAGCAGGAGGAAATTGCAATTCCAGACAAATCTGGACTAATAAATCGTCATTATTTTATCCATAAACTCTTACAGCAGACATCAGAGCTCAAAGCTGTCAGTCTGCCTGGCCACTAGCTTCCAAAGTGGATAGGTAGGAAAATTCTCTAAATGGATTACTTTAGCAACTGAGTAATTTCAAGGATTTGTTTCTCTGGTATAGATAGTAATATGCATATGATTGGTGTCTTGGAGCTGCAACAAATAATAAGATTTAAACATTTTCTTCCTCATCCCCGCAGGATTAAATAGAGAATAGATTGATATAATATATATAATGATCTATGTATGGTGCATACCTTTAAAAATGTCTCTTTAGAGAACTATCACCAAAGAGACAAAGCGTGGTATTAACTTGCGGTATCCCACTTGTTCAGATCTACTGGAGTGATATTTGCATCTCTTCCAGATGAGATCTTAAAGCTGAAAAATTGTGATAGGTTAGAGAGCATTGTTGAAATAGCTAAATTCTGTACTAGGCACCTTAAAAGCATCCAAATGGCTTATTTTTCAGCTGTGAAATAGAAGTCTTTTCCACTGTTCTGGAAACATGGGATTCAAGGTGACTTCACAGGGTGTTAATGGAAGAATGATCTGCACCCTGCTAACAATATTTCATGAGCAATGATGTAGCAAATAATGTAGTCTATTACACTGTGCCACCAGATGCCATCTGAAAAACACATTGCTAGCTTTAGCATCCCAGGTTTAATCAACTTTCCACAGGAATGACACTGATGCTGACTGCAAAAGACAGTGTGTCCTCAGCCTTGACTGGTAGCTCCTTGGATGTGGCAGTAAAGTCCCTCTTCTAGTGCCTCTCCCACCGGTTGAATTTCTGATGGCTAATGAATGATGATGGCATTTTCTTCCCTTTGATATGGACAGACACTTGTTTCAGTATGGGGCACCTTGGACATCCTCAGCACCATTTGGACTCACCTCCCTTTTGGGTTCAAAAGATAGGTAAGGGAAGGAATGAAGCTGAGGACAAAATACACTGTCTTCAGAATATACTTCCTTTTGCCTTTTCAGTTGCTAGACACTCTCACAAGCCTTTCATTGCAAATCACTTCTCCTGGAGCACCATTAGAGTGATGAACGTTTTAAATGGAGTCAACCTATTCTGCAGAAGAATAGTTGTAACGACATGCGTGCTCAAGTTTGCCCCCAGGGGCTTACAGACAATAAAATTGAAGGGACATAGGACAGTCACTAGGACATGAAAGGAATTTGCTCCAAATAAATTGGCAAACAATTTGTTTGAAGTTTGAAATATATTTTCAAAGGTCAAGGCCTTGCTGCTTATCAATTTTGTTTATTAATTGGGACTGTTGTTAACTTCCACCAAAATAAATTTGCATAATCAGCATCAGGAAGGATATCTCCTGTAATACCTACTCTACTGGCTAAGGGGAAAATTCTTAAATAAGAGTCTAGGCTTCTGCTTAGACCTTGCCTAGGGTGAGTGTTACATAGAAAATAACAAAGTTTAATGACATTTTAATGGAAGAAAATGAAAACTTGTCTCTGATCTTCTGCAGTTCAGCCGTTGGTAACTGTTGTAATTGTATTCTTTTGAAGTTGTATTACATCAGCATGAATAAAAAGAGATGTATGTTGCCCTGAGCTATCTGAAGGTAGGGAATGCAAATAGCAGCGCTAATAATAGTTAGTCACTGGTGATGGGCAGAAATTAATAGAAATTCAGGAAGAAAGAGTGAGAAGAACAGCTGAGGAGAAGATAACTGTAAGTAATTTATAAATTCTGAATTACATCTTACAGAACACAGTGTATTTTCTGATAAATTTATTTTAGCATTGTTTTTTGTCCTTTTCCTTATCTTTCTTTTCCCTATGTATATATATAATTAAAACCATGTATGTTTAGAAATACCTACATATAAATAAAGCTTATATATGTGGTTTTCATTTTAAATGAAGATTTTGAACAGAAAGAGGAAAAAGCAGTAAATAAATAGTGATTCCAGCTTCCTTTTTCCATGACCACTATCTCAGAATTTTTAGAAGTGGGAAACACCAGTGGGAAGATTTTCTGGAGGGCTGACAAATACAGTGGCAGGCTTGCAACCCCCTCAACAAAGTCTGTCATTGCTCCTGCCTTCTCTCCCACTAAGATACCAGTAAGCTTTACTTCTCCAAGAGAGCCAGTTGCACAGAGGCATAAGCTTTCTGTCCACTTTAACACATAAAATTGGCAACAAGAAAGACTTATTTTGGAGGGATCTATCCCTTTGCCTCACTCCTTTTGCAAATCAAAGCAGAAGGCTTGGTGACCGCTCAGTTTTTGCCTACCTTTTCTTCCAGTTCCCTGAAAACTTTTACCATCATACAGCTAACTTTTTCTTTTCAGCAATAAAATAGAGCAGGACCACCTTCAGAAGCAGCCAGGAAGGCAATCTTTTCCCCACTCAATTAAATTTCTCTTGGCATTTTCTATCTCTGCCCCTCTCGGTGCCCAGGCAACCTATTCCCCTTGCAGGGCTCAGTGTGAGCAGTGCCTGCCAAGGCAGAACTGCATTTAGTCTGCAGCAGGAGTGCTCAGCACTCGGCACTTTTCCTAACACTTGACTGGGAAAATTGGCTGGGGAACCAGAGTCCTGATGCAATGAGTGACTACGAGGTATGAGCAGAAACCTCCATGTTTTAACACCTGGAGATGAAGCATACACAAAGAGAGACTGAAAGACTTCCCCAGGGGGCTCTGCTCCATCCCGACCTTTCCCTCCTGCGTTACTCTTTAGTTATATATTGTCATTCTACCTCCTGTGAAATGACAGTGCCTTGTCATGTACCAAGAGCACCAGCATCCCTGTGGGAAAAGAGCAGGACTGAAGCTATACAGCAAGTCCTGCCTGGCAGGAGATCACTTTCATTCACAGTTTGGTAGGGCCATGATCACTGCTAGCTCATCTTCTTTCTCTCAAGTTAGTATTCTGACAGGCACTGGGCAAATAATTGCAATACTTGAGTTTCCTTTACTGTAAAGAGAGGAAAGATTGTAATTTTCTCCCCTTGGAAGTGTGCTGTAAAGAATAACTAGCCCCTGTTTATGAAGCAGTTTGTAAAGAAGAAAATGTCTGTGGAAGAGCCAAGCACAATATAAGGGCCAAGCACAATATACTAATGTTACTGAATTGGTGTTCAAGCTAACGGCTCTTTCCTAATCTTTGTAGGGGAAGGAGAAGGGACAGGTCTCCAGTCCATCACTTTGAATCCAAAGGTAGTTCATTCGTCCCTTACTTGCTGGATGAGCTCTCAGCTATTTCCCATTGTTCTCCAAAGTTTCCCACAGGCCATGTTTGCAGAGTGAGCTGCAGGGAGTGCAGCCTGGTATTTCACAGAGTCACACCAAGTTGCATACAAGCAAGTGTACCCTGGCAGTCCCTCAGTCCTGGGCCAGCTGCAGGCCACTGTGGTGGCCAAGCTCCATGCATGACACCAGACTAACCCTGGTCCACCCTTTCTCTGAACTCAGCCTCAGCACACATGAACAAGAGGTATATTTTCTTTTAGTTCTGAGACATGAAAAATTCATCCAGATCTCTTAATTCTGCTTTGCTCCATGTCTCACAGTAGGTCTTCTTAACTCCTGTCTCTAAATGAGGCAGAACTTCCCAGCCACAGGCAGTTCATTTAAATATAAATATAAAAGCTGTGCTGGAGGAAATGGTTTCTGCTCAGCAATTTGGATATGAAATCAAATAATTTCTCTGCTGTTTTCAAATTGGTGCCTAACGGACAGTAACAGTGAAAAAGGAGGACTGCAAGTCTGGGTTTACCTGAGTTAAAGACATTCATTCCTTTGTGTGCTAAAACCTATATTGAAAGTAGTGTGTTTTCAATTATGACATGAGCTTATGGAATTTTTCTTCTTTGATCTCTAGAACACCAGAGAGAAAAGCCTTTAACCCTCAGGAAATTGTTACATGTAGAATTATCCACCAATACTATCAATTATTCTTTCTTATGTTCACAAATAATAACAAAGGGATGAATTGATGGGTATGAGCTCTACTTCAGGCAACAGGAAACACCAGCTACAAATAAAAAAAGAATGTATAAAGAAATTGGCTGTCTGAGCTTCCCTGAAACACAGAAACAGGTGCTGAAAGCATAGGAATCCAATAGTGATTTCTGATCTCTTATGTCACGGAAAAAAACCTCAAGGACTTGTCTTTGAGTGAAAGAATGGTTCCTGTTCTTTTTCAGTGAAAGTCAAAGGGCAGCCAAAACATCAGTATTTTCTTCAATGTCCAATTATTCTTGTACTTTCAAATTTAAGGCACTACAGTGAGCTCCTTCTTCCACCATAATTTGGGTTTTGGAAGGAGCAGTGCAATATTAGAAGCACACAAATTGTGGGTTAGAGTCCCCTAGTTCCTTGTCTACTTATCTTGAGCTGCCTTGTCACAAACTTCCTCACCTTCTCTCATGTACAAGTCACTCTTTCCTTTGAGATATCTAAAATTCTTTCTTTCACCTTGTAAGAAATAATTCTCCTAAATACATTCTTTTTTATCTAAATGTCAATACCCTACAGAGACTCACAAAAGCACATATGTACATTTTCCCTGCATCTTAACATTTTGCAACCTTGCAAACCTTTGCTCTTTTCTGATCTGAAGCCTATATTAGCACATGTAGATGATCTGTGCAAAACTCCCTGGCTGTGGGATGTTGGCTTATTTTATTCAGCGGCTAGAGTGGTTTGCAGAATGCTAAATATTAAGCATTTTTCTCATATTATTTTTCTATATAAACTTCACAGAGTTTGGCACAGGGATGATAGTAATTTCTTATTGGGAATTAAAGGTGAGCAGAAAGGTGTATAAAAGCTCTATGTTATATAACATCCTTTGAACCTATGACCCAAATAATCTAAAGTGAATAAGAAGATTGCAAATAAAGGTATCACACAGTAGATGAGTGTGGATGATGTGGGTATTGTCTTGCTGCTGAAAATTCCCTCTGTGAGCTATAAGCCGGCCCTTCATGAATTTACAGTGCAATAATTTTTTGAACAAGAATTGTTTCAATCTTTGTAAGCATTTTGCAGCTGAGGTCTATGAACACTGAAAAAATCAAGATTGGATAGGAAAGTTGGAGGTTGGAGGTGCTGATGACCCTTTTCCCTTCCACATGCTGTGGCACTAGCATTGGCTGTGATCTAGACTTTGGTCCATTATGAAAAAGGATTTATCTTTATTTCTTATGGTTCCTTGGATCTATCAATTTAATTTCTACTCACAACATTTCTATAGTTCTTATTTCTATTACTGTCCTTATATTGTCTGGTCCATCTTCCGCACTCCTCCCAAAACAGATGGCTTTTAGTCTTTTAGATGGCTTCTGTCTGCCCCTTGTGTCTGGAGTAACTAAGGGAAGAGTAATTTATGTTACGTATCAGTGGTTCAAAGTTACGGTCCTAGAATATCAGCAGAAAAAGTAATAAAAGTCACAGGGGGAAAAAAAAGAAAAAAAAAGAGAGAGAAAGAGAGATAAAGAGGTAAAGGCCATTTATGCTTGCCTAAAAGTCCTGTGTCAATACCATAGTAGTTATGAAACAGGGTTTATTCATGCTTTGTTTTACAGCTATTTCTTTCTTTATACTATGCTGTAAGTTGTTTGGCTATAGTCTACTCAAGTAGACTATGTCTAAGTGTGCATCTCTGTTTTTTAGAATATGTAGTTAGGCAATCCTTTGGGAAGAGTTAAGGTGTGCAACCTGTTTGTAATAAACAAACCCTCAGCTTAATTTGCTAGTTCCGTATTCTGGTTTTGAAGATCTAAACAGAACCTCACATTCAGTACACTTGTGTTTCACTCATTGCCTCTTACAGAAGACAAATGCTGTACTCAGAGGAGGATTCAGACTTCATTTAGACCCTGCTTCATGGTCAGTGGTTATAATTGTCTGAAAAGGCAGCAGTGGGTATTAACCAGAGTCATACAGTACATACAAGTCCATGCAAGTAGCAGTACACATAAGTAGTCAAGTATGTTCTGTCTTGGTTTGTCACTGTACTCACACACACTGTATAGAAACAGTATTTAGTTTTACTGAATCTAGGTATAATTATATATTGTTCAAGAAAATGTCTTTTTTTATTTCTTCCATGCAGGATTTCCTCAGTATTTCAGATTTCATTTCCCCTTTACTACCTAACAGCAACAACAAAAACCCAACTCTATGAAACAAACTCTAGTTCTAAGTTTCTGAGATTATGTGTTTTTATTTGTATGTTTTTTGTTTCTTATGCCATTTTGATTCCAGATGTCCAAGACATTTTAATAGTGGATGGAAAAAACATCTGGACTGGAAAAGTGTTGTGGGAGCTAATCAAATCCTGGTAAAGGTAATAACAGAACAGCTGATACTCATCAAATGTAAATTTACTAAAGCTATTTAAAAGGAGAACATTAAACTGAAAGAGGGGAGGCAGATCACAGGATAATCCCATGGAATAATTTTTTTAATGGTCTGTTTTCCTTCAAGTTTGAGAAACAGGCATTATCTGTCTTAAATATTCCGCTATAACTTGTGTGTCTACCTGTTCTAATCTGCACTTAGTCTGCAATATGTTTGTATGAGAGCTTCATACAACCGGACTGAAGCCAGATTTTTAACACAATGTAGCATTTAAAGATTAATCTATTTGATTATCTAAAATTGTAGTGAAGTGCTTTGGGAGACTAGCCCAGAAAACTCTTTCCCATTGAAAAAAATTATACCACTCCAAAATAATTTAATAAATCCAAAACAAAAAAAATTGGGGAAAAAAAAAAAAAAAAGAGCAAGCCTGGGGCCTTTCCAAACAGCTGCTTATGTGTGTAAAGATACACATACTGAATATTTTCAAGCATTTAACCTATTGGTCCTCAAGCATACAATTACCTGAAGGGAGGGTGCAAAGAGGACAGAGCTAGACTAATTTTGGTGGTGCCCAGTGACAGGGCAAGAGATGATGGCCACAAACTGAAACACAGGAGGTTCCCTCTGAATATCAGGAAACATTTTCTGCCTGTGAAGGTGACCAAGCACTGCCAGAGGTTGTCCAGAGAGGCTGTGGAATCTCTCTCCTTGCAGATATTCAAAAGCCCTCTGGACATGGTTCTGGACAACTGGAGCCAGGTGATCCTGCTTGAGCAGTATGATTGGACCAGATGAGTCCTGGAGATCCCTCCATACTTCAGCCCTCCTGTGAATGGGCTTGGAAGAAAACCTACCAGCACTCTTCCAGTCTGCTCTTCCATGTCACCACTGATTCCTATAAGGGCCAGGACAGATTTAAAAATTCCAAGACAAACAAGAAATTAATTTTCTGCCTACTTGGACAGATGCCTCACCAAAGCTTGGCAGAAAAAGTGTTTTGCCAAGTAACTTTCTAGAATAACTTTTATCCTTCTAATTATTTACTTGTCTGTGTCAGCACAATATCCTATGGACAGAAATTTTTGCATCCTTTTATCTTTTCTTCCTCAAAAACAAAGCTAGACTCTTGATCTCTGGCACATGTTCTGCAATATCTCTGTTCAGTTCTTTGCCAAAGGCTTCCTGTATGACAGAGGTTATGTTGCTTTATTCAAACAATAATCCACAATGCTCCCAGTGATTTCAATGCATCTGAGGAGTTTTAGGCTTTAACATTTCTGTCTTATTTCCTTGTTTGTGAAATATAGTTAGAATACTTTCCTTTAGCTGCCCTTTATGCATCTTCTCCATCTAGAAAATAATCTTTGTGGTAGATGCAGTCTCTCAGTATGTGTTTGATGATGTCTGTCACAGCAGGTCATTCATCTTGGCTGGGAAGCCCCTAAGAATCACTGCCATACAGTGGAAGTAGGGAGGAACTCCACTTGCACGTCTGGGTTTTCTGAAATGAAAGATGGAATATTTCACCCAGAACTACAAGAGATCAAAACGTAAATAGTATACTGCTTTTGAGGGAAGAAATATCTGCACATGTTTCATCCTGAGGTTTGTGGGTCTGGGCAAGAGGTTACATTTCTAAAAAATAAAAGCTTAGGAAAAAAATGGGGTAGCCTCAACAAATAACAGTAATACAAGAAAGTGTGATATTTAATGAGACTGACAGCTGAAATGCCTCTTTTTTTTTTTCAATATTGGCCTGCAATATTAGAAACTATCTCCAAAACCAATTCTTGCACATAATAGTGGAATCTAACACTGCTCACCAGCAGTTTGTCACAAATTCCAGGAGAATGCTGTCTGCATGTGCCCTAATATTTTGCGCTGCTTGGTGAAAGCAATTCCCTTGAAGAGGAAAAGAAAAAGAAAATGAGAAGGGGGTTCCACTACTCATCTCGGGTTTCCTTTGGTGACTGTCTTCCATTTCTTTTTCATGAGGTCTTTGACAAGCAGCAGCACTTATAAGATTTTAATTTCCTGGAACATTTCTTGCCAGGGTAAGAGCTAAGGGTTCTTTTTTTGTCCATTATTTTCCCTCCCATTTTTACCTTTTAAGATAGATCTGCAGCATGTCTGGAGTAGAAATTCATTACTTACTTTTCCCAAAATGAATATTGAGCTTTGTGTACTTTGTGATATTTGGTTGGACATTCTTATTAGAAATCTTGAGCCAGTTTGTGTCATCCTTCCAATGGCAGACAGCATTGCAAGGTGTAATTCAAGTTGAGGAAGAAATCCCATTATCATCTTTGAGGAGTGAGAGATTTTTTTAAGTGTCAGTGAGCAGGTTTCTGTATCTTCACTAAATGAACAAAATCCAAATTGAAACAAAGAGACAAGGACAAGAGTGTTGCTTGTCAGACATTTGCTGAAAGGAACCCATGTGCATTGCTTAATCAGGGCCAAAAAACAAGTGCAGGCAGTAGAATGTGCCAAAAATTAGGAGTTGTGGGGAAAGCTCATGCGAAACCGCTCCGTATTAGAGACAGGACAATTAGAGACCACGAGTAATCATTTATGTAGGACTCACTAGCCCTCCTTGCCTTCAGTAGCTTTCCATCACTTATGAAGCAGAGGGACATGAGTGGAGACCACAGCATCCCAGCAATCTGTCTCTGCTGTTTAAGAACATCCCCCAGCCGAGCTGTCCAGATCGCTGGGCAGCGGCGGTGACATTTCAGCAGACGTGTTTAATTATATCAATACATCAATAGTGCTGGCATTTCGGAGAGCTATCACCTCAGGATAAGCTAGGTCTAAAAGTAATCTCTTTTCTGTCCTTCTCCGTCTGCCCTGAAAAATAAAGCTGCATGAGCCAGATTTTTAAACAGAGATAGTATTTAGAGAGAGGTACAAAGCTCAGAGATCTCCATTTGAGAGCCCATAAGCATCCAATTCCCACTGCAGCCCTTGGTGGCCTGGGAATTTCTTTCAGAGCCTAACTTCAGCTGTGAAGTTCCCTTTCAAAATAATCAAGGAGAAAGAGAAAGGGTGGTCCCATAGTACAAAATGCTTGAATCTGCTTTGACTGCCTGCCATTCAAGAGTCAATTCAAATAAGCAGAGCTACACTGGCCAGGAAGAGGTGCAAAGGCAGGTTTGTCTAAGTAACTTGTGCATGCCCTGGCTGCAGCCCCCCTGCAAGCAGTGACAGTCTCTCTGGGGCTGTTCCACTGCTGCCCACTCAAACCAGTGCCATCAGCCAAAGCCAGAGGTCCAGTCTCTGGGCTCTGAAGCATCAACAAATGTGCTGCCAGAAAGAAAAAGCAGGAAGTGTCTTTAGCAAGTAATATAAAAGCAAAAAGAAGGCAAAGCAGCCTGCTAGGGAATTGCAGCTAGCTGTCTGCTCCAGACACACAGAAACTCAGATAGCAACATCATACAGGATGCAAATGAGAGTCTGTCATTTCTCACTGGGTAAAAGAAAATCTTTAGTTGTCTTATGTAACATTTTTACTCCTCTCTGTGCATGTTTTCCATGGCATACAATATCTTGGAAAGGAAGGATATATTTTTGTGTTTCCTACATGAAAGCAGGAGCTAGAATTAATACAGAGGTCCCAATTTACCCACAGGATCACAGGCTCTGCTCTCACCCATAACACAAGTGTAGAGTGACATACATAAAGGAGCATGAGAAAACTGTTTCTCATGTCATGGTGAGAACAGGAGCAGGATAGAGGTGCTGCAGACTGTATCAGCATGTGAATCTCTTCTGTCAGATCCATAAGTAACTGAGGATTTCCAGACTATAGCAGGACACTGACCACTCACTTAGAAGTCTTATAGCCCACTGACTGAGGGGCAAAAGCACTGGGAACTGATGGTGCTTCCCATCACAGTTTTTTCTTCTTGCTACTTTTTGGTTGCTCTTCTTGGATACCAGTGATGGGCACAAACAAAGCTCAAGACTTAGGCCAAGTTTTGTCCTCCACTTCTGTCTCCACCAGAGCTTTCGCTGACTGCTGAATTTTCATTCTGTGTCTTGCAAACCTTCCATTAGACATCTGAATCACAATTTAAAAAAAAAATCATAGCATTTCATCTGAGATACATTGAAATATAACAATTCATTGCTTTTTAAAAACAAACACAAAACTTCATATTTTTCTACCAAATGTTGTTCAAGGCAGTGAATAATTTTTTAATAAATAAAATAGTTTCGTAATAGTTAAAGAAATTTGGCAAAAGCTCTGATTATTGGTTTGCAAACATGTCTACATCCTATTTATATTATTCACTATGGCAGATAGTCTCATTAAAGGGAATTTTTCTTCTCTGTTGAAGCCTGTATAGAGCCATAGACTCATAGAATGTTAAGGGTTTGAAGGGTCCTTAAAGATCATTGACTCCCAAACCCTCACTTCCATGTGGTTATATATTTTATGTAAATATATAGATTGATTTATTTATTTACCATAGGGTAAGTATTTTCTGGACTACACCCTGAAAGGTGAGCTCGTAATTCCTGTTTATGGCCATACAAAACCAAAAAGACTCCTCTGTAGTGTTCTGAGGGCAGTTCTCCTGAGTGGAGCCATTGCTGCTGTGTTTTTCAAATAATTCAACCACACCAATGTGCTACAACCCAGCAATGGATTGTGATTTTAGGTATTTTAGGGGAGATTAAGAAAGTCACTGTGTTTAGATGCTGGAGCTGACTCATGCTCACCTACACAGCTTCTCAGCCTGTCCTCTGCCCCTGACTCAGTGACCCCTGCAGGGCAGGATGAGGCTCCTGCAGCCAGACTCTGAGGAAACATGCTCTAGACAGAAGAAATGCACTGCAGGCTTACATAAGCACTCCTATATCCACTAGGATAATGAAAATGCACTGAGGATTGCTTTCCTACAGCCATTTGTTGCTCTTATATTGCTCCTGTCCACCCTGACTTCATGCTAAATTCAACCAACAGTTTTCAATTGTTCTGAAGTGTTCCTTTTGAATCTAAAAGGTGGAGCAAAAATGGCTACTTATTCTGAATCTTACAATATCCAGCTCCACGTTAAAAGTACATTTCTAAATAACTTTTATATCACTCCGGTGGTGGTTTGATTTTCTTGGTGGTTTTTATTTCTGGTTGGTTGGTTTTTGTTTGTTCTGGTTTTTTTTTTCAGAACCACAATGGAGTGCCTGGAAAACAAAAATTGCTGAAGGGCATGTTCCATCGCACTTTAGTCTGCTGCACACAAAATTTATGGAAAATTAACTTTCCAAGGTGAACTGGTGAACTCAGTTTAATTCCTAATTTGCTGAAAAGAAAGGCCCTTCAAGCTTGAAGAACTTGGAAGGATCATATAAGTGAAAAGAAATTTTCTGACAAACCTCATAGTAACAAAACTTCCCACAGCTTGTTAGTTCATGAATCATTTTTTTTGACCCTCTTTGAAAAGTGAACAGAAATTAACATCAACACATTTTAAAAATTGCAACTTAGAAACCAGAATTTTCTTGGTGAGAGCTTTTTACATGCAACAATTTTTGTAGTGTGTGTTTTTAATAGATGAGATGCACCCTGAGGAGCACCATGATTTGTTTAGATGGTGTTGACAGTGACAAGCTTAGCTAGAAAGGAGGAAAGGAAATTTGAGGAATTAAATCCAAGAGAATAAGAAAAAATACTGGACCAACTGATTGTGGCGTAGCTTGGCCAATAGGTCCCTCAAGCTGCTGAGGATACGTCACTTCCCTGTTCTTTCTGTGCTCTCCCAGCTCCTGATGGACAGAAGGACCTGCTTGTACCTTGTTTGCCAAATTGGAGACCTAACTGCTTTGTTTTCCCAGTGACTCCGCTCTTTAAGCCTCTAAAGAGAACTTGTGAGTTTAGATCTGTCCCCAGAGTCCCTGAGACCACAACATTTCCTTTTAACATTTTCTGTTGCATCATTGTCAGTTTCCCTGCTCACTCTTAAATCAATTCTCTTATTCTCTTTCAGCCATCTTGAGTGACATCTCCAGCTTTTCCTCATTCCCTTGCAATTTCTTCCTACCTTGATAAAAAGTACAGAAGTTTAGGGTGAAAGTATGATTTTTCTTTTTTCTCCATCTCCATAACTTGCTTTTTAATTTATCTTAGGGTATATCTAACACACTGATCAAGATCTGATCTACATCAAACTTTCATTATGCAAAATGATGATCAGAGCAGTTGCTGTCAGGCAAGCATCAAACATGTTGTCTGTACTTCATATTGTTCTACTCTAGCTTTTTGCTGATAAATTCAATGCTGACTTCTTCAGATATAAAGGTAGGTACTGCATTCACACAGGACATCTGTCTTTATCTCGTGCACTTATGAAGTATCAGGAGGATATATGTATCTCATGGATATTATGACTTCATTGTTAGCCTCTCTTATTCAATCTTTCACTTTGTGTCATGATGGGTTTAGCAAACCCAAATGATTTGCCACTGACTTTGGTTTTTATTCTGAGTGACTTACGTTCTCAGTGCATCCCTTAAATTTTAGGGCAATATAGTGTTTATCATAGAGACTAAATGATTTAAATCACTGTTGACACTATCAGTTTTACATCATTATAAATACCTTGACTCCAAAGGATTCAGGCTGTGTGATGCACTCCAATAAATCTCTTCCTCAATATTGTCAGGGCTTGAAATGGAAATGTCTGCAGTAAGGAAAAGACAGAATTGTTAAGGTGTCATACTTATCTATTTGAAATAAATGGTGAGGTTTTTAATCTTTGCCATCAGGAATGATAAACAATTCTGCAGTTGCTTATTATAGTGCTGCACTGAAGACCTCTTGGAATCTCTCTTCAGTTGAGCAGAATTATTAGGGCAGGCTAATGAAGAGTATTTTGATGCAGGGAGTTAAAATCCATGGTAAATAAATCCATGTTTGCCCTGTCCTCAGTGTCCAGAGTCTCTGCAAGAGTAGGGGAAGGTTCTCATTGAAGCCAAGACTACTTCATATTATGCTGATAGGGAAAAGTGTTCTTAAAGTAAGATTGAATCATACCTAAACCCCCTTTGAGTGGTTCTTCTTTATATATATTCTGAAACAGCTTAAGCTGGCCTCAGTGATCAGATTCAAGCAATTACAGTGTTAATAAAAATAAATGCCATTTTTCATTTTTGCTGTGGATGTTTGTGTCTTTCCATGTAGTCTTTCAGTACTTGTGAAGGATTTTTAGTAGAAATCAATGAACATTAGTAACTTTAGTGTAATATAAGTGATATAAAAAGCTGCATTTCATAGCATCATTTTTATGGGCAAAATATCAATGTGTTGGCTTATGTGACTCAGAGCACAGGGCAGCACTAGGGAGGAAAGGAGCTATAAACCATTCAACCTCACTCGTCTCATGTAATCTACACAGAAATCTAAATGCAGCCCACTGACAGCTCTAAAATAGAGCAAAATACCTTCAGCAGTCTCACAAAACCAAGGGAAATGTCACATCTAAACCTAAACCATAAAAAAGAGGAACTAACACCCAAAAGGAGCTGGTGGGTATTTTAATAGCAGGATAGAAAAATGAGAGCTAGGCAGTATTGTACATCAGCTTAAAGAAGAGGGGCACATGAAATGGCCCCCAGGCACCTGCCATAAGAGAGGGAGCTCCAGGGACCCCCGACACCAGCAGCACCAGCCCTGTGGGCATCTCCCCATTGCATGGAGAGGGGTGGCCTTGGCTGCTGCAGCCCTGCAGACAGGCTTTTTCTGGTGTGTCTCACCTTGCCAAAGCTGCCCTCTGTAAGGGAATTTGAGACTCAAGGCTCCCTGGGGCAAGCATCAAATCTACTATTTGCCTTTTTGTCTAAGACAGGATATACCAGCCAGTGCTTGCTAAAGCATGCATAAAAACACCAGCTAGGACTAACAGAAAGTATGGTCTCATAGCTATTGTATGCTGCTTGGAACTCTAAAAACCTCATTTTTCCTTCCTGGTGTTCATAACATGAGAGATATTTTGTAGTCGAAAATACCACCATGGCAACCTGATCTGGTCACCTAAACACATGCCTCAGAGACTAATTAGGAGAGATGTTTAAATTGCTATTTCATGCAGGAATGCGGTGCAAATTCTGCACCACAAAACCTGAAAATTCACTGCCTAAAAGACTTTAAACTGTGACTGGAATCAAAACATCTCCGTTTTAGTGCCTACGTGCCAATGAACCCAGTGCTGAAAGCTGACCCAAGCATTGAGCCTTTTGCAAGAAATATTTCTGTATATGAAGCTAGGTAATGAATGAAAGAGTGGAAAGTTGTATTCAAGGACATATAGTCCTAGGGAATTTTGTACCAGCAAAACATGCTACAAAAGACTATTTCTATGCAAGTTCACCAAGCCCTTGACACCACTGGCAGCTTCCAATTAGTTTCTTCTTCCTTCAATCAGTTCCCAGTTGCAATCTGGGGAAAATTCTGGCTTCCACCTTAGCTCAGGAGTAAGAAATACCTCCTTACTCCAGAGGTATTTCCATGGTAGTTAGTTGAGACAGATGTTGTACTCCTTAGCATGAACAAGATACATTAGCACCTTGCTGTAGTGTGAAGAAATATTTCATTACAAGCACATAAAATTTGCTGCCAAATTGCTTCATTATGTAAAGCCTTTTAAGAAAATATCCCAAACCTTAAAACAAGATTTTTATTTAAATATGAAATATAGCTTAAAAAAGAAAATAAAAGAGGAGGAGAGGGGAAATTAAACATTACTGACTTTATTGAATGTCTCTATTCAAATATCTTGCATAAGCAGACATGTCACTTTAATCAGATAAAGCCCACCAGGGAAGGTGGTAATTATTTGTATTACTTCTTGACAGCTATAAAAAGCTAAAATGTTACTGAGCAAATTCTGTCTGAACTATTTAAACAATTGAAAAATGTGATTTAACAGCTAAAACAAACTTAATTCAGGCTGATCTCTCATCGACATGTGTAAGATGAAATAAGCTGGCACTTTATACAGGGAATAGAAAATAACTTCACAATGCCTTCACCTAGCATGGTTAAAACCTGGTAACAAATAAATCCCTCAGAAAACCTTGTATTACTATGACATACGCAGGAGATGATGGCCATTGCTACACTGATATCTGCTGCCTTTAAACTTTGTTTGACAGTAGCCAGGGTGGGGTTTTGCCTTGTGAATTCCCAGACAGCTCAAGCAGCCAGGAAGATTTAATTCTGTCCAATCCTGAGGAAGCCCTAGGCTGTCACTCACAGGAAACCCTTGCTTTAAGGGTTTTTTCTCAAGTACTAGCCTTCCTTAGGCCTTCAACACTCGAGTTCAGAATTACACCAAAGCCAGAAAGCACAGTGATTTCCAACAATAAAATCTGCATGGCTGGTCCAGAAATAACACACATCCTATTATGAGAACTCTGGTTCTGCAGATGAGTTGCAATGTTAATAAATCACTATCACACAGATTCCTCTTTCCCTCTTCTTCCCTCTTTCTATGTTTGCAGTCTCTGCCATTTGGTGCCCCTGCCTTGTCTTTATAACAATACAATAGAGAGCTGTTTCCCACCTTTGTTACTCCCAGGTAGCCCAGACTCATCTCAAAACCTCCAAGTAGGTATTGTCTTCAAAAATCTAAGTGCTTGAAAAATGAGTCACTCCACAGGCAGCAGGATTATTAAACCCTGACTCTCTAAAGATTTATCTAATTTCTCTTCAAGGTCTTTGTTTCCATCAATAATTCAGGTTCCCACATGCCCCTTATGTGATCATCATGGCACAAGAGGAAGCTGGAAAACACTGGTTAGTTGGACAGCAAAAAGAAGGAGCTTTGTAACCTGGACAAGCAGCTTCTATTTCTATGCCCAGGCAGGCCATGTCTCTGTTTTCAGCCATTCTTTCATCCTTACCACAGCTAGAAAAATATCATTAACAAACATCAAGATCATGATTCCTGTACTTATAATGACTTCCTCCTGGCTTCCTCTTACCTCTAATGACTGCAGCATAAACAGAGTCTGGAAATAACTGCAAAACTTAGAAATCCTTCACCTGAGCTCTCCCTTTTTTGGCAGAAGAAGTTTTATTCAAACATGACACTTAAGGCACTGTCTCCTTCTCTCATGTCTTTCGTGTCGCATTTTGGAAGTTCATCTCCACCTACAAAAAGCTTTTCCACTTTCCCTGGAATTGAGGGCCTAAAACTTAGTTTGTGTAATCTAAACCCAGAGGCACCAACACAGATTAATCATTGTGGGCACTGTCCTCCCCACAGCTTCATGTTAGGTTAAACATGGAGGTTCATTCAGCTTTCTCACCATCCCCTCATCTAATGTAACTTGCCGTAATTGTCTAGTGCTGAAAGATGCTCACCAAAAGCACAGAAGGAACCATGTAGAATAAAAGAAGACACTGAAGGCTATTTCAAACTTGTGTGAGCAAATTCACAAAGAGAACAAAGGTCATGGAGTAAGCCTTATGTGTCAGGACACAGGAAATCCTGCTAAAACACTGAGTTCCCCCATGGCTAGTGGAGGTTCAGTGCTGTCAGAAGACTGGGAGGTCATCTGCTAATAAATGCTCCTCCCTACCTGGAGAAGCCCCACAAGAGCCTGACAGGGTTTGAGGTTCAGACTACTGGAGCTGATTGGTCTATCTGGAAAACTGAAATGTTGGGGATTTTTGTTTCTGCTGGCAGATGTTATCTTTAAATTTCTGCTGACAGTCAGCCTGGTGCAACAGGGACAGATTCTGTGTCAAGTTTCATCAGTGCAATGCAATGAGCCTGGCCTATTTTGGAAGTTTTCTTTTCATCACTTTTTCATTTTGCAGCCTCCAGCCAGATGCTTGCAACTCCACCAACCCTCCACCACCTTCATGTGTATCAGATCTGAGCTTTTTGATGTACTATCTATTTCCTGTAGATGTTCCAGTACTTTTGCTCCTTCTAATGACTTGTGTTTCTCCTTTGAACAACTTCTTTCTTGTGTTGATTTCCTGGAGCACTTATCATTTATTGATGGATAGTTAATTATCACCAGGCAATAGATCTTGCTCAATTCCCTAAAAGCAGCAGCTGACATTTTTTGTGTGCCTCACCAGCAATGATCTTTCACAGTCACATTCTTTTCAGCAGACAATACATGAACCTGCAGTTAATCACACCGAATGAGTAAAGGATTCTTTCTTGTCTTTGGTTAAATCTCTGACTATCTGCAAAAAGTCCTGATCAGTTTGCAGAAATGCCTCTGTCTATGGAGTGATTGATTGCAGGCACCAACTCTCCTCTATCACCAAAACATTTTACCATACCATCAAATTACTGATCACAGCTTAGTTTTGCTGTCTGGTTACAACTACTCATCAAAATTATCTATTGCCCCTGCCTGGAGGAGTAAACATCAAATTCTCTTGCTCTACTCCTCTGTGTTCCCACTTATAATATATTGCCCTCGTGCCTCTTCTCTATGTGCAAACCCTGTCTGATGCTAATTCCAGACTCTGTGTACAGCCCAAGCAAAATGTTCTGCAGCAGCAAGGAGCTAGGGAGGCAGTGGGTGAGCTCAGGGGCTGTTTGTGACTGCCGATGCCGCCCTGTAACCGAGGGCCATTTCTCCCTCTGCTCCCTGCCTGCCAAACCCAGGCCACCCCATCCAGGCCTGCGTGGTGTTTCCCAGTAGATCTGCATTACCACTTTCCTTGCTGTGCAGCATCTACCCAAAGGGCTGGGGAGTGCTCTGGCACTCACCTGAAAGAGAGCCCTCAGCCACACCAGTGAAACAGAGCTGGCTTTCTACAGCCTGGATGTCCCCTGTGCACTAAAGAACTAAAAATTTAATCCTCCACACAGAGCCATTTTCAGTGAGGTAGAGTTTGCTTCTTAGTTGAGACAAATGCATGCAGACAAACATCCAACCTCCCAGCCTAGCCCACTACTCCTGCCTCACAGGAACATAAATCAAGTACCATGAAGCTATCTTTGCTGCTGCTAAGACTTATTGGATCAATTGTCTTTCCTTCCTTTAGCAGAGGACCTTGCTGTCTTATCAAAATGCTGGGTAAGATATCCAAGTGATAGACTCCAAAATGTTGGAAGTCTGACCTTCCAAAGCCTGACACAAGCTGATGTTAAAATGTATTTCATAGTTAAAGAAATTTGCAGCAATTTATAGATTCTATTGTGAGCATAATGAGCATAAGGAACAAGATTGCAATATTGACACTAAATTTTGCTTTTTCATAAATCTGTGTTCACCTCTGGTTGTCCTTTATGTGATGGAAGAACTTATCAAATCAAATCTGAGGTCATCAGGAGAAATGCCATTGCTCTGATACTGGCTGGGATAGTTATCTTGGGTTTAAAACACATTGAAAATTCCCTGAGTGAATCAGCTGATAACAGATAGGACATTACTCATGGTTTTACACTTGGCAGTTGAACTGGTGCTTTATACACTGTATATTTGATTAATTCCTTTTTGCTGGTGTCCTGACTAAATTCAGAGCACAGGACATTTTTTTGGATGAGAGTTTTTCCTATGGTTTTGTAGCACTCTTTCCTTCCTAAGCAAGATTGATCTTCCCAGGGGAAGCACACATTGTTGCAGACTGATAATCATAGATTTATTGCACTGAGAAAGCAGTGGCAGACATACAAAACTTCTGGCTGTTAATGAGTGGGAAAAGCCTGTTTGATCCCAAGAAGGTGTTGTTCAGGTGGAGACTTAGATTTTGGTTTTAAACACATTTCTCTAGTTCCTTTTTTGTTGTGGCGCTGATATGATACACAAACTTACTTCATTTGTCACCTGGACTCTCGCCAGCTCAGCATTTCATGCCTGCATTTGTACTTGCAGCAGTTGGCTATGAAACACTACCATGTGAGACTAGTCCTGTATTTTCCTCTTTCTATAGGTGATTGTGGCTGTCAGGTCACACATTAAGTTTTTATCCATCAACACATGGCATCAACCTGCTCCCACTGAACTTTGAAAAATATTTGCCTTCTGCTGGATTAAAAGACTTTGCTTGGAGTAATAGCACCAGGGCTGGCCTCCAGCTTGTGAAAGTGCCATCCAGCTGCAGCAGTGTATCCCTCCCATATTTGGGGATGTCCTTCACTTCAGCTCTCCCCTTCTCTCAATTAAAGTGTTCATTATATGTCACACCTTAGAATTCATGCATTAGCAGATGTTAAGGAAATTGATTCAAGTTTTTGCTTTTTATTTCATCTTTAACCCAGCTCTCTCCTTTAATCTGTATATCCACCTAGAATCTGGATCTTTCTGATTCTATCTGTTCACTTTTGTACCTAACCTGTCCCCCTTTCCCACTCTAACAGTACTTTTGTTCAAACATTTTCAACCTTTCATCTCATCACAATCAGCTTCTTCCCTGACTTCTACTGCAGCAACCCAGGTTCACTTAATATCCTGTGAAGATCCTGCAGGACTTTCTCCTGTGATGATGTACCTTTGTCCCTGCTTTGGTTCCCACTCTCCAAATCTAGTCATTGACAAGGAGCCTTCATGGGTGTCCATCTTCTCTCTGCCATGTTTAATTGTGACAGTTCACCCTTGCCCTGAGCCACATTGCTCTGACACTTTCAGTGCCTCCCTTGTCTACATCCAGCACTGGAATCTCAACATTTTATTTCCTGCCTCCCCTACTGCTCCCAGTACCTACCATTGCCACCCCTCCTCCTTAAATACATACGCATACTTTAATGGACTGTGAAAAATATAATTATCTACAAGGAAGGTGCTTTGAAGGGACCTCAACTTGTACATAGAGCATGTTGACCTCCTGCCTGAAGGGTCGTACTCTGGATTCTGCTACAGCCAGTTGAGAGGGAGGTGTATTGGTTGCTTGTTGAAAAGTCTGGTTTAGGCACCTTTCCAAGAATGGAAAGGGATGAATAATCGTAAGCTGTTAATTGTGAGGGCTCCAACAAGTTTAAGCTAAATACTTTTAGAGGTTTGAAATTACAGCTCATCTTTAACCTTTGTCCTTGCTGATGTGCTCTACAGACCTATAATTTGTTTTAGAGACCCCTCCCTGGGGTGAGTGCCACCACTCACCTTTCTTTTCCTGCCTGCTGGTATCAGGGCTGTCAGCAGGAGGAGAGCAGCAGGCTGCTTCCCTCTGTCTGTATGTCTGTGAATGATGAGTTTAGGTCCTGGACCAGACCCCATCCGTGAGCTCAGTGAGAGCAGGACCCTTGGCACCTGGCAATCAGCCCTGGATAAACAAGCAGGGTCACATTACCATTTACTCCAAAACCCCTGCCCCAAATTGCACACCACCGAGGGGCAATGAGCTTTGGAAAGGCAGCAGAGTGAGCAGTGCTCCCACAGACACAAGGATGGAGAAGTAAAGGGAGAACTGCAGAAGTAAAGCGAGCAAAGGAGGAACTGAGACTTTCAGATATACAGCTGCTCCTCTGGATCACTCCACCTGACCCAGGATAGCTAAATGGAGCATAGCACACAACTGCAATGTGACCTACAGGGTGCATACATTTGAATCCACATCACTGCATCAAGTGAATGGTGAATGTAAACTGTGCAATTTACTGGTTTTCCCTTGAGATTGAAAAGTGATGACCTTTGGTCAAGGAAGGGAAGCAAAATTAGTTCATGCCGTAATTCCAGAAGAAGCGATAAAAATAACTTGAGATTGGCTTTTCATTAAGTCCACTACAATATTTTATACTATTTTATACAGACTATGCTTTTCTCTTTTTCCTCAAACCAAGGATAATTTTCCAGTCAGGAACAGAAAAGCCATGCCAAAAAAAAAAAGAAAAAAAAAAAAAAAAAAAAAAAACCACTCATGAAAAAGAGTTCTTAGGCTCATGTCCTGTCCTTTAATGTGCAATAGAGAGACAACAAAGTTAGATCCTTTCTTCCTAGAGAGAATTACTTCTGTCATGCATTTCATCAGTCAGAGCACATGTAGTATCACTTGTGATCAATGATTTCTGGGCAAAACCAAAATCTTGGGTTTGACTAAAATTTTTTATGGACCACAAATAATAGGGTTTTATAATAAAATAAATGTATTTATACAGAGATATATACAAACCAAGTCTATAAAAACATATGCACATTTATCTCTGAAATCCATACTAAGTCCCATCTGAAGGTTTGTAATTTATTTTACAGGGAATATGAATCACAAAAAGCAAGCTCATGAATATAATATGATATTTACAAAGAACACAAAACCTGCAGTCCTTATCTAGCTAAGCAGTTAAAGATGAGCTTTAATGCTACACAGAATGAGGACTTATGCAAGGATCAGCACAGACATGAAAATTTTTTTATTCACTTTTAAAATTTTAGATAAAGCTTTCTCATGAGAAAATTTTTAAGTTTAAAATAAGCCCTTTTTCATTATTCAGCACCAGATGCATATGCTGCACAGGTTTGCTGTGTAGCCTGTGGGAGATAGTCTCACTACAGCAACTTTTAGGGCAGAACAGGGCATTTTTCCTCCAGACCATTTGACCAGTGTTATTCTTTCTTTCTTTAAACTCTAGAATAGAAAAGAAAGGTTTTATTCAAAAAATAAGATAGTGAAAATTTGAGGCGTTTCACAGTATACTGAACTAACAGCTTCTCCTCTCCACTAAGAGATCTCAATTTCCAAGTTTCTTCACCCACTCAGAGTCCTTTCAGCTATTCTGTACATATACATCTTCACCCTTGGACTGTGACCTACTGAAAAAACATATACTTTCTTCCTTAAAAGAGGCTAGTGTATATAAGCTAAATAACAATGAATGGATGCCTTTCAAATCCAGGTCAAATTTTCCATCCATTCTGTCATAAATCATCTGTCAATTTTAAGCATTTCCTGTTTCCACAAGTTTAATGCTGAACTCACAATAACAAAACTTCCACTGGGTTTCAGAGAGCCCTTTTCTTCTCATCCACAGATATGACTGAGTCCATGTTAGCTGGATTTTTTACTGATCAGTCTGTAGATTTGTGGGATCCCGTTTCAGCAACTTGGGAATAGTTTGATTTGCCGTGCCAGACATACCCAGCTGCACAAGTCTATCTCTTTCAAGGATGTCACAGTCACCACTTTTTTCACAAGTCCAAAGTACTTGTGTGTGTTCCTTTTTGTACATGGTTTTCTGAGTAATTTTGAAGTTATATTGTCTTGGCTAGACAATGCTTTTCAATGTGTGTGCACCATTCCCAGTAATGCAAAACAGAAGTTTGAGAAACTGGAAAGTTTGCTAAGGATACGTCCTTGTTAGGTTTTGATGTTTAGAACAAATGTTTGCATTTAGGCTGTTTGCTGTTTCTCACTTCCTACAATTGTACCACACCAAGGTGGGCACCACAAACCTCTCCACTTCATGCTCACCATCCTGAAGAACTGCAAACATCAGTATGATCTGACAAACTATAACTGTGACTGATAAGCTGACCTTGCTTGCCGATTTTTTTAATTCTGCTTTTATCACACTCTCTGCTACGGGAGACAAGCTGATTCAATAATAAATGAGAAAAAAAAAATTAAGTTCTTCAGCTGTGAAAACCAGGCTGGACCCTTGTGCTAAATTTACCAGGAATTACTTAGGTATAGAAAAATTCAGTCTTTTACTAATGAAGGAGGCATGAATAAAACAATAGATCCCTTCAAAACAACTGGGATAAAGATTTATACAATTTTTGAGGGCTGCTGTCTTGAGATATTAAACAATGATCCCTGTCACAGGTTAGCAATTACTTCTTTACATGACAGCAAGAGCTGTCTCTGAAATTTCAATCTTCATTCCAAAAATTGTCCTTTTCACACATATACAGGACACTTGAGAAATTTATGTATTTATTTACATTCAACTTGAAGATGAAAAAACAAGATCCTGTCTGCTCACAGATATTACAGACCATAATACACTTTTTCAGAGGTAGATAGTTATCCTCAGTGTCTTAGTAATTACATTCTGTCCACCTGTCTTCCCTGGAGGGATTTGAATTAAAACAATACTTAATCTCCTCCAAGTTGTGAGTCAGTGTGCCTGAGTTCCAGCCAGGAGACTTTACATTTCTGCAGTAGATGAACTAATTATTACTATCCTCATTGCCTACATAATTAGAAGAAAAGTATCTCTGCTTTCCTGTATCTGCACCTTCTGGAGTCCCAGAAGGAAACAATATTTCTTAACTGAAAAAAAAAAAAAAAAAAAAAATCAAGTCCTATCACACTGATATTCTTCTCTTTCACTTTTCCCTCACTCTGAGTTTTCAGGCAGAACTTTCCAACCCTTTTATTATTTATTTGGAGAAAAAAGACATTTTAAAAGCCTGAGTACTGGCAGAATGACTTTCTCTATGATCCCATGATCACTTCCATCCTACAGCTGTTGTGCCAGTGGCCTCTGTGACTAGACTACAGCTTCCCTTCTTCTCCCTTCAGAGCTCTCTGTGAGGAGCAGTGGGGAGAAGGTGTCCAGGGCTACTGATTTCACAGCAAGCCCATGACCTTCTCCAGAAACACAAGTGATGTAAAGGGGACCAAATATTCTTGTTTTAAAAGGACTGATGGCTTACAACTTCTCAGAAGAAGAGGTGGTTGTTTTGTTCCAGCATGATGAGGAGATGGAAAGAGTCAGGTGAATGACTTGGTGATCAGAAGTGTGTCTTCTCCCTTAGAGAAATTGATGTTTAATGTCCCTCCATATAACAGCTGAAGTTTATGCTTTCCATGCCTAATCGCATAATTCCCCTCCTCTTCCATGATAATCCAATTAAAACTTTCCATGTATTCCCACTGTTCTTAGCCTTTGGCAAGTTTGGTGGTTCCTCTTTGAGAATCAGCAGCCAGCAGAATGCATTGGCCAGCCAATATTATTGAAACAACAGTATTCATTGTTCATACCGCAGTAAGAAAACAATTTTAAAGAAAAAAAATAGTTTAAAGTAACAGCAGTTTACAGGCAAGCCTAACTTAGCCTAAGTCCAGACATCAGTGACAGCCACTGAAAGTTCCATCTTAACCAGCCAGTTCAGGGTGCCTCTCATTCTGTCTCTGATGTTCAGAAGGGTGGAAGTGTCCAAGCATCCAAGTAGCTCTTGAAAAGATGACAGATATATCCGAATCACCAAGAAATATTCTACCCAACTAAAAACAGATAGATTAGTGATTTTTGCTTTTAACAAAGCATAGTGTGTGCACACCTGTATGCCCTCCCTCCGCTTGTTCTTCCTGTTCAAGATCAACATAAGGTTGCAATAACTTTTTCCTCTTTTAATTACTGATTTCATGCATTACTGGGTGGCTCCACACTGAAGTTTTCTCTTTCGAAACAGAGCTCTGATTTAGTGCTTACTTCTTCTGTATTAACAGAAAAGAGATTCTTTTGTTCCCACAAATAAAGCACTTTTGTCCCAGAAGACACTGCTTTGACACTGTGTTGACAAAATCTTCTCACTGTAGTTTGGGGACTGTTAGCAACCACTGACTGTGGCCCTGCACTGCCAGGCAAAGAGCTGTCTTTCTGTCAGTCATTTTTCTTCTATCCTAGTGCCTCATTGTTAGCATGGTTTTCTCCCTGGTACTACAAACTGTCAAACCTTAAAAAAATTAATTGCGTATACACTAGTGATCACTTCCATAGATAAGGCCTAAGGCAAAACACACAGATGAAATACTATGCATCTCCTTCTGACATTTTCTGGCAAATGCTATCCAGGACATTGCAAATTAAATCATTAGGACCAGCTGCTCACTTTACCTGTGCCCTTCCAACCAGATCAGCAAATGGTGTCCTTACTCTGAAGTTTTTGCATGTCAGACAGGCTCTCTGCAGAACAGAGTTATCCAAATAGTAATAGCAATTTATTCCATGACTGCAATATATAACACATTGTCTATAGAATATTATATACACCATCTAATATACAATAAATCTATAGTATTATATAAAGGTACATGTTTTGTATACACATATGTATTATATGCCTGTATACCATTAATAGATGGGTATCTTGGTTCTTCTTCCTTTTTTTTGCTATTCAACCACTACTACAGTTGTACTCAAATGTGTACTGGGCTTCATTTTTCAGGCAAGACCCATAGAAGATGATGTAGAAATGTCTGAAAATATGTCAGAGGTTCAAGCAGTACCTCTGTGGCTACACTGATCCTCTCGGCTCTCAAACTCAGATGTCAGATGGGTGCAGCTCAGAGGAAGCGCCTCTGTTGCCATTGGAAAGGAAAGAACCATGAGCATCAGGGTTTGGGGAATACAAGCAAAATAACTTCCAACTCCAGAGGACTTTGATGTCTGAAACTTCCTATTCTTAATGCCATAGTTCTTCTGAAGAACAATCCAAACTACAGGTGGGCATATCTAGACTGCTATCTAAGCTGCTGGCACTGAACAAAAATTTATGCTTAGCAAAGCACGTAAAGTTCCTCAGGTAGACCAATACAGAGTAGGGCAAAATATTAACTTAGACATCCTACCCTGCCAGGAGTCATCATAATACCTCAAAATGCAATATTTAATTCATCACCTTGCATAATACTGGACTCATAATGCATAATAGGGAATCTAAATATTTTAAATATTTTTTCTAAATTAATATATTATTCATCATCACTGGTAGTATGAAGGTTCATTGGAAGAGATGTAAGAGATGTGAAGGAAAAATGTCATATTCTTTCTATAGCAGCGAGCTGCATCCATATCTTGCTGTTCACCAACTGAAATAATAGTCACTGAAAACCTGAGTGTAAATGTTGAAAGTTTATTGGAAAAGAACACATTCTACCTGAAATTTCTAGAGAAAAATGAATACGCAAGTTTAAAACATTTTGAAAATAAAAGTTAACCTCATGTGTCACATCTGAGCTGTTCCTGTGTTATTCCAGTTGAGATAATTGACAAAACAAGTATGTGCAACGGGAGACTGCAGCATGACAGGAATTCATGTGAATGCATTATAACAGTCAAGTGTTTAATCACTTCTCAATTCTTGTAAAACAAAGACCATTTTCCAGCATTGTCTGAACTGAGCTTGCTGTAGTCAATGGGTGTTCAACTCCTTTGCATGAGACAACTGAGTTCACCACCCTGGATAATGAAGACCTACTGTTTTTTAGACTATAACTCAGCAGGTGATTGAATATTATCTGCTTCACAGAAAAACACAAGTAAAATGAGCTCTCCAGCTGTAAATAATTTGGTCAAAAGAGAGAAAGCAAATGTATTTCTCTGGTAAAAATCTCAGCTCTGCTGCATGGTGCAGTAATTTTCCCTAGCCAGTTCTGGATTTCTTGTCATTAGCCACCCCAAAAAGGGAATGTTAGTGAGGGGTTTTGTAGAAAGTCCCATTACTTAACTGAGCATGGAAATAAAATCATGTGAAGAGTTCAATGCAGAATATGGGCTGACTGTATTTTCTTCTCAGCAGCACAATGGGAAAAAGGGAATACTGGAATAATCTTCTTTGTCATTTAGAAATAGCTTTTCCTTTTTTGTTTCTCTCACATCCCAAAGTTAATCCATGCAGTTTGACAGCCCTGCAAATGCTCTCACAGGCTTTACAATACTTTAGTTTATATTTATAATGCAAAATGAAGAGTTTAGATTATGTTCTGTTTTTCGAATATCCATCATATTAAAAAGGCCCCATAATCAACCAATAACAAAATTAATCAACTAATTCCTTATCCAGAGCCATTCAGATCAGTCATTAAAACCCTGAGGTTCTGACAGATGCCACCATGATAGATTTCTTTCCCCTCCATATTGTTTTGATTGACACAGATTTTTTTTATTTGGGTTAGAATTGCATTTGGGCTTTCCATGGCATGTAGTCAAACTAACTCATTTTTAATGTTAATTTCCTGGAAAAAAAAGTGAAAACCAATCCAAACTTTTAATCTGTGTCAGGTGCTTGCCAATGATGGCCTTTTTTGTTGTTGTTGCCATCGACACACAAGGTGATCCAGGAAAATGTCTGGTTCCTGTGGCTCTCTGCCCAGCCCTGGCTTTGTGAGATAACTGGTTTCACTTAGCCAGGTTGTTTGCAGTCATTTACTGAAATAACTCTCCACCATTTCCTGAGGCAGCTCTCTGGCATTTTCAGACTCCACTTGTGAGAATTGAGTCCCACCCACCCCAGTCAGTGGAATTGTAGCAAAATTATCCATTCATGAAAATACCATGTCTTTCTAATATATAAAATACATGGATATTTATACTAATTTTTTTTCCTCTGCAGTACAGGTTATTGCCATATTACACTGGGTGAGAAGGTTTGTAGAAAAAGTAATGGGTTTTATGAAACCAATATAGTTTCTTTAAAAAGTCAAACAGGGCCTTCTTCAGGTCTGAAACAGAAGTGTTCATGCAAAGTGATTTTCAAATATAGCCACAAGAATTTATCCTTCACAAGTGACACATAATTTTTAACCCCTCTACAACCAGTGAGATCCCTAGAAAAAAATATAGGTGCCCTTCTCATGAAGTATCAAGATAGAATAAGTCTCCATAGAAAATGTGTATGTGTGTCTACAGGACAGAGACATCCCAGAGAGAGGTAATAATTCTGGCTTAGAATTTGTTTTTCCATGATACACTGACAATTTTTCTGCAGAAACCTTGAGTCTCCACACTGCTGAGTAGGACAAATGTGCCCCATAGAGTTCGATATAGACTCATCCTGCTTAAAATTTGGTGCATGTTTAAATGCTTTCCTGAGGTATTTAAAACACTTTCGTTGCAGCCCACCTACTAAAAGCAGATCACAGTAATTCTAGAGAATGGAAGAGTTACTGTTAAGAAACATTTTAAAAGCACTTTCAAAACACTCTACCTCTTTGTTAGAAATGTTTAAATCATTGCTGTCAGCCCATTTCTCACAGGTGAGGGAGTGAAAAAGCTCTTGCTTAGCGTCTTTCTCCTCTTTTTCTGGCCCACCTCCAGTCCCATCTTCCCAGGACTTCTTACTCATTGTTAATAGGCAGCTGCAAGTCCTTTAAAACAACCTGGTTTCACACCAGCTGACTGCAAGCTCTACAGCAGTGTCATAACCTCTCATTTTTGCTCCTAAGGACATGCAATTTTTTAAACAGTTTGAATATATTTGATCTTTTCAGTTTTTAGAGGGCCATCAGGAAGAACTGATTATTCCCGGCTAATTACAGAGAAAGAAAAAGAAGCTGGCTGCTCATAACAAAAAATGCCCATATGTGTAGATGGATTCGGTCATGATAATTTACTCAGTTTGGTGTCTGATTTTGCAGATTTGATCCTGCACCAAGAGACTGCACAAACCAAGTTTAACTTGGGCATGACTATGTTGGAAAAGTCTTAGTTTTCCGTGGTGTCTTCAAAACACAGCCCTCCCAAACAGTTCAAAACACAGCTCTCAGAGCATTATGGTTCAGGCCTTTCTCAGAGTGCAAATCACCTCTGTTGGAAGACAATTTTTTTGACAGCACAACCCATCCTGAGGAGATGTTCAGACCAAATGTCAGCTGGAAGCTGCAGAATGGCCACTGGTTTTACCTGGATCACAGCTTTCCCTTTACAGTACACAGCCTTACATGTGTTCTCTGCTTGCTGTGCTGGCACAAGGGACACTCCCTGGGAGGCATTGCCACATTCCTTTGGGGAAGGAATGGATACAGCTTTTTACTGCAAGCCAACAGGATGGTCTAAGTAAGAGCAGAAGGTTTCTTTGCCATACTTTCAGGCCTGCCATCCAGAGCAGAAGGGTGAAAAGGGCTGATTAAGATGAAGAGGCTGCTCTCTTCTCCCACCTTCACACCACCAGGTGAACCAGCTTCTCTGACCATGTGAAATTAAGTTCAAAGACACGAAATTTGGGGCAGCAAAACCCCTTGAGCCATGTGTTTTGTGCACATCATACACTTGCCTCCCTTCCTGCTCCTCAGGGCTGAGATGTCCACATCTTCTGGAACTGGCTCCTGAGCTAAAACAGAAGGGGTGCTGCTGTGTATTTCATGTGCAAATATTACTGTGAAGTATGACAGGAGTATTGCAAGTGACCTACGAGATGAGGTGAAGTTACTGCCCTGCAAGAGTAGGTTATTCCTCTTCGTATGAATGTACTGACCTGACTTAGGAGAGAGCCATGGGAAAGGTGGACAAGGATCACACCATAAATTCTGACGACCTGCTGCAAGCCCATATTCATGAGGCAATGACTGACCCATCTGCAAAACCAGAGAGCTTCCAAAGGGAACTTCTCCTAAAATGTCATGGGACAAATGATTTGAGTTAATGGTACCACCCTTGCCAGTCCAATTGCAGAACTCAGCAGCACTTAGTGCTTAAGGATTTAAGCACTTAGCTTAGCCTACTCAGGAGCCTTCTGTAGCAGTGCTCTCATGCAGCCTTGCTATTTATTAGACACATCTAAATTGCACACTGAGGATAAAACAAATGAAAGGAAGATAAGGAAAATGGATTTATAAAAATACATATTATCTATGCAGTTTCTTTTGCCATTTGGAGATCCTAAAAATTGGATCATCTTTTTTTTTTTTTTTTTTTTTTAAGGCTCGTTTGTAGCATAAGAATTTTCCTTAAGCACAGACTGTAATTGTGTAATTGTCCACCAGACTACACCATTATTAAGCTGTTAAAAGGTACAGCTCTACCTTAGAAAGGCCTTGGGATAGATTTTTTTTTCTACACTGGCCTTCTTGGAAGGTTTTATAATGATTTTATTTTAAACGAACTCTGAGCACAGGGGAAGAGAAAGACTGGCAAACCTCTCTGCAGTTCTGAGCTGGGAAATATATTTGTGATCTGCAGATGTTTGTCCTCTATCTCTTGCAGCATCTTAATGATGCAGCTCACTGAGCCCTGCCATTTGCCCCTGAATTTTCCTCTCATGCTTCCCCTCAGCTTATTTTCACCTCATTTAATAACTATTAAGATAATTCTGCTGTTAGAAGCCAGTAGGGGCCCATTGCTGCTTTCCTACATCCGCTCTCTACCCTGATACACTCACCTGTCTAAGTAAATTGAGCTAGTTAAGAGAGGCATTTTCTAGGACACAAAGATTTTAATGGCCAGTTTTGTGCTCAGTGTAAATCAGCCTCACTCTGCACTATGCAGTTTCTCCAGAAGTTACTGGCTTAGCTCAGGTGAGGAAGTGTTGGGTAGGTAGCCAAACCTCAATGCAATTATTCTTAATTTCCTTTTTCCTTTCCTTGAAGAATCTCCAGAGCTGTCATCCACCTGGGCACACACCTACCACAAAAAGATAAGTCTGTCCAGCTGTGCTTAGTTTTCTTCAGTGCCACAGACTCATCTCTGGCTCACAGCAGTAGCTTTTCTCATACTTGTCAAGCAGCCTTGACCCTTGAGGTGCTGGGCCATGATGACAGTTTCACATAACCCTGATAATTAATGCCTTTTGGAACACTGGTTATTTAAACATAACAATTGACAAATGCACATGGTTCATTTTTAAACATGATTATTCAGTATGGCCACATTAAAATCCATATGAAGGTGCTTCTTTTGCTTTTAATTCCTGCTTTAGTGAACCAAAAGATCTTGCATGAAGAAAAAAAAGTTTAAAAGGAAACATTCTTGTTAACTGCAGCAGGTTTTGCTCTTTGGGGCAGTGATGGTGCAAGTTACTGTGACTGGGACTATGAATGGGTATTAAATGGTTCTCACAGACAGGTGATGTTGTTGTACAAGCAAGTGATCCAGCATCACATTCCAGAGCCAACTGTTCTATGTTACCAAGGAAAGTGGCCAAATTCATCCACTCTGCAACTCACGGCCTTTTTGTCTCCAGATTTTCCATTTATTTTTTATATCTGCCAAGAGGGTAGTTTAGAGAACATTATATTGTCATAACATTGTATTCCACTGGCAATATTCCTTAATTGTAGTAATAATACATAATCAGCCATATATGTGTGAATTAATAAATTACCCATACAGCTTCAGCACTAACTTCTGTTACACCCAACACCACTCATGCTTGTCTGCCTCATGACCTGAGTTTCTGGACATGAATTTCTTTCTGTTAAATATTTGGGGTGTATGTTATTTTTTTAACAGGAGCCAATGGTGTTTCTGTCAGAGTTTTATTGTGAAATCTCTAATTTTTATATGGGATTTTCAGAGGGCTGAAGAGCCTGGTGTTGCAGCGCATTAATGTGTTGGCAAAGGATGAGCTCTTGGGATGCTCACCAACAGAGATTAATTTAGGGACACCTAAAACTACCCCTCTCACTGTCTCTAGCTGCATGTGCAGAGTCTGCTGAAGATTTTACTGTGACTTCTTTTCCTAAGGGCACTTGGATGTGTGGGAGTAGGCATTGCCCCCTAAGCAGAGGAAGGGTAAAAATGGTACAAAGAAAATCATGCTGTGATACACACTTGTTCTAGAAAGGTAGGTAACACTGGTGCAGGAGGAAATAAAAACCAAACAGTGAAGATCAATAACTTTTGTCTCTCTCTGCACAAGCTTTGAATGACATGTGCTTAATGACAGAGCAAGTTGATTTGCAAATTCCTATTTTTAATTGCTACAAATGGCAGGCAGAATAAATGGCTGCCTTGTTCCTGTGTTTTGCAAAGGTGAAATGTGGGACTGTGGAAGGGGGTGACATTGGTGAATGGACTAACTTTGAAATTATAGAGAAAAATGAACAGGGGAGGAAAAGAGAGTGAATTGGAAGAAATGGAGCAAGAAGAAGATTATTTTGTGTAAATTAAATTTAAATAAAAAAGGATGACACTGGCTCTAATCTTGTCATGCTGAAGTATTTTAAGGCCAACAGTAATAAGAGTATTATATATAATATATATACTACCCCATGACTATCAGGTCCACATTTTTCTTTTCTAATAATGAGGATGCTGATGTGCATTTGTCAAGAAGATAAATAAACACCCTATTTATTGACCAAAAATGGCAGCCTCAGTCACTTAACATCTTTAGAGTTCACCTGCGTCAAGGGGAGAGACTGTGAAATCTGTCTAAAAGTGCAAGAAAAAGCCTCAGAAATATTTCTGAAGTCTTTCAATGTTCCTTAAACAGCTGGGCAGAGCTGAGGGCTCTTTTACATGCCTTGCTGTTTTCAGATTGCTGGGAAAGTTGATTTCTTCTACTCCAGTCTTCTACTCCAGTCTAATCAAGCTCAACAAGACTTGCAGGGAAACTCCATCTGAATAGTGATAGCCATAAAAGAAAACTGCAAGCCATCTCTGCCTGCAGATTTTCCATGGATGCTGGCACAAATGTGGTGGGTGGTTTCCTCCCAAGGGCCAGCAGACATTATCACCTCAGAAAGGGAAGAAAGAATATGGGAATATTCAATCACATGCATAAAATCTGGCAACGTTGCAGTGAAAGGCATGTGCAAGGCAAGACAGGTAGTAGCTACAGAGGGCATTGGTTTGTAAAATGGAAAACAGGCAGAATCTTACCTCTGGTCTCCTCAAGCTAAAACAGTGAGCTTCAGGGAAGATACAGTAAGATATGAATAGCTTTCTGTAATAAGAGAATAGCAGTGAAAGGATGATTTGTGACTCCAAGAAAAACTGTACAACTTACTGTGACAGGATGTTGAACTCAACTGTACACATTTGTTCAAAAATATTTTGTTGACTTGTGACTTGTTCAGTCACATTCAGTTATTATTAAATATGACAATTTGGACATAACTGCCTTGCCAGAGAGTGCAGGAACATTGTCTGATGTTCATTGTCAGATGTGAGTCATTTCATGCTGGCCCTTTCCCTCACACACATTCCCTGTGAGTTGTCCAGTAGGTAAGAGCAGAGCTGGGATGCTGGGCTAGATGAAGCTCTAGTCTGACCTCCTCTGGCCTCTCTCTCCTGTTCGTAGGATGAGAACTCCAGGCTACAGGTATAAAACAGCTGCATGGAAGCCTACATTCATTGCAGTAAATACTGTGCTAATCACACACCCGGATGCTGAAAAGTATCTGCCTTTCAGCTCTGTGGAGAGAGCTGAGAAAATCCATCAGTCAGAAGACCACAGAGGTGTATCCCTAGAGAAAGAGATCCTTATCAGAGAGGCAGAGTTATTAGTTGTTGCCTTGTCTGTCCTTGAGGGAGCATACATGTAGCCCATTGCTGGCTGTATGTGTGAGCCTCCAGCCCCTCAAAGCCTTCCCTGCATGCTCAGTGTCCTGAAGCATGAACAGCCCCGAGCAACTTCAATCAGGCAACTCTCAGTCCATAACAGGAACAGAGCAAGGTTTTCCAAGTCCAGGGCTTAAAGCTGCAGTCTAGCTCAAAAAAAAGTATTTCTTTGCACTGTACAATCTCTAACATATTATCCTGTAGGTGTAGTACTGACTTTTGGCTAGAACATACAATGATTGTTATACTCACCAGTGATTTTTGCCATTTCAGAGAGATAGTTGTACATACAAGCAAATACCTCCTGCATTCCACCCAGAAGGAAGAGAAGTATTTTCATATGACAAACTATTTCCAGAAAAGTGCAGAAATTTGACTGAAAATTAAAGGGAGGCAGCGACTTCCACAAGGAGTTAAACTTGAGAGAGAGAGAGAGAGACTTCCTTTCAATCCTTTCCTGTTTGGGGAGCCCTGTGTACTTTCCTGTGTGGATGCCTGTGTGGATGGGTTGAATCAAAGTCTGCTGGCCATCAGCTCACTGCAATCCTTGGACAACAGATCCATGCTCACAGGTTTTGGAACCATTACCAGCAGCATCCCCAGCACCTGCCCAGTGTACAGGGAGATGCTTTCCCTGGCAGCAAGAATGCTGAGCACCATGGCCAGCCCAGACATTATTGTCTGCCCTTCCTGCAAGTTTCTACTTCTATAGAAAAAATGGATGCATGGATTTTTAACAAACCTTGCACTGTGATTTCTGGAATCACTTTCAGAGTCTATGCCAACATTCAGCACTGTCGCTGCCTGGGCACAGAGCAGCCCTTTGGCTGAGCACTGTGCCAGGTTTTGCAGAAAAACACATATTCTTTTGTCCCCTGTAACTGCTGGAGGTACCCTCCTTCACTGGTCAAAGGTGAAAGTTTGGAAGTAGAAGAAGCAAATGATGGACACAGACATTCAAAGGGAAGGGGAAAGAGAAGCAGGAAGGAGGACTGGACGCTGGAATGAGATACTATTGCCCTCTGTCGATCAATCCAGTAACTGAGCTCAAGGAAAGAAGAATAACTGAAAAGGAATGGATGAAGCTGGTAAAAGCCAACAGGGAAAACTTCAGAAAACTTGAACTGCAAATCAGGAAATTATTCTTGAAAAAAGTAAATCTGGGAAACAGGCTTTAAAAGGAAGAGCAGGGACAACATTTACTACAGTTAGGGTGAGAGTTATTGCATTCTGCAGTGCTTATCGTGGTAGCCAGTAGTTACAGCAGAAAATTTTGATACCTATGCACAAGATCTTTCAGGAACCCCTGTGTGGTTACAAAACAGATGAATCCTCTAGCAACCAAAGGGTTGCAAATGAACAGAACAGAAGCTTTCATCAAAAACATGTTGTCGGGAAACTATCTGCTGCTGTGAGATGAATTATTTGATGGTATGTAATATTTTGGATATAAGGGAGAGTTTCAAGGTGTCTGGGGGGAATCCAGAACAAGGCAAAATTTCCAAAATGAGATGCAGTCTTACCAGCAAGTGTCTGCTCTGCCCCTGAAATTCTGAGGCTGAAAAACACTTGAGGAAAACAGGATAAATGTAATATGGGTCAGTGGCATAGGTGTTGCTTTTGTTTATTAGAATGTGAAACAAGTTGAATAATTTTTGCCTGTTATGACTATTTATGTGCATGGGTGAAAACCAGCAGTTTCTTGAGCTTTCTGGTTGGGCTGTTACTGCTCAAACCCAGCCACAGTTTTAGCAAACCAAACACACAAGGTCGACAAAGCAGCAAATGGGTAAAAGAGGGGTCAATGCATGGCTACAGCTAAAAGTGAAAAAGCACAGCACAAGATGTTGAAACTTGTCTGAGGTGCATCCAGAGTGAGGCTGCAGGCAAGGAGCTGGAACTCAAGGACCTTCCACTCAGCCAGGAAGGGGAGAGTCCTGAGGTTGCTGTCAACAAATTCATATGGAGCTGGTTGCACAGGTGTGGGTTGTAGGAGAGCAACAAAAAGAATAAAAGTGACAGGGCTGACAAGTGAGCAGCTCTGTGGACCTTATGGAAACTGAAAGGCTCGTATGTGAATTAGTAATTAATGAAAACAGAGCGATCCCCAGATTGTCTGACCTACTCAATAATTCTTACCTATATTCTGTGCTGTATGTCGGGGTGGTCCCTCTCACCATCTAAATCCTTTTTCTCAGAAGCCCAGATCTACCAGCTGCACTGAACTGAATGGGGAATTATAGTCTGCCCATGATGTTTTCACTTCTGCTTTCACTTCTTGTAGCTTCTTCATGCAAACAGCAACAAGAAGGCATCATGATGGGTAACAGCTTCAAGCTGTCCCATGTGAATTCATAATTTTCTTTTTTATTTCAGTTTATCATTTTTATGTACATGTACTGCACTTTCATGTTTTCAAACATTCACTCTGTCTCCTCCATGCTTCCAGGCAGCTTTTCCCGTTCCCTCCTCATTCTAGCAACTCTCTTGACCTATAGATTCATTCAGAAATGACAGAGCATTGCCATCATTCAAGAAACACTTCAGAAATTATTTTTAGAAGCTTATTTCATGAGACAAAAAGTCAAGAAGTGACCTACTTATCCATGATTACTTCAGTAATTACTCATTCTAATACAATTTGAGTGAGGCACTGGGAGATTAGCAAAGGCCAACAACTATTAACTCAAAGAGTTAAAAATAATCCAAGCATCAAATGTACTACAGGTTTATTAAGCCCCATCACAGTATAGGATATGGGACAACTTTTACGAAGTTTAACTTTGTGGTTAAAACACCAGGAAGTAGCTAAATCTTCATTTTTTCTACATCTACACCATCTCTTGGTAGTGACCACCTGTGAGATGCAGAAAGTCTGTGAGGGAGGGAATGGTGGGCTGGGCAGCTGTGTATGCAGCTATCCTGAAGACATACGTGGCTCAGCTTCCATCCTCATCAAGCAGGAGTTGCCCTTCCTACACTTCTCCTGCCCTGCACTGTTTGAAGGAACATACCTGGGATGTGCCTTGCCACAGATGGACTCCCTGGCAAATGTCTTACTGGGAAGTGCAATGGTAAAGAGCAGCAGGTGTTTACCTCCATGCATCAAGAAATGATGTGCAAGTCTTCAGAAAGGGCTTTCTGCAGAAGGATCTCTCGGTTTGGTGCTTCCTGATGAGCCATGGGGCTGAAAGGAAAATGAGTAACTCTCAGCAACTTTCGGGGCTTGAGGCAATGCCAGCCAGCTGAATAGGACATGGAAGCACAGAATGGTCCTAGGCAGCAGGGAATCTTCTTCTGCCAGGCAGGTGAGCTGCAGCCCTACCTTGGCCAGAAAGCTGCAGCCCTGGCTGAGCATCTCATGGGCCTGGGTTCATAACCTTGGTGCCTCTCAGGGCCCTGCCAACCCCGCAAGAGCTGCCCAGGGCTCTGCCCCACCGTCATCTCCCCTCCCTGCCTCTGCTGCCGACAACAGTGGGCACCACATGGATTTGGGGGTCATGGAACTGGGAAGCTTACTTGGCTCCTTAGGACAGATAATAAAAATGTACAGAAAAAAACATCCACTTGCTACAGCAGGTAGGGCCCGATTATTGCTGCAGGCAGGGGCCCCCAGGCCCCTTCTCCTCTCAGCCATCCAAAGGTAAGGCTGCTGCTTCCTTTCCATTTTCTTTTGGCTTCTCATTTGGGTTCTCCTTCCATTAAAGAGTGGGTAGGGATGCATGAAAAATTAAAATGTGTTATTACTTACTCCCCCTCTGAACCACTTTCTTCCCTGAGGGTTATGTGATTCTCACTCTACCTAGTGACAAGGGTGCATTGTGCCTGGCTTTTAATCTCCATCCCACACAAACCTTGCTGCTCAGGAAGGTTATCACAATTAAAATACCAGACTTTTGTCTGAAACCATTTCCTTAGCCATTATCACACCAAGGATTATGAAAGTTGAAAGAAAGGAGGAGATTGGTGAGGGGTGGGAGAGGGAGGGACAGGAGTGTTTTCTCTTCACAGGAAAAGGGAAGAGAATTTTTTTAAATTCAGAAGTGTGGTGATAAAATCATAGAGTTAATGAAGTGAAAGAGCTCAAAGTCAGTGCAGTACCTGAAGATACTTTAAGCACATTTTCTGTCTTGGTTTCTTATTAAAACAACCTAGTTTGTGTATGTCTTTTTGCTTTGCCATTCCATTCTCTATGACTTTCAAGCAATCAAATGTCATAGAGGAGTGGTGGCTCCTAAGTAAGTTAATTTTTTCCCTTTTCATGAAATAGCCAGTGGCAGAGATATGGGACCAGTCTCAAGCAATTGCATTGTTTCTTTACCCACTTTCAGTGCTTATAGATCCACCTGTAAAATCATGCACAGCACCACCCCACATTTTACTACCAACTCTGCTGTGGAAGGAAAGCTGAAAGGGAGAGTGAGTGTCTCGGTTTGGAAAGACAGGTGTCTGCTAAGGAAGGCAGGAGCCTCTCCTGAAATGGAAAATGTAAACCTCCCACCCTCCAAATTGCTATAAATTTTAAATTAAGGGGCTCTCAGGCAAAAAATATGGGAGCAGGAAATAACAGTTCTTTAATAGGGAAGAAAATAAAACAATAAAATAAACAATGCAGTAAACCAAAACAACATTGACAGAGTCAGAACACAACATGATACCCTGTTGTCAGGGTGTTGGTAGCAGTCCAATTGGAAATGTGGCTGCAGTCCTCCTGGAGTGTCAGGTGCTGTTCTGTTGGAGCAGGGATCCTGTAGAAGGGTGCAGTCTTCCTCTGAAAATCCAGTGGAAGAGGCAGCTGTTCCTCTGGGAAATCCAGTGGAGAAGCCATGCTGGTGTTCCAGGATATCAAGATTATATCCAGGTAGGAATGCTTGGATCCTCCCTCTGGGCGGAGCATCTCCCAGTGGGATGCTGTAGTTCTTATCAGTCATGCAGTGACATTCAATAGCCTCTTATCAGCAGATGTCTCCCTGGAGGGAGGATTCTTGTGGAAGAGATAAGGAAAACTGCCCAATTAACAGAGGACAACTGCCATACAGATGGCAAATAGAATACAATTTGTTTGGCAATCCAAGACAGTGGGGCTCATTTTATAACAACTTTAGTCCTAACTAAAGGAGCCACTAAAGGAGCCACTAAATGCTGAAGTGCAACAACTGTTGAAAAAAATTACTCAAGCAACAGAAACACATCCACTGGAAAGTCATACAGTCATGGATTGGTCTGGGTTGAAAGGGGCCTTAAAGATAATTCAGTTCCAACCCCCCCTGCCCCATCCAACCTTGCTTGTCCATGGGCTTTATTCCTTCTGCAGCTCACAGAGCAACTGTGAACAGCTCTGAAGAACTGAGCTTGGAAGTGGGGAACGTTCATAGGGATGAATGGCTCTGGGAAAATTAAATCTCCTCCTCCACAGACCATGTCTGGTCTGTGTTTTTCCTTACAGACAGATCAGCATTGGAGAGCAGATGCCCTGGAGTGGAACCTGGTGAGGGCTGGAGGGAGGCAGTGGGCTTGTGTGTGCCACCCCTGCTGCCCTGCTCCCCTCCTGGTGACACTAGGTGCTGGGTCCCCAGGCTCCTGCCAGTGCCTGCCAAAGGCAGCCTCTTTCCAAACAGGAAATGGTCGGGCCTCAAAACAGTGCCTGTGCAGGGGCAAGCCAAAAGTAACAAAAGAAAGCATGTGTGTGACAGATTATGAATGTTTGATTCTGGTGACAGTGATTCACATATGTGACATCACTTTTGGGAGCATTAAGATGCTGAGCATCCTTTGGGGGATATTAGGAGTTGGATGACGCAGGGAAACCAAAGATGTTAATGCATAATTTATTTTATGGGGGGAAAAGGAGACTAGAACAGTCCACAAAATTCTTATCATATCCCATTTCTTTAGTTGTGTCTCCCTCAAAAGGGTGTTCCAGCAGAGGAACATATTCTTATTTAAAATATCAATTTCCACATAGAACATCATTCTCTGTGAGCAAAATCCAAATTCATTATACCTTTAATTAAAAACTCAATATTTTTAATTATTATAGCTCACTGAAGCAGGAGTCCATAAATAACAGGTCAATCAAAAAAGAGAAACACAAAAGGTGAAACAGATCACTGAGCTTCATTCAGCAACTGGAAAACAGCTTGAATCTTCATGCTCAAAGAATCCCTCTGAAGTTCAGTCCTCTAAAAACTACCCTTTCTCTCCTAACCTCTACACCAGTAGCATGTCCTGCAAGAGTATCTCTCTCTGCAGATGATTTGTTGGTGATACCACCTGCAGTGCCTGGCTGCTTGCTGCTTTCTGAGGTTGAAAACCCCTTTTGATGCCAGCCTTTCTCTCCTTTTTAATGGATATTCTTTGCTCTCCTTTCTCTGGGTGAGTTTCTTTTGTTCCACCTCTCTTCCCCTCTGGTTTTGTTCCTCTCCTTTCTCCCCTAAATTGCACAGCTTTCTAGCAGCTTTTATCCTTCTGTTTCTTTCTTTCTTACAGAAATTGAGTGAAAATGAAGAAAGCACTTCTTAAAGGAATGGGTTGTATGGAAAGTATTTTATTTTTTCAATTGGATTAACTCTTTGATTGTCAGATATCCCTCTATATAGCACTCAGGCTAATGAGAATCATTATTTCCTTTACTCAGGTCTGTTGGCTTTGGTAGATATGATTCCAAGTTTCTTCTTGCCTTCATTGCAGACAGAGTATTTTCCCAAAAATGTATCCATGGAAGCATTGCACTAAGTCTTTACATATGGGTCATATATGATATATGTCATATTCTTATATCTGATATATAAGAATAACATTATTTCAGTATTCTATGGGACTTCAGTAGATTTATTTTTATATGCTACTCAACTGCAAGAGTCAAGAACTCAAGCTTCTTTATTGTAATAGCTCCTTGGGACCACCGTTGTATTTTGATTTGGCAAACTGTGTTAAGAGTGTCGCTTAAGTCTCCATTGAAAGAAAACTCCTGCTGGGTCAGAAACAGAACGTACAGAAACACTTCAGAAGTGTTGTTCAGCATGGACCTGCATATCATGGGCAGTACATGGAAGCTCCCTCCTTCACCCCCTGTCCAGAGGAAGCCTATTTGTTAGACAAGGAAGGCTGGCACTAATGACAGCTGTGTAACCTGAATCCAGCCCCTCACACTCGTTATGCTGCAGTCACTGACTCCATGGTCAGCCACAGGTCTGTGGGAAAAAGCAGAGACCAGAGGGGTAACCAGGCTGTCAGGTATGTGCAGCAGAAGCTGCAGAAGCCCCAGAGGTTGGGGCCGTGCCCAACAGGATGAGGAAGGACAGACAGACTGAAGCTGTTCACACCTCTGCAGTGGACTTGTACCTTGGCAGCAGATACACAATTTCAAGAAGCATCTGCTCTTATTAGGGGAGCGTTAGCTGCCACAAAGCAAGAAAGAGAGGATGTCTTTATTTCTCAGCCCTGAGAGCATGTTTTTTTGGCTTGTAGACTTCTGTTATTTCCTGACATGCAACTCACAAAGACTGTGAGCCAACATAACTCAGAAGCAAAATCCATAGGAATATATCTGTGTACATGTTATTAAGCATCAAAAGTAAAGTTAGACTAGAAATTACACAAATAAAATTCATTGTGACTGAATAATTAATTGAAGTAATAATAAGTAAAGTAATTCTGATTCCCTTTTTCTTTCACAAAGATCTTATTATGCAGTGTGAGAATGATCAGAGAACTAGAAAATGATCAGAGAACTAGAAAACACGAGCTACAAAGAAAGATTGAACTAATTGGTACTGTGCAATCTATGGAAGAGAAAATGAAACAGAGACATGACAATGGTTTTCAAATACAGAAAAGCTTGCTGCAAAGAAGGGAGGCTTATGTTTTCTGCATCCATGATGAATAAGACAGAAACCAGCAGACCTTATCTGCAGCAAAAAAAGATTCTGGCAAGATATTAGGCAGCACACTGACTCAGTTAAGGGTAGTAAAGACTGCAAACAGCCCACTCAGAGGAGGTCCATCTGTGGGGTTCTTAAAGAAGAGGTTAGAGAAATGTCCTTTAGGGTATCTGGCCTGCTCTGCAGGATATTTGAAGCCCTTTCCAGCTGTCTTTTCTATTATTCTACTCATTACATGTATTTATGGTGATTTTTTATACGACAGAAAGCCTGTCTCACCACATCACACTTAACTGAACATTCTGTCATTGGCATCTGTCAGAAAAGTATCAAGAACTGAGTACAATGCAGGGATTAACACTGCTGAATGCTTTTTAATTCATCATATGTGTCAGGCCTTGCTTCAGTGTAAACTCATAGGACAATACCATGAGTGAGTGATGCATAATACACACATCATGTATAGGAACCTCACAAACCAGAGCCTGGAATAAGAAAGATATTAATAATGTGTTAGGCATCTCAGAATTATGGGACAATTCAAGAACTTGCTGTCAGGAGCATTTTATATAAAGCCAGTACCATAATTTCCGTTGGGAACATCAGGAATCAATGTGGAACCATATTTAATAGTAGAGTTACACTGCTACCAAGGGATGACCATTGGGACACCAGGCACAAGCAGCCTTCTGCACTGTACTGTACTGTGGGGTTCAAGGGAGGTCTGTCAGCCTTCTGCAAGATCACACAACAGCTTTATACAAAGAAGTTGTGAGAAATTTCATGACCAGTTAAAGTACAAGAAGAATTACAAAGCATGGAGGACAGTTGCTATGTTCACATCAGTTATTTTAAACTCTCATAGATATTTAATTTTGAAGCTTTGAATTCTCCTTTGAGGGAATCAGTGTTTCTTTGCAGACTCTCTAAGTGACTTGGGAGCCTAAATTAGTTCCTAAGTCATATAGTATGAGAGCCTCCCTATGTAATTATCGTGGTGTTTGTCTGTAACACTATGTTTAACATCCTAACTGGTGAGCAATAATTTACTGAATCCAGAACTGGTGATCCTTGAGTTCAGACAAAGTTGCAGCAGTAGCTGGATTTCAGTGACGTGGCTCATAGCCAGTTTCTGGTCAGATCAGTGGGGCTCCTAGCTGAAATATCTACAGAGTGAATTTGGCCTCTTGCAGTCCAGTGACAGCTTGCTCAGGGGAGAAGCTTGCAAAAGGAATATTAACCAGTTACAAAACCTGACTTTCTGCCCAGTCTTGATTTACTTGCATGGGAGATACATATACATTACATATACATATACATATACATATACATATACATATACATATACATATACATATACATACACATATGTGACATATAAAGTATTTGAGCTACCTGCCACATAGTGTGCACCTGGTTTGTGACAGACAGGTAGCCTTTGCAACTGCAAGTTCATTAGAGATTTACAAGCAGGCCACTGACTTGACGGCTGCAGGGCTGTAAACCCTTGTATCTCAAAAGAAAAAAAATCAGAGAAGAAAGAAGTGTTTCTGAGTTTCACACAGCTCCTACCTAGAAAAGCCACATGCAAGCTTGGTAAACTGCACAGTGAGCCCTTGCAGTCACTCATTCCTCCTTAAAAATGATGGGTAATGGAATGGCATGGTTGGACAGCTGTCCAAGAGCCTGTTTGGAGCAGACTCATTTAGCAGTGATTCTTCACAAGTAAACACCATGTAAGAGCCCAACAGGCAGAAATGAGTACATGAGATGTGTATATTATTCTCTCATCTCTTGCTGATTTACAGCACTTCACAGTCATTCTAGCAGAGATACCCACAGCTTCAATGTCTTATATATTTATGCAGGAAAACTTCCTAGGCAGAAATTTCTACCCTAAGGTTTAAAGCACACCATAAGCCTGCATATGCTCTGCATGGATGCAAGAGTGAGGTTCCCCCCGACAAAGGTTTTGCAAGCTGTTTTAAGAGTCCCAGTTTCCAGACAGCAAATAAGCTGGTTTTTAAAGTACTTTAGCAGATACATCAAAAGCATTAGTATATGCTTTAAGTTTACCCCTTTTTTTGTCCTTAATTGGCATCTTTTCTCTCCTATTTTTAATAGCTACATCACATTCCTGCAGTGTAAATGGAAGATTTGTACTGATTTCAGTGGGATCTCAATGGCACCTCTGCTTGCTTTATCTTTAGCCATGTCAACATTAGCTTTAATATCTTTGAATAGTGTGTGTGCCAACACTTGCTTCCATTTTATATCACCTCTCTGATTGATCTGCATGGGGATTTGCTGTCATCAGTGGGTAACTGATGGGCCTTGCAAAAAAACCATATCCCTTGGCTCTTAGCTGTCAAGAAGCTTTATTCCCCACCCCCCTTCCCCCACTCCATTATTTGAAGGGTTTCCAATCCAGGCAACAAAGTAATTAAGGGCACTGGATTTAACGTTGACTGTAACAGGACTATCCATCCAAATTTGACTTACATTACCTAATTTTGATTTTTCCCTGCAGAACATTTACAAGGCCAGGCAGGTGTATTATCTCTGCATTCCATTCATTTTCAAGCATGACTGGAACAGGTGGCAACACACTGATGTGTGTTTAATGGAACAGACGTTCAAATACATATTTCAAAACTGGGAAAATTATTTCCTTTGTAATGCTGTCAAAACATGAGCAGTGACAATTTCAGGAATACGCTACATCATCCTAAACTGTGTCTCACTTTCATGTCTAGCCACTGCCAACCGGTATTTTACTTTTCAGATTTTTGTGGTCTTTACTGATGCCTTGCTGTCTGTGCTTGGAAAAATTACATGAGGGGTTTCAGTGTGTAACTTAATTGTTTTGATGCAACAGCATGCGGCCCTGCCTTGACTGAATGACTTCTGCCTGACTGTTGCTTTAACCTTCTGCACCCTTCAATCCACCAGCATTTGAAGTCAGTGGCAGCTGTATTTATATCCTAAGCTCAGAAGCCTGACCTGGAAGTCAGTCTTGTGCCAACTGCTTCTGCATGTCTGGGGAGACTACCGCTTTCACAGGCAGTCCGGATGGCTGCAGCTGCGGATGGAAACATCACTGTGTCACTTCTCCTGGCTGGGGACCCATGCAGTACCTGTACCTTTTCAGAAAGGAGTGCTTCTCCCAGCTGCGTGCCTTCCTTCTCGTAGGAAAACGTGGAAAAGACTAGAGGGTTGCACTAGAAGTGGAAGTTTATTAACACTGTTGGCATTAAGTATATTTAATATTTAACCCCGTTCCCTCCATATCAGAGGAGGGAGGTGTGTACTTCAAATGTGGATCATTAAGGGGAAATGCCCAAAGTGTCCTTTGGTATATGATTTCCACACTTACAGTTCTAGCTTTCACTCACTGCTCATGATGCCTGAGTCTCTAATACTGCAGACTCAGAACCAATTTTCAGCTGCAGCAAGCTAAAACCCTCAGAGAGTCTCATTGGTTTCAGCAGAATTATTTGACTGTGTAATGCAAAGGCTGAGTCCTTACTTTTAAAAAAAAAACACAACTAATTTTGGTCTATTTAAATGCTCCTGAGAGTCACAGGAAACTATTTTCACAGAAAGGGATGCACAACAGCCTGATGGAGATCACACTAAAGTCAATGACCATCTTTCTGCCTTACTGTTACAGGCAACTGCAAGTTTCTGGCTGACTTGACATCACAAATAAGTGTTTTATTTTAATATCACTGTTTTAGAAGCATAAGGAAATTTTTTTATTTCCCTGAAAACCAAAAATAGGTTAAATTATAAATATTGTATAAGTCAGTTTTCATAATGGTAATATTCAGAACTGTTTAAATGAGCCAAGGTATTTGCAGTAACTGACCTAATTCTTGAAACAAGAGAATATTTTTAAAAAGAAATTTAATTAAACGTAGATAGAAGATGTATATTTAACAGGATCAGATATTTCAGAAATTGAGCCATTTTTAATTCTATACTTTAAGTACTTCTTGATTCCTTTGAACTTTATTGTCAAATATGTAGAACGTTAATTAAGAAATTTCCTTCAGAATCAGGTCCCAAAGTGAGTTAAAACAACACAAATTATAAAACAATATCCACTGACATAGACTCCTCACAGCTCTGAAATCTCAATGCCACAGAATATTGACAATAATTATAACTATATTTAATCTTTCTCTTGTGACTTTCTTTTGGCCTAACCATGTTCCCACCCCATCAACATAGTCACTAGATGGCAGGTGCTCAAACGTGGTGTCAAAACATGCTACAAATTTATTTTAGCCCAGGTAAAGGCTAAATGGAAGATTTAGGAATTTTAGGCCTTTTGAGACAATGGACCAATAAAATGTCTCAAGAAGAATCAGTGACCATTGGACCAGGTGGGAAATGAATGTACCAAGCATTCCAAATACATGAAGGAAATGGCTTCAGCTGACTCAGATTTTATTACATGGTAATGGAGGCATCTCCACTTTTATTGTTGTTTTTATTGTTGTTGTTTTGGCTTTTATGGGATTTTGGGAGGGGTTTTTTTCCTTTGTAAGCTGGAAATCAGCAAAGACAAAAGATATTTTTTGTTCAGTGCAAACACTGAACAACTGTCTCATACAGATGTGCAACTGTTTCCAGCTAGCTGCCTACCTGAAGGAGCCTAATCTGGGCAGGCTTGACAGTGTTTAGCACCTATTTCCTCTACAGCTGTTACACATCAAAACTTCTGATCTTTAACTTCATGTCTAAACACAATGCTCTCAGCTGGTTCAAGATATTCAGCTGTCATGCTTTTTCAAAAATATAAAATATACAGAATTAAAGAATGCAGCAAAACGTTAACTTAGTAAGAAAATGCCTGTTCAGATCCCTTTATTTCACACTACATGTCCAGCATAATGTTAGCTGCTTCCTTGAATTTCACCTAGAATCAGGAATCGTGCAGAGATTATACCAAGATAAGTAAATAGCTAAGAAAGATTTGTGGCATTTGGAAAACAAAACAAAACAAAACAAACAAACAAAAACAAAAAAACAGGTTGTAAAATTGTTTATACCACATTCAAAATTAATAAAGACATTGACCTATTAATAAAATCCAGTTTACTTTAATCATCTGACCAGTGACATAATGATCTTGTTATTCACAGATATGAAAAAAAAAAAAAAAAAACAAGAGATTTTGAATTCATTAACTATTTTTGTGCAACTTCTCAATAATCTTTGGAAACTCAGAAACTGGCAGAAAAACCTTTTAGTTCATTCCGTTCTCTTTCATCAGAGTTACTCTGATGCTCTGGACACGCTCAGGATCTGGATGATGTCCTCACCTCAAGCTTCATGCAGACCATAGAGCCCATCCTTTGAAAACTGCTCAGTGTTTTGGACATTTGTCTTTCCGCTGACTTTCAGGGCTTCATCCAAAGTCTCCATTTTGCCTGACAAAGCCTGGAGTGATTGCCGCCAATTACTGGAAATTTATTCAGCAACCAAATTGTGTCAGCAAACACCCATGCAATAATTCTTTAATCCTGACTCAGTCATTCTCTAGGAAGGTCACAATTATAAGCAGTTGACTGTAATTTGTGTGCTTTATTTTCTCCATGGCTAATTCATTAGCTAAGATGTCCACCTTTATTTACTACACTGTTGTGGGATTGGTTGGTTCATGGGAAGCACAGGTCTGACCCCATGTGCTGAACATAAGGCTCATACAGACAATTTTTTGCAGTGTTAGCTGCCCAAATGTTGGTGGCAGCTTGCTTACTGCAAGCTGCTTGTCTCCATTCCTTGATCACAATGTACCTGCCAGGTGATAAACTGATTTAAGAGGCCATGTTGCATGACTCCACAGTATCCACACGATCTCTTCAGATTAAAAAACCCAATACATTACACACCACCTCTTACCCTCCAAAAAAAGACTCAACTAGGCCCAAAAGAGCCAAACAGACAAAAGCAAAGTTCACTATGAAGGACCCAGACATAAACAGCATAAGATGAGAGATACTAATGGACCTCAATCTGGAAATCCCAATTAAAGGCTGTATCACACCCACTGACACTATGCCATAAATTTTACTGTCCATATGGAACAGGAAAGGAGCTTCATGTTCTGTAAATCAAGTAACTTATGAAGTGCAGTAGAAGTAGACACCAATCAACCAATCAAACAGACCTAACACAGGCACAGTGTGGAGGGGAGTCTGGACTGTGAGGCCCAGAAAATCATATAAAACAAAGAAACTGGTTCCCTCTGGCTGGTGTAAAGATCTGTGAAGCACTGACTCTTGGTCTCAAAGATCCTGTTTAGGTTCACTCACAAACACTGCCTTCAGAGGGGACACGTTTGGTGCAAGATACAAGTAGGTGTTTTTAGGGAAGGGCAGCATTGTGATGTGAATGGTGGCTGGACCCTCCCCTCCCCTGCCTTGCTTTCATCAAATCCAGCTGGAACTTCTGTGAAAAGGACCCCTTCTCCCTGGCTTTGCTGCTTCCCTTTCCAACAGAGGCCATAAGAGCATTCAGCTCACAAAGATGAAACCTAAATTCAAAAGAGCACAGTCTGTCAGACCAAATAAAACCGGAGGCTGTCTCAGTGCATAAGTGCAGCTGTACCTTTGCCCAATTTACAGTACATTTTGAAATGTACTTAAATAACAGTCTTTTTCACTGCAGTCAGTTATAATGGTCATTAGAGTGCTCTGCATCAGCTTGATGCGCTCATGAGCCTGAATAGTAGCAATTTATTACCCACGGGGCCATGCAGCTTCAATTTCCAGTGGCACAATGAGTTTTCTTTCATTACTATAGAGACATTTCGGTGCGTTCATTCACCTTCCCTGAAGACAGCCGAAGTGCCCCAGTGAGAATTAAGTACACAAATTTTCCACACTGTATGATACACCTACCAATTTTTCTACTGCTATTTTGTAGGATTTAGAAACCATTTTCTGAAAAAAATAATTTTCTGAAACCTGACAGTTTCACCAAGGGCTGACTCGCTCCTTCACTACACCTTCCTGCCCTCAAGCCAGATGGGTAACCCAGAAGTCCAGTTTTGCCTTTCCTCGTGGAAATAAACTCAAGAAGGATACTCTGGAAAGCAAACCTCTCTTATATTCCCTGAGTGAGATAAGGGTCACCAATGCAGCACAGCAGTTTCTTACCCAAGAGATACATGTCTTTTGACATTGTTGATGACTCAGGCCTCCCTAAAAGCAAAGCTAAATGGTCCCTGCAGTCTCAAAGACAATACCAGCATACCAAGTGCTGGTATGACATGTTTTTCTGAGTCATCCACCTTTTTTTGAAAACTCTGCCTACATTTGAACTATTTATTTGAGACACATTCTGACTGTAGACAAAATATAAACCGATTTATTTTTATTTAGTCAGCCTGCTCCATAATCAAAATCATATTGCTCCGTTTTCAAGCTTTTCAAGCAAAATATAGAGTACATGAGGCTCACCACTAGTATTCCCAAAGATTCATTGATCCTTCCAACAAATCAGTGAATACCTGAGTGACTTATGAAAAGGGAAAATACAGGGGGGTTTTAAGACCATTGCAACTCATTGGAGTTTTATTCTTTAGGACTCAGAGTTGACTGAATAATGAGTCAGTCATAAAGTTTGTGGCCTGTGCTAAAATCAGACAGGGATGAGTTGCCTGCTCTAATGTGCTCATTAGGGACAGAGTAAGTACATCCTGGTATGCTTGAATAGAACAATTATTTTCTGCTGCAATTGAAATGAATTATCAAATGCCAAGTGAAAAGCTCTGTTCTGAGTCATCATTCATCAGGAAAGATTTGTTCACAGCATTATAAAAGCTTGCAGGATCAAACGTTTATATATGACTGCATTATTTGTGCCAGCAATCAACACTTGCAGCTCTTTAACACACCTAAATGAAGTTTCCTTTCATCTTTCCTGCCAGCACTCGGAATATACTTCAAACTATTGTTATCAAGACGTGAATATGGTACTGTTGCATTCACTGGAATTTGCTTCACCTTTTTTGAATTTTCTTGAGTGGCAAAGTTATGAACAAACAGGACTTGGCAGCATGTACCCGCTGGGAACCTCAGCCAACGCACCCTGAGGAGCCCAGACGGGAGCCCATGTCCAAGACACCATCCACAGCCAAATGCAGAACTGTTTGTGGTAGGCTAGGAAATCCCAAGGGACTAAAAACCATCTACTTTTATTCAAATGTTAAAGTGGCCTTCCCTTGCTCTTAAACATTGCAGGGCAAGTTGTATTATGTGAGGTGTTGGAAAACAAAATTAAACTTACGCTACTAGAGGTCCCTTGTTTTCAAAAGACAAAAAGAAACAGCAAAAGCAGGCTAAAAATGAATCATATCAAATTTACCATAGTTCTGCTGTATTCCTTCTTATTTAGCTGAAGACAAAGTTGATATTACTGCTGAACTTATAAGCTTTATTAAGTAAATTACATTGAAAGATAAGAAGCTATGGAAAGTAAAATTAAAAAAAAGGGGGGGGTGTTACATTATACTAATAGAATTAAGCCCTGGGAATTAACATGCACAGTTTAAAATTTTATCAAGTACAAATAATCAAACTTGTTAATTAATTTCTTCTAGGCACAAAATTGCAATTAAACCAAAATTATCTCCTTGGTACACAGTAGATGCACTACCGGAACTAAAATGGTGGATCATTTTGCACCATTTTTTGCACATGAGGCACACACGGGTTTGCACTACCCAGGAAACAGCTTTGACTGAGACACTGTTCAATACCTAGTAAATAAACCTTGTATTAAAAGCACGTACACATGCTACAGTTCTGCTACTAATGCTTTCAAGTCACATACCCAATGGCTACATGCTTCAGGCAAATCCAGGCAGGCACTCAAGAGCCTCCTTGTCAATCTGGGCCACACCTAAAGTGGCCTCTCACATTTTAGCACCATGTGGTCATCCTATGAGCCTCAGCCCTCTCCTGTGAGTCTGCTGAAACACTTTTCCTGCAGGTCTTGCACTGTCTCAGGCTGTTCTTGGATTTTCCACCATGACGTGGCCACTTTTTTCATGCTTTGCCTTACGCTGCCTTGAATGCTGATTTGCTGGCTGGTTCACACTCACTTTTGTGGTGTGCTTTTACTTACCCCAGAATTTTCCTTTGAAGTGAAAGACTCAATATGTGAGCATTGTGGGGTTTTGCTACAAATCTTCACTTAGAAAACAGTTTTGAGGTAAAATGTGTCTGTCGTCCACAGCTGTGTGCTCCCCACTTAGCACTCTGGCATGCTCTACACAAGGGGCTCTCTCAGCTCTACTCTAACAGGATGAAATGAGGGAGAGCAGAAGCATGTAAGGAAAAGAAAGCCGTCAGGTTTCCCTCCTTGTTTTGTAACGATTTTCCTAATTCCCTATTGTTCATTCGAAGAAGGACTAGTTCTCAGCAGAAAACTCTTAATCTTTCAAAGTACCCTGGAATTTAAAGACGACAATGAATGAACAAATAATTACATAAAAACGTTTGAGGTGAGAGGGCAGTTTCAGAAATTTTGGAGAGAAAATGAAGGGGAGTTAAGGGGGTAAGGGACTAGGGAAGCACTTCCTCCCAAATCCCTTTCTTGTCCTGCCTTCTCCTTTCGCTGCTGCTCGTGGGAATGGGAATCACGTGGCTTTAAATGGTCATGATCCTGATACCAGAAGATGCTGTGGCTGAAAAAACTAAAGCTATCTTCTGGGCGGCTAACACCTCCGCAGCCGCTGACCTCGGGCACAGCACTTGGAGAAGGAAGCGCTGCCCGCGCTCCCTGCCGGTGCCTCCTGTGAAACGCAAAGCTGTGTTTCGTGTCAGGTACATACAGGCAACGTGGGTATCTGTGATTGTGATATGTGTGGAAACTGACCGTGGGACAAAAGACAATTTTAATAAATAACTGAGGGAGTAAAGCATGGAAGAAGGCCTTTGAACCTATCCTTTGCTTGCAATTGACCTTTTTATAAAGGTTTATAAAGGTCTTAAGTTGATTTAGGAGCATTTGAATTAAAGCTTTAAGGTTGTTGCTGTTTAACAGGAACTTTCTGCTTCTAGCTAAAAAGAGTTTTGCAATAATAACCTTTTGAAGTATAATTTTAGAATATCGCTTGCAGTAAGGATCTTTGAAACTATAGCTTTAGAATATATAAAAAGGAAACATGCTTATCTCGACGCCTTAACAAAATATTGAAAAGCAGCTTGAGAAAGGAAGATGAACATCAACTCAAGGATTGATAGTTTCGACCAAGGGAAGCTGGACATCACTGGTATGAGATTTATAGTCCTTGCAATTAAAAGGTGAACCTGCATCTGGAATCTGGACCTCACCAGCTGGGAGACTTCTTTCTTCTGTCGGAAGCTGGACCCCACCATCTGGGGATACTCCTTTCTGAGATACATCCTGAGAAAAACTAAATCACAGTAGTGTGTAGAATTGTGACGTAAAAATTGGGAATAGAACCTGCTGAGAAAGCTTATGAGTATATCTGTAAGCCCCAACAATCGGCGTGCAGCTGGAGGGAAAATTCCCCCCACTGCACCCAGCGCTGCATTGCTCATGCTAATTATTAATTAATAAATTGACTGCTGCTTGAATATTGGCCTAGTCAAGCTTCTCATTTATAACACTCCCGCGCTCCTTCCCGGTGCTCCCGCGCTCCTTCCCGGTGCTCCCGCTCTCCCTCCCGGTGCTCCCGTGCTCCCTCCCGGTGCTCCCGTGCTCCCTCCCGGCCCCGTGCGCGGGCGGACGCCGCCACCTGCCGGGCGCGGCCGGGATGGCAGCGGGATCCCGGCCGGAGCAGCGGGAGAGCCGCGGCCGCACACGGGGACAGCGCCGCGGCCCCGCGTCCGCTCGGGGGCCGGCGATCAGAGCTGGCCCCCAGCGCCAGGAGGCGTTTGCTGCAGGGCTACGCGGGAGCACAGATTTCAGGGACCAAAGTGGGAGTCCCTTCTGGGGGCATTCCTGAGATGGAAAAGAGCATCCGACCTGCATCCGACATAGTGGGATGTCGCTGTTGAATCGCAGAATGGTTTGGATTGAAAATGATATTAAAGATCATGTAGTTCCAACCCCCTGCCATAGGCAGGAACACCTACCACTAGACCAGGTTGTTCATAGTCCCTTCCAGCTTGGACTTGAACACTTCCAAGAATGGCACAGCCTTTCTGGGCAACCTTTTCCACTGTCTCACCACTCTCACAGTAAATAATTTCTTCCTAATATCTAATCTAAACGTACTTTCTTTCCCCTTGAAGCCATACCACTTGTTCTATCACTGCATGCCCTTCTCCAGCTGCCTCTTAACCTCCATTCAGGTCCTAGAAGGCTGCCCAGATACTCTCTTTCTGTATGTGCAAAGGAAATGCTGTGATGCCACTTTAATAAAAATCAAACAGAAAAACCAATCTGTTCACCCCCTTATCCATCCCTAAGCCCTGGCTCCAACTCCACCCACCTGGACACAGGGACAGGATCATGGACGGCTGAGTTTAGAGAGGGCCCATGGCCCACCCACCCCAGCCACATGGAATTCCCAGCACACTCCTAGTGCCCAAAAAATGTTACGACTACTCCTGTAATGTCTAGTGTCCACAGCAGGAGCTGGGGTTTTTTTTCTACTCTTAGGAAAAAATGAGATAAGCATTCAACACATTTTCTGTTTCAGAATTAAACAGTGACAGAGTAATTGCTAGCTGGAACAAATAACAACTTTGTAATTTATCCAAGTTCTTGGAGGAGGGAAAGTAATACCACGCTGCACAACATTCAGGTACTTTAAGCTGCTACGTAGAGCACTGTGCTTGGCAAGTTGTTACATTTCAGTTCTCTGGCTTATAGCCCCATACACCACAGCTGCTCTGCCAAACAACGCTTCTTAGAAGCTGACTGCAACACATCTCCCCTCATCAAACTCACTAGTACTTCTATTGGTATTTCTCAGAACAAGTATCAAAGCTCAAGGACTGCATATTATGTTAAGTAGATCAACATTTGGTATAAAACAATGGTGTTGGTGCTGGGGGGGAAATGCCATTTATTTGAAGAGTTATACCAGCTGTGGGAAGTCACAGGCAATTGAGTGGGGAGAGAATTAAATATGTAACTTTCTCATCTGCTGTATTTAATCACTTGATATAATATATACATCCTTGATCTTTGATATTTGGAGTACTGCATAAATTGTCAGATTTTTTTGAAGCATTCTTTTGCATCCAAAGGAATGTTAGGTACAAAGGATCAGTCAGTATTCTCCGGCTAAATTAAATGCTAGAGGAAAACTCCAATAAAATTATGTACCTACACTTCACAATACAGCTATTGTTTAATATTTGAACTGCAGGCACTTGCATGTGCTTATACAACTACTGATAATCCATTTAAAGTGAATCTGCAGAATGAAGCCACTATATTCAAAATCAGTATCTTCTGTGCATTTGCTATGAATGCTAAAATTGATAGTGATCTTCAGTGCCTCTATCTAACTTCAGCCCTGCAAGATTTGCGTTTTCCTCAATTTGTTGGCTTAGCATGAGGTATGTTTTCATGAGAGATATAGATTTATTTAGAGGAAACAGACACCTGAATTGTCAAGTTATTTATATACTTTGCTGTTTTCCAAGTGCTATTGAGCTGGTATTTTTCCCACATCATTTCTTATACTAAATATGCCTTTTTGCTCCTCACTTCTGCCTAGGTCTGAGATACAGATAGGTCACAAACCTTCCCCCTCAGCAGTTACACACATCTGTGATCCAAAGGGAGTTGAAAATTCACATGGGTATCTAGAAGACTCAAGTATTGCTCTCCATGCTCTGCCAGGACATAGACAGAGAGAGGAATGCACGGCACTGGTGAAAAATGTGTTGGTGAAATGAACCTGGTTCTCATTCTGCAATGTTTCTCGGTCAGTGCCAGGAGAATGAGGCTATTTTTCCTTCTGTCCTGAGACAGGGAATTGTCTGCCCCTGGTAAGGAAGAGGTTATGGATAGACTGTAACCTCAGCACTGGAAGAGGAGAGCTACTTCTTACTCAACCTGAAGTCTAAGAGGGTCAGATAAATAGTGGAAAGGAGCCTTTCACATCCCAATTCTTAGTCTGGATCAACAGAGGTCCATCCAAGTTCATTAATATTCCTGCTCCTGAGGGCTGGCAGCAGTGGGTTGGGAGGGGAGGGGCTTTCTGGTTAAAGTTATAAAGAACAAATGGTCACAGTGTCAATCTGTCCCCAGTTTAAAATCTCTGAACCAGGTGCAGGCCATAGGGCTAAAACATATGCTCATCATTATGAGTAGGACAGACAGAACAGGCAGCTCAGGCCATCTGCTACCTTGAAATAAGTGCCTGATCAATCCTGTTGCAATTGTTTTAGGCATGAAGGAACTCTCCATCCCCTTAAGACTATTCTGACATTTTCTTTCCTGTGCATTTTTTGCTTCTCTAGTGGTCTTTGACTGAGCAGCTGCTTAAAGCTCTTTGTAGATGTCTTTGCCACACTCATTCAAACTCCTTGCTCAGCAGTGGCATTAACAGAGGATGTATAAAAGCTACTTCATATGTTCTGGACCTACCCAACAGAGAGCTGACCCTGCCCAAGGGCAGAAAACTGAGCTGTGTGCACCTTGGGTTGATGGTACTCTGCGTCCCACATACCTTTGCAGCACAGTCAGACAACCACATTTCTTCCATATACAGAACATTAGGCCATTCCCTCAGAGATATGTAAGACAAAGCTGCAGTCCATAGGGGTGCTGGGTGCCTGCTCAAAGAGTTGCAGAACCAGAACCTGTCATGTTTCAGATTAAGGAGAAATCCTTAAAACAAATTAAGGAATCACAAGAAGTTCTTCACTCCATACCACCATGTTCCTCAGTGTTTTCACCTAAGGCTTGATTTCTTTAAGCTTAGTCAAACATGGGGTACATACATCTGAACACCTTTTCCAGGGAGATAACAAAATGTGCAAACTCATAACTGAGATAATAAGAATGCTTAGCTCAACTATTATGCAGATAAGAAAGCAGGCATCAGTGCAAATTCATTTCATTCTGATAATTAGATCCTGCTGACATTTTCTGTGGGAGTAAGTTGAGGAGAGCCAGTGATTCTAGCTGCTGTTCAGATACCAAGGAGGAATAAGAAGTAATTGCAGCTTGTCATAAAGAAAGGTGGCATGGAGCAATGCCTATTTCAGATATGACTTTATTTTCCAAAAGACTGTGAAGATTAACTTTATATCTGGGAAAAATAATTCTTTTTTAGGTTAACCTGATGGCTTTTGGGGACCACATTTTTCCACTAGCTAATCAAGCTCTATGTTACACCAAGACCAGATCCTAACAAATTTCAGTAAGCCAGGGGGGAATGAGGAGCTCTGGTGGGCCAATTTTGTGGTTTTAAGTGGCAAGTTAGGGAGGCAGGAAGAGTGGTGAGTGGTGCTGGTCATGTTTGCCAGGGGACCATGTCTTCCTGAGATTTCCTCTGCAAACTTTATAAAGACCTGCCTACAACAGGAGCATGGCTGCAGATTTGCATCAGTGCAGCCTACAGTCATGTCTCTCCAGGGACAGAATGACACTGGGACAATCACTCTCACAGTATGATCAGGATATTGTCTGGTAGTTGCTGCATACAACTATTTGCCACGATTCTTGGCCCCCAGGCTTGTCCTTCACTCACTAGCTTGGCACATCACTGTCTCACCTCTCTGCTCTCTTTCTACAAGGAAAAATTTTCAAAAAGAGGTGAAATTTGTGATTTGTATAATACTTGAGATCCATATGCAAAGACACCTCCAGGGGCAAGGGTTTTGTTGTTTAAAACCTTAAAGATATTGTGCAGGGTGCTTTTTGGGTTTTTTTGTTTGTTTCTTTTTGGTTTGGTTTTTTTTGGTGAAGCCATCAAAACTTGCACTGTAAACACTACACTATTCCTTGTAATACCTTAGTCAGATAGTGTAAAACTGGGTCCATGTTTAATTTATTTGGAGTAGGACCTTTCAGCAGAAGGAATCTTCTGTGAGCCTTTGCAAATCTGTATGAGGACAATGCAAAGATAGGGGCTGGTAAATTAGGCTGGTAAATTAGGAAGCAGCTATATTTTCTTCATGTAGTTGCTAACAAAAGTATGTCTTGTCTGTCCCAGATGCAACAACATTTGTCTTTGCAACTGTATTCCAACAGCAGAATTGTGGCACAAATATTTTTTTCTTTTCTCTCTGTGGATTAGAGAGCTGGCAACAAACAAAGGCAACAAATTCACACAAAGGAATAGGAAACGTGGCTTTTGAGACAGAGAAAGAAGGCATCATCAGGGATACTCTCAGACTTTCCCATGCTGGGGCAGTAGAGATGCTGCTAGCCAGCCCCAAGCCAAGCCATGGCTGGGCTGGAAGGCTCCAGGATTCAGGAGTAGACCCTGGATCTCCCAGAAGGATCCTGGACTCTTCCAAAATAACTAAACTGCAGCATGAACACTGATTCAAGGTGCTGGGGAAACTGAGGCAGAAATACAACTTTGTGGTTTATTGCTCTTATCGTTTCTATATTTTATTACTTGTGCTGCTAAATAAAGAACAACTGTGATGTTAAAACCTCAGTCTTTTCCTAATACGAACAAACCAAAAGTTATCTATAATAATTTGAAAACAAGTTTAAAATGTGCCAATACCTTTTTATGTCCCAAGTCCCAGGTACTGAATTTGACACACTTTCCAGCTGTCTTAAATGAAGCACAAGCAAACAGAAGAATTTCTTGAAAAAATTAATTTAGTATTCTTGCTGTTTAACTCCTTGGAGAGATCACTTCATTATAGTGCTGATCCTTTTCTGTGAGAACACTGACTCTGCTTGCACAAGATCTTTAACTGGTTTTATTTGCAATGTTAAATCACTGAAGGGAATGTTAAATACAGAAAGAAAAATTTCTGTGCACAGAATTCTAAGGCATGCCTGCAATAGACAACCTCTGCTTTTTTCATCTGCCTGCAAATTTCTGAAGGTGGAATATTACTCTTGGGGCTCTGAAAAACTGTGTTTCACAGATGCAAAAAATTGTCTCTAGAAGATTCACCATCATGTACACATTAGCTCGTCACCTTGGATAGTAAACTTCACAAACATATTTTCATCTTTTTCATGCTAAGTTTCCTGAATAAAAGAAGAGTACATCACATTCCTTTGATTTGTAGCTTGTATATTTTGTAAACAGCTTTGCCACAAAAAATCTGACAACACTAAGGTAACAGGATGTTCTTTTCAAAGTCCCTAAGCTTACAGTCTTTGCTATTATTTACACATATCAGCTCTGAAATACTGCAATTAGTAGGATGAATTTTGGAGGAATGCATCCAGAGGAACAATCAAGGCTGATTGTCTTGAAAGATGCAAAAGCTATTAGTGATCCCGTGAAGTATTAGGAATGTTGATCCTGCTTCACTAAACAGCTTGGCATTTCCAGCTCTTGCTTTTTACTGACAAAGCTATCAGAAATGGCACATTTGTCCCATAAAATTGAAAAATAGCTATCTGCCTACTCAGAACTTCCTTTCATTTAGGTTTGGTGTGAGATATGCAAAGCATATTTATGCCTGGCATATTGGATTGTTATATTCAATTTTCTGAATGTCTGACACTAGCTTGAGGGAAAACAACACACAAGTTCTTTCATGTACCCTGGGGACCATCAAGGAAAAACAACAGCCCCAGAAATCACTTGTGCTGCTCTGTTTTCAGGGCATTGAGGTTAAGAAGTATCTGTGTCCCGAAAAAACCAATTACAAACACACTTTGAGACAGTCAGCTCCTGTAAATGCTTCAAAACACGGTTGCATGAATTTTAAAAGGTAAACTTATGCAGGTATTTTGCATGCCTATCCTGTTTTTACCCCAGGTGTGAGTCATGGCCACACTGTTCAGTTTTTCGTCTAAGCCTCTGATATGCTACATCAGATCAGTACATGCAAATACAGGCATCTGCAAAGGATGTTAAAATTGGGAGGCTCCGACTCCCTGTAACCATCATGGCCCCAAACCCCCACCTCAAGCTGGCACAAGACACTTGAAGGAACAGTTTGATTTCTATCACTCACCACTCTACCATATCAGTGGGACTGGTTGCAAATTCAGGAGAGAAAGAAAAGAGGACCAGAGCCCCACGGCAATAACCACATCTGTGATCCAAGTGCCAAGCTGATTCATCAGCTCAAACAGATGCTCAATTTGGGGTTATTTTTTACAACATTTTGAAGGCATCTGACTTGTTTTTGACAGAGCCCTGTGGCAATGATCCATAGATCCCAGGCACTGCTCTTCATCATCCCTTCAGAAGGGCTTTTGCACCTCTCCAGGTGGAGATGAGCGTTTTGTCTCCAAGTACAGCATCTTCCCTAAACAATCAGGCAGAGGAGTCAGCATCTGTTGCTGTGTTTGAGAGGTGGTGATTCACTGCAGAGGGAAGGCAGGAGATGTTGCCAGTTCAGCACTGCAGGCCTGTGGCAGGACAGGGGGAGAAAGCGAAAACTGGGATGATAAAAGGAAAAATAAAACAAATTTCCTGCATATGGAGAAAAAGTCTTCCCCTCTGGCCAAATGTACAATCACAGTGTAAACTCATCTGAGAATCATTGTCACCCATTCTACCATACCAGCAGCATGAGGCAGGACACGAAGTTGTCAGAGCAGTTTCAGCAGTGTCTGTGAGGAGAGCAGCTTCAACTGTCCCTGTGTTCTGAGGGGCCTTGGGGACACACAGCTGCCCTTGCCTTTGGTCCTCACCTTCTTGTCTTTCCCCTTCTGGCCCATGCCTTGGTGGCCTTGGTGGCACTTAGCAGCTACAAAATAGTTCTGAGTGTGATGGAAGTTGGTTGCTGTGACAGACCCCCTTAAAATGAGGATATTTAGAAGAAAACATTCTGTTTCTTTTTGGGAACCTTTTTCCAGCTGCCAGGACATTTTTTGCAAAGTACTTGGCAGTGTTTGAGGATGAGAAATTTATTAAATTTATGCTTCCTACTGGTATAGATGACAGCAAATCTCTATAGAGGAAAATAGCACACTATTTGGGTTCACTAGTGAGGCCAACTCATCAAGTACTAGGTTTTTGGGGACATTTTTTCCTCTGAGCTCTTCTGATTTAATGAATGTCATGACATCACCTCAGACATCCCCATCTCCTTTTCTCCTATTTTACCTCATATCTTGCTGCATGCATTCGAAGTCATTCATGTACGTGGATCCAAAGCCCATTAGGCACTCAGGTGGCCTGAAAATCCAACCCAGGTGTGCAACAGCTCTATGGAGCCTTGAAGGATGTGTCTTCAAGGTCAGACCCATCACCTGCAAGTACAGCCACAAACACAGCCATGACACTGGTTCTTACAAGCAAGGCACCACTGTGCACACACAGGAAGTACGATTCTGGGGCAGAAGATTGTAAGGCCTCTCAAATGCAGCCTGAACCTAGTCCTCAGCTTTTCCACCACACAATTTTTTCTCATATTGCATGGTACCTGCTGCAGGAGGAGCAATCAAGGTATGAAAATGTAGCTAAGTGGAGTGCAGATCTGACGATCTCCATCATCAAATGCTGAGATACAATTTCTTTTTTAAATCATGCTTTTAAGGTTCTTTAGAACTCACAGGAGTCTTTTTCTGGTTATTATGCTGATGCAAAATGATGTGAAATAGGTTGTTGTTTCACAGTGAAGTTAAATAGGATCCTGCTTGTACCCCAGAGAATCCTGAGTGGAGACAGAAAAAATGCAGCACAAAGGGAAATGTGACTTTCCAACCTATCAGTTAGGATATTCAGATGAGAAGGGAGAGGACAGCCTGCTTGGTTTTGCTCCCTACACTATGTCTGTAGTTTACACAAGTATTGAATAAATGAAAAAGCTGCTTCTGGAGCCTGGATCACAAAATTTGTCAACAGGGTTGAACCCACAAATGTCCTTCCACCATTGTCTTCACACTAGGAGTAAGTAGATCCTATATTATTCCTGCTGCCTTTGACTTGACACCCCCAAACTCACATACTGACCTTTTATTTTACTTTAACTGTCTGATCTTTCAAAGAAGAGGTTCAAGGGCAGGATCTGGTCTACCAAGCTTGCTAAACCCTGCAGTCATACCAATCAAGGCAGAAACCAAACTGAGTTGCCCCAGGCAACAGTGATAAAAGGGAATTTAGTATAAAGAGGTGATGATGGTCAGGAGTGCTACCTAGGATGGGATAAGATCTACATTAAAATACATTAAAATATAGCCAAAAAGAATATAAGTTTCTCCTCTCCCTTTTCCTTGAATGCTCTCCGGTATTTAAAGTAATGCGTTTTAGGGAGCTAGAGATCGTGTAATAGGGTAGTGTTTAGGGAATATAACCTGCTAAGGATACATTAAAATATAGCCAAAAAGAATAAAAGTTTCTACTCTCGCTTCTCCTTGAATGCTCTCCGGTATTTAAATATGTTTTAGGCAGCTAGAGATAGTGTAATAGGGTAGTGTTTAGGGAATATAACCTGAGGACAGAAGTAATGAAGTGGGGAAAGGGATCTTTAAACAGAAGAGGTTTAAGGTTTTTAGCAAACGGCGTAGTGACATACAGGACTAGCTGGGGGTGGGAAGGAGCTCTCTGACTGCTGTCATTATTCTGTACTTGAGGTTATATTAGCTGCTTCAAAAATAGCCCACACAGGAGCACTACCACTGGGTTCCCAAGTCTAGAGAATTTCTCTCTTCTTGTAATTTAAGTAGCCACTCTACCTGTCAAACTGAATTCTCCAGCTCATACAGCTCATTGCACACCATATTCTTTCTGTGAAATACAAAACTGATTACAAATGGTAATTTTCACATGAAAAGCAACTAAAACTATCTTTTTTGCCTTATTTACTGCTAAATACTGAGCTAGCCTAATTCTACAATAATGTAACCCTGATGATCTTCTACATCGATTTTCACATGAAAAGCAACTAAATCTATCTTTCTTTGCCTTATTTACTGCTAACTACTGAGCTAGCCTAATTCTACAATAATGTAACCCTGATGATCTTCTACATCATTTAAAATATGTTTGGTCCCTTCTGAATATGTACAGTGGCATCTTAAAGAAGAATGAAAGATCTTGATTATTTTTTCCCCTTGTTGCTGTCAAGTGCTGTTTATAAGTTTATCTTCTATATTCCTGCATGCTCTCTTCCAATTCAGAAATAAAGAACAGCACGTGCTTCCCTTATTTCAGCACCCCAATCTGCTTGCCAAACCTAATGCTGCACAAGAGACAGGAGATGTATCTCCTCTCAAGACATCCAGCCTCCCATTTACTGAAGGAGAGCTCTCCCTTTTGCAGGGAAGAAGGAGGAAAGTGTCTTTTAACTACATGGGAGGAAAATATAGCCTCAGCAGCCCACAGTAACCTTCTGTAATTATATCAGCCACCTGACACTGACTTCTCACACTACTACAGGAAAGTTGTTGCAGGATATAAAGAAAATTGCTTGCCTATACCAATAGCTTTTGCTGTATCAAGATAACTCACTGGGCCTCTACAACCTTGATGCCATCACAAAAGTCTCATATATGTGCAGAACTAACTTAATGGCTTCAGCTGGTTTAATGATCCCTGAGAAAAGGAAGGCTTTTAGCTAATAAAGGTGGGGGAGAAAAGGACTTTGAAGGCATTGAAGAGAAGGAAAGTAGAGGGGTTGCTCTTTACTGGTCCTATCTCCAGTGAGAGAAATACGCTCTTTATCAAAAATACTCAGTAAAGGATTTCTTGGAGAAATTACAAGAGCACACAAGTTCCTACTTGACATTTTACACATAGAAAAGTAAGTATTTGCATGAAAGTAGATGTGTCATATGCACTATCCCAATAAAGGAAAAGTATTGTTCAGTTTAATGAAAAGCAAGCATAAAAGATAACATAAAAGAATAAACCACTGCTCACTTACAGTTCCCTGCCCAGGAGAGGCCACGGCTGCAGCCTCTTTCCCTGCTGTCTATTGCATATTTTAGAAGGGGCAATTTGCAACCTAGAAACGGATGTTCTGAGTGAAAAGACAAGACCCTGAAAAACTGAGGCTGGAGTTTTGTTTCTTTGGTCGTGAGGCTTATGAAAGGGAGTCTTTGCTTTGGAGAATTTTGCTCATTTTTCAGAGCAAAAGCTGAAGAGATTTTGCACTAGGCTATGAAACAAAAGGTTTCCTACTAAAAAGTAAGGAAGAATATAAGGTACCTTGTATCAACTGTACAAATGAATATGTTGCAGAATTAGTAATCCCACCACTGAACCAAGGGCACAGAGACAGCACAGGTCTCAGCTATTTACCTGTGCCACAGGACCTGCCCCTAAATCCATGCTGGCTGGTCTGAGCCCTGTAGGTGCTGTGTGATCCTCCTAAAGATGACCTATCCCATAACTTTGCTAGGCAGTGGGGTTAGGCTAACAGGCCTGGGTATTCCCAGATGCTCCTACTGGCTCTTTGTGTGGATGGGTGTCACATTGGCCAGTTTCCAGTCATCCCATGAGCTTCCATTCACTGGAACCTCCCCAGTGAGCCAGGACTGATGGTAAATGACTGTGAGCAGCTTTGCAAGCTCATCTGCCAGCTCCCTCATCATCCTGGGATGGATCCCACCTGGTAGATTTGAGAGCCTCTAAGTGGCTCAGCAAGTGTCTGACTGCTTCTTCCTGGATAACAGCAGGGCTCCTCTGCTCACTGACACCTGAGGAGGACAGCTGTCCTGAGGATAACATGCCTTTTGTTGAAAACTGAAGGAAAGAAGGTATTAAGTATCTTTGTCTTTTCCTCATCTCTAGTAATTATATTTCCCCCCCATGTCCAATGAAGAATGGAGGTTTTATTTGCCCCTTCTTTGGCCCTTAATGTATTTGTAAAAACATTTTTCATTCTCCTTTACAGAGGTTGCCAGGTTAAGTTCTAATTAAGTTTTCACCTTTCTAATTTTCTTTCTTCATGACCTAATGACATCCTTAAACACTTCCTGAATTGTCTGCTCCATTTTCCAAAGGTGATGCACCCTCTTTTTTACCCTGAGCTCCTACAGCCTGGTCATCTTGCTCACCAGCTCACCTTTCAAAACATAGGGACAGTCTGTTCCTACACCGTCAAGATTTCTGTTTTGAAGCAGGTTCATCCTTCCTGGACCCCTTTGTTTTTAAGGACTCCTTCCCAAGGAACTCTCTGAATGAGGCTCTTGAATAGAGCCTCTGATCTCCAAAAGTCCAGTGTGAAAGTTTTATTGATGCCCCTTCTTACTTCACCAAGCATTGAGAACTCTATATTTTCATGATCATTGTGCCCCAGAGGGCCTCCAACCACCACATCTCCCACCAGTCCATCTCTCTGCAAACAGCAGGTCTAACACAGTCCCTCCCCGGCAGACTCGCTCACCAGGTGTCACAATAAGTTATCCTCCACACACTCTAAGAATCTCCCAGACTGCCTCTTCTCTGCTATGTTGAGTTACCAGCAGATATCTGGCAGGTTGAAGTCACATACAAGAACAAGGGTTGGTGATCTTGAAATATCCTCCAGCTTCTTATAGAATAATAATACATCCACCTCTTCATCCTATAGACCTGGGTGGTCTATAACAGACTTTCACCAAGTTGTCAGCCTTGTTGGCTTTCACCCTGAATCTTACCCATAGGCACCAACTTTATCATAATTAATCACAATTTCCATGGTATTGAGACCCTCCCTAAAACAAAGAGCCACCTCTTCTGCCTCTCCTGTCCCTCCTGAAGAACTTGTGGCCATCCAGTGCAGCGCTCCAGCCATGTGAGTCATCGCACCATGTTTCCATGATAGTGACGGTGTCATGGCTTTCCTGCTGTACAATGCCTTCCAGCTCCTCTTGTTTGTTACCCATGCTGCATGCATCAGCGTACATGCACTTCAGCTGGGCTGCTGATTTCACCCTTGACTTACCACCCTTGGGCTCATCTCTGGACAGCCTGGTTTCATCCCTTATCCCCTTTAAACCTAGTTTAAAGCCTTCTCAACCAGCCCTGCCACCTCAGGGGTGAGAATCCTTTTGCCCTTGCTAGAGAGATGAAGCCCATAAGACTCTAGCAGGTCTGGTTCCGTAAAAATTGCCCCATGTTCAAAGAAACCTAAATTGTGCTGATGGCACCAATCCTTAAGGCACTTATTGGTTACATGGTTTTTCCTGTTCCATTCATCATTCATCCCTGCTACTGAAGAAAGTTAACAGAATACTACCCATTTAGGGGACAGGGAAGTTGGAAGATAAACTGTTTTTTCATATGGCAAGTTTTACATGCAGTCCATCAATCTTATAAAAAAGTTTTTCGAATTTGGACGGAGGTTTGCCTTGTTACTTATTTCGGTCTTTCTTTGCTAACAGTGGTTTGATGTGATCAGTCTCTGTCATGTTTCTGGACAGGCTGACTCAGCTTCCTCAGAAGAAATAAGTAATTCAAAGAAGGAGGGAGGGAAGACCAACCTCTCTGTCACCATCATGCATCTGAAGATCCAGAACAGACTGTCATTACCTGCTCATGTCAGTTTCTGGTGTTGCAGCACATTTTTCCAATAGGCCAATTATAAATTCTGTAGCAAGGTTTCCTTTCTTAGAACCAGAAGTCATACCCCATTTCTCAGAACTAGAAGACATATCCTCTCACCAGAAGAGGATTTGACTCTCAGAATTTACTCTCACTTTTAGTTTTTGACCACCATCAAAAACAGGACACAAGATGAAAAGGATTGTCATTTAAATCAAAAGACCATTTGTTACAGTGAAGCAGGAAAAATAAATTAAGAACAGCCTATGCCTCAACAGCATTGTTTATCATGCAGAGTTTTTATTTATTCAGCGACGCTTGCAATTACCAAAGAGAAATTTGCAATTCACTTTATAACCCTGCCATTAGTTCCTAGTCCTATGCAGCAATTACTTTCCACACCCCTGGTTTCCAATGCACACTGACTGCTGTGCCTGTGAGGAGGCTGAGCTGGTGTGTCCTGCTCTCTGCTTTCTTCCTAGGTTTGGCAATGTTGCTTTTGAGATGAAAGCATCTGATGCATCTAAGATGCAGCCTTTGCTCATCCATTCATCTTTGACAGCTGCAGTATCATTTGGCCCCTGTTTCCAATTTAGCCTAGTTTCCAGAGAAAACTAGTCTCATTCTTAGTGCTTCTTGTCAGATGATTTGGTAACGCCTCTGCTTTCTGCATATTCTGTGCCTGAGTTCTTTTCTTTCTTTGCTCTTTTTTTTAATAGATATTACCTTTTGGTTTTTCTTCAGTGTTTGCCACAGTTAATGATGTGTTCAATGGCTACAGCCTCATTTTTCGCATTAGATCTCCCCTTACATAGGGTCCTTCTGATTTTATTGCACTCTCCAGTGGAATAATCACTTTACTGTCATTTGGGGACCATATTGATAAAAAGATACCATTATCAGATGTGGCATTGTACACAACTTTTCATTTCCTGACACCTGCATTTCTGTTGGTGCCATTTTCCTTCCTTGTGCACGTAAAAACCACATAGGATTTTTTTCAAATGTAAATTTTATGAGTCTCCAGTCCTCTCATGCATCTCCCTGTGAAGCCAACCTCCAGCCTCAGTTACCAGGTAGGTAACTGCTCCCCTGCTTCATATACACACTTGTCCCTTCCTTTCTTGAATTGTCTCTGCAGTAGTTTCTTTGTGCATTTTGCACGAAAGTCAAAGCTGACAGACACCCAAAATTATCTATAAATCATGAGGATCCCAAGAGTGATATTCTGAATATTCAGGCCACATGGTATGCAATGCATCCCGCATCAGGGAATCAGTTTCATGGGAACACAAGATCAGCTTGCTCAAAGATAATTCAGAACAATTTTATGCTCACTCTATTCATGCTTGTAAAAGCTCAGACCACGGACTCTAAACCAGATTTGAACTGCAAACTCTTTAATGCTTAACAAGTTCATCTTTCAGTGTCTATATAGATCAGTTGTAAAATGGCCAAAGTGTCTGTAAAACATCTGCAGTTGTATAAAATAAGCATAAAACCAGAGTGCTTCAGAACAGTGTTTTTTCAGCCTTACAGTAAAGCTGGAGAAGTGTCTGTCAACAATAACAACAAAAGTGTTAATTTTATTTGTCTTCACACTGAATTCATTCTTTGTAAACAGCTAAAGTTCTCAACAATGTTTCACTGGAGTCTAAAGCTTTCCCCAGTCCTCTTACCCATGTCCTTTAAAAATACCTGCACTTTTAAAAATCAGTTGGCAAATGTAGGGACAGCAGGGAGAGCATTTTCCTGCTTTGCTGCTGTCCCCCTTTCAGCTCCCACTGAAGCTGACAGCCCTCCCTCATATTTCTCGGATGTTATTTTCTCCCACATTTGCTCTATTCCAGGCAACAGATGTCTGCATATCTTCTCTCTTTTTTTTTTTTTCAGTGTAGTCATTCCATACAATATCACCCTTATTTTATAGGCAGCGAAAAATTAACACAGAGTAATTAGATGAGCTTCACAGAGTTGTTTGGTTTAGCTGGCAAAGCATTGTCACCCTACATTCGGGACTGCTGCCACACCAGCACCTCACATACCCCACACACCATCCTGACCATAATTGAATCATCTCATTGCTGTTCAACACCTTCAGCCCATCAGGTAACAGCTTCCCATTCCCTTTCGGGATTGCTCCATTCTTCCTGTCTTTGACATTTATTTATTTTTCAACAGCTCCAACTCTTACCCCACATCCCCGAAATTATTCCAGGCACCCACTGTGACCCTGAGCAGCCAAACCTCTTTCTGCATGCTGGGGGGAATTGTGGGTTTAGTTCATTTTGGGTCAGAGCTCCCAGAAGGCAGGAGGGGTGACTGGCCTGGAATGCTGCACCCCATGGCCATTCCTCCTCCTTATTTCCAGGGGGGTCTCAGGAAACCTCTTGCCTGGAAAGAGATGGTTTGATGTCAGGTGAGTGGTCGGTAAATTCTGTTTTGCTTTGGGAGGGAAGTGAGGAATTCCCTGTGAATCAATGGCCTGTCCCAGGCCACTGAGGGAATGTTTGTAGCAATGGGGCAAACACAACCAAGGGATGCCCATTTAGAAAGGCAAGGCTGTACAAAGAACTAAAGTTTTCTGCAACAGAGGCAAAGTCTACAGGGATGATTTAATAGAGCAGCCCAAACCATCTGAGAAGTAGGATGAAACACCTTTAAAATTCATGTAATTAGTTAACAACTTGATGATGGCTAGAAAGATGTGCAGAAAATAGACAGGAAACTTAAATCTCTTAAAGATCAAATTATTTTTTCTAGAAGTGTGGCTCAAAATTTTTCTGTCAAGGTCATGCAGAAGTACAAGGCTTGAAAGAGGGTGAGCAATCTGGAGAAACTAAAGTTTGGCTTCTAGAGAACTTCATAAGGAAAAGCATGTCAACCAGGAACATCATTTTAAAAAAAATTAGATTCAGCTAGAAATGCAAAGCTGTCTCATAGTTTGTCCCCTGCTGGATTTCAATAAAATCCCTGGCACAACTGGGGCTTGATGGTGTGTCTTGAAACAACAGTGCTGGTCCCAGTGTGAGCTTGCTGCGCCACCTGAGGGGCCTGGCAGAACTTGGGGAAACACAGTCAAAGCCAGCTGTATTAGCAAAGATGAATGAAGCAGTGAATTAAGTTCTGGACATCTCTTATCCAATGTATAAATATGTTTCTGTGTATAGTAAGAAAGAAATTAAGACATCAGCAGATTTTTAGTCTACTTTTCCTGACTTTATTTTTTTTTACACATGAAAGGAGCATAACAGTCCCCTTTGAAAGGTGTTTGCAAAGTCACACAATTTCCTCCTAATAGTAAGTCGTAATACCGACGCCACTTATTCCCACCAAGCCGTTAAATCTGGAAAACTTTTATTTTCTTTTAAATGTGCTAGATTTCTGCTATAGAAACCTCAGCTCGCTAAGGACATTACAATACGCATCGTTGCGGGCTGGATGCATCACCCCTAGAGGGAAGCAGCACCCCGTACCCATTTTTCCTCCACTCGTTGTCGTCTAATCCCATTCCCAGAGGTTTGTGCCCGGCTGCAGCGGCCGGGAGGATGCGGATGCCCCCTGCTCCATAGTTTGTACCTACTTCTCGGCGTTCAACTCGCCTCTCAGCCTCCTTCCTGGCTCTCTCTGTGCCCGTGCTGTCATTCAGGCTTTCTGGAGCTGTGCTTGACAAAGCAGGGCGCTGCTGGAAGTGTTTGTCATTCCGGGTGGCTTCAGCTGTTGTGTCCCCACCGCGTGTGGGAAAGGCCTTCTGCACGCGCGTAATTTTAAAACTATAAATAATCACATTCCCTTCCAGAGGCAGAAAAATCAACCTTAACTGAAGTATCCAACCCCAGGTTGTTTGCTTGTAGAATTAGCTGGGCAGCAGAGATCCTATTAATAAGTCTTCCTGTATTCCTTGTGGAGCATATTTTTAAATACAGTTACTGCAATATGCCTTCTAAAAGAGCATAGCCCATCTCTCTGTTAGTGAGACTTCTCCTCATTCTGCAAATTGCTGGAATGTTGCCTTTGCTTTTCCATAGCTACCTATTTGTGGTTCAGTTTGAAATGCCTCTAATATATTTTCCCAGACAGACTTTTCAGCAGCAAATTCTCCTTTTTATTTATTTATTTTTTAATCATCGAAACACTTCTTCAGTGGAGGATATCTGGGAAGGGAAACAGAATGAAAAATTTTTGTTTGCCTGAAGCAAGCCAGAATCTTGCTCTTTTAGGGAGTTTGTAAACTGGAATTTTCACAATCATTCCGTTTTCTCATACATCTTCTTTTAGGAAATTAATATGCACAAAATTTTAAGAAAAGGTTAAGGAAATAAGAGCAAGAGGGAGGACATTACCCTGGCCCTTTCCAGGCTTTGGTATTGATGGAGAGAATATTTCCCCATTAATTAGATGTTTACAACTTGTTTAATTCAAGCACACAGAAATTATCCTATACATGACTTGTTATTTTATTACTTCCTGACTGGATAACCAACAAAGGAAGTTCAGCTGTGCCGAATGACGTGTGCTTGCTGGTAACACAGAAAAAGAACAAACTTCACCAGAAGACCCCAAACCATTATATGCCTATGTTTCCTAAAGGTAACCTGTCATTAGATGTGTTATGTTAGCAGTGATAAAAGGACATTTAAAAAGCAAGGTTGGTAGGTAGGGTAATATGGTCTATAAGATTAACTCATACAACACATCAGCTTTTGGAGCTCACAGGTACTTTGACCCCACACAGAAAATCTATAAGCATAAATTTGCTTGTACTATGGGGGCTGTCACATATGGACCACATGCTTTTTAAGGGAGTTTGTTTTCCATTCCATTAATGCTGCAAAGTCACAGCTGCTGGTGGTGTAACTTGGGTGGAGTACTGCTGCAGTGCAAAGTGCAAGCTCTCCAGTTGCTGCAGCTTACTGGAGGCATTTCTGCAGCTGGGTCTAGACAGCTGCACGCTTTGCCCACCTTGGCCTGGATATGCACATCTCCTAATCCTGACAACCAAGCTCTTCCACTTCAGCCAACATTGGTTTTAGCAAGGTCTGAAGGCAATTCACAATCCAGCACCTGCATCCAGCTTGGATTCCCCAATGAAAGACTGAGAGCAGAAATTATGCCTTCCTGTTATGGCACTTTTATAAACTCTGTTAAATTTCTACAGACACAACTTTGTCATCCATTTGAATTTGGATTTATGTTACTGGGAAGTTTGCCTTTTGCACACCAATGCACAAACTTATTTTTGGTAGATTCATTAAAATTACTCAGGAGAGAAAAAGGAGGGAAAAGTCTTAGATACCATCCAATACTCAAAGAGGACAATTTGATATTTTTGTTTGAAGAACTTATATAATTCTACCTTTATGGTCCCTGTTCAATGGTCTTCAAAGTCAGCAGTGTTCTTTGAATCAAACTCTATGGCTGCATAGACTCTTAAAAAGAATTCCCCACATTACTGTAGCCTGGGATAGTGATTCCTCTTTTCTAGTCTGACTTGCTGAATACACCTCCTGTTTGCATTAATAATGACATATGGGAAGAGAGGAAAGCAACCTCCCTGTCTCATGATAGGAGTTGTGACATTTGCAGGCTGCACATGTTCCTCTAGGAAGCCTGACACTGCTTTCCCTAGATGTGGGAAAAAATTGGAGGCCATAAGTTAATTCTATTTTTGTTCAAACAGCCTGTGGAAAGCAAAATAGAGTTTTCTGTGAAAACACAGTGCTTCCAAAGCCTTCTGAGCCTGCCAGTGACTGTGTCACACAGCCAGCATCCCGCGCTTTTGCCTGTGAGAATTTACATAGGTGAACAGCAATGCTGCTCCTTAGGGACCCGTTTCTCACACAGACTGGTAAGGACAACTCCACAGGGGTGACATTTATAGCTCTGTGTTTCAGCAGAGGGGGAGAAGGTTGTGGTCATGGTGCCAATGCCTATTGTTGCATGATTTCTGCTGCTGGCCAGTCAGCAAGTGTTCCCTGAAAAAAAATTGTTCAGATCTGTCTCATTAAAATGCTTTCCTCTGAAATGGACAGGGGCTGTTGCCAGAATGATTTTGTAGCCTCATTATAACCCTGGAATCCCCCATAGATTGCAGACACTTTCAGACCAAGAAACAAGAGCTGAAACAACACCTCATTTTCAGTCAAAGTTGCAGACCAGAAGCAATTTTATTCACATTTCCCAGGCTTAAACTCAAGGGCTGTCCTTTACCTGTCAAAAGTGAGATTTTGAGCTACTGCTTGTCCTTGCTCAAAACACATTGGAGGAAGACCCAGCAACTGCAGCCAGACAGAGACATTTGTCCAACTATACTGAGAGGTTATGCAAACTGATATGCTGACCATCATTTAGGGGTGTCATCGCTAAATTCACTTTCTTTAATCACTGTCCTGATCCTCTAAGTGCAGATTCCCACGAAAAGCAGATAATAATTTTGCTTCTGTCCTGGAACTAAGGTAAGGTGAGACCTCAACAGTAAGTACATTGTCAAAATAAAAACTACTTCATAAGTCAAATGCATGCAGTGCAGTGTTTCAAACTAGCACTTCTCTCCTTTGCTCACCAGCTTGCTTCTGCGTGTTACAAGACATGGGTATACCCCAGAAAGTCCGAGGTTTCTTGTAGAAACTCAGAAGTTGGCATCATTATTTCAATCACCATCTTTCTCAAATGTAGACGCTGTAGTATTTTGACACAGCAGATAAGATTAGAAACAAAGGGCAGAGAAGTCCCCTGCTGTAATAGGAAAAAACCCCTGTAATGCCCTTCCCAGAGTTACAGATTATAACTTCACAGTAACTAGCAGCAGAGGTATCAAGTTCCTTTTCTAGACACAGCTACATGAGAGGTATCTATTTGTCCTCATCTCAGCATTGCTTTTCAGCTTAAACAGCCCTTTTTCCTTTTTCCTTTCTCTACAGCAATCAAGCTCTTCTCTGTCACTTTGCTAAAGTGGCCAAATCCTTCCATCCCTCTTCATACCTGCAGGACAAATCATTGCTCTTCTCTGAGACAGTGGCTGCAAACAATATTTTGGATCCATCTTTCCTAAGATTTGGGGTTTCAGACCCATAAAGTCTTACCAAAGGTACACCAGCAGCTGACTTGAGGATAGTGCTTCCTGCCCAAAGAGGGTTAATCATGAACAGTATCCAGATGGTTTGTGACTGGGCCTGCTGATGATGCATATACTTAGGGAATTTCCAGATTTTGTTCATGATTCATTCAGCTTTGACTTCCCTGGGTGAAAAGGGAAGATCTCATAGAACACAGTAATTGTTTGCACTATAGAGTGCTTTTCACACACAGCTTTGCATGAACTGAACTGGAGATTTTGAGATGACTATTTCAGAGCAAAGTTGTGGTATTACATCATGAGACTGGATCTGTACAGTTTTCCTTTTCTGTTGTATACAAGCACAGTTTCCCAGGGATTTCTTTTAAAGCCTTTTTATCTGTCTCCAAAGCCATTTGGAGAGGCCTTAACTACCCTTCCAGTGTTCTGTTTGGCTTGTATCTCTGCTTTAATAATGACAGTAATGCAAACTGTCACTCTCCTTTATTCCAAAGGCAGCTGACTTTTTACAACCTGACACTGGGATGGCATCGTAGAATATAACTACAGTCATTCAAATAAGCAGTAAGAAATGCAGGAGGGCATCCTTTTAGCACCAGGAATACAGGCATTTACTGTTGGCACTTCAATAATAATGAGATGCACCTTGTCAGTGTGTTGTGTGAGCATCTGCATCCTCCTTTAGGCGTCGATCCCATTTCATCTAACTTCAGGTCTCACTGCAGCTAACTGCCAGGAGTAAGCTTTAGTTAGAGGATGTGGTAGCAGTTTCAAGGTCACATTGTGTATATTGCTCACAATCTCTATGCCTGATATATTCTGAAGAGATTTGTGTAATAGGTTGGGCTTTGTTCTCCTCCTCATGGAGCAGAAACTTGCAGAACCTTACAAGATGTTGCTTATCATGAATGTGCTCAGCAACGTGAGCATTGCAACACTGTTGGCAGCCATGCATATTTAGCACAGGCTGGTACCAACCCATGCTTTCTTCTCCTCTGTCCTCACTACACCCACACTCCCTGCTTTCCACTGTGGGCTAATGGCTGCTTTAAACTCCCACAAGCTCCTGCCCTTCCAGACACCCCCTGCTTTCACCTCTGGGTTGCTGGGCACAGGGACATGCTCTCTAGAGATCCCAGTGCAGTATGTCCCTCCCAGCACTCACCAACATCCCAGCTGCAGACTGTGTCCCTGGCTCTCCACCTGTGTCTGCAGGAATGCTCAGCTTGTAGGGGCCGGAGGAAAGTCTCCTGAGAGCTGTAGCACAGTCTGTGTTCTTCCCAATGACAGGATCCTGTTGGATGTCTGTTCTGTGGAAAGCCCCTTAACCAGTGAATGATCTTTCCCATCATTTAGTCTAGCCTGCAATACTCTACTGGAAAGGCAGACCCATTTCTCCACTGTGCCATTCCCTCCTTTTGCCAATGACTCATCTGTGCTGTGACTCCTTTGAGAAGCAAGCTAATACCAGCAATTAAAAACACAAAAAAGAAATTAAAAAAGAAAAAACAGTCAGTCCTTCCAGCTTCTCAGCTTCTTCCTTTGTATTTCTAACTGCCAACTTTTTGAGGCATCTCATTTTGTGTGCTGAACTGCATCAAGCATTAGTGTCTCTTTCACAATGATCGATAGACAAATTAATTTGGATCAGTGTGGTATTCTGTGGATGACTACAAATTAAATTTCAAAGAAATGTATAGCAGTAAGGATAGAGTTGTGTTTACACTCTTGAGATGCAGATTTATTTCTTTACAGCATCCTCAGTGTCTCAGGGTGTGCTGCTGAGCAATGCAGCTTTCTGGCTCCTAAGATAAAGATATATTTTCACAGATACGATGTCTGAATATTGTGGTGTTTTAACATTTTGGGAGTTTGGAAAATGTGTCCTTTGGATTTAATTCTGTATTGATATCAAACCACAGACCTAGATAAGAAAAAGATTTGAAGTAACAAAAATAAGGTAGAGCATATCAGAAGTTGAGGCCAATTCACATAAACCTTATAAGACTTAGAGGGAGAAAGCAAAAATACCAATCCCATATTTCCTAGAATTTTGTGATGAATCTATAAAGATTTTTAAGCCATAAAGGACTCGCTGTCAAACTTCTGATACTTTGAAGATTTCTCTTCATGAAATGGCAAACTTTTGTACAGTCTGCTTATAGTATCACAGTGAGGACATATTCAAGTAAAGGGAAATAGAAAAGTTGGTACTTCAACTTCGGAGTCTTTCTAAAGTTTCTGGAGGTTCAAAGCAGATAATCAAGTTCCCTCTGCTGAAGTAGCCTTGGCCACCTGGAATTTATCCCATAACTGTGTGACATTGCTCTGAATTACTTCAGTAATCCAATAAATGTGAATTCAACCCTGGGGAAATAGAGCTGTGCAAAAATGTAATTATAGGCTTATAAAAATCATACTTTTCTAATAATGCATTGCTTTCCCAAGAGAAATATATTACCTTGGGGATTGAAATGGGCGTGTATTTGCATCACCCATCATTACAATACATGTAATCAAATGCCACTTCTACCCACAAGATGTGAGGTCCTGAGGTCCTCTTATAACAACTTGTAACAACTCCAGGGAAATTTGAGTACTTATGTCAAAAAAAATCTTCATGCTTTAGATGAATATCAGAGCCATTAAAACAACTTTATTTTAGTGTTATTTCCACTCTTTACACATAGTTCATGTCTTCATAGAGATGTGCTGGTTGCAGTGGGCCTACACCAATGTACATTAGCTAAGGTCCAGAATATGTGTGTTTAAAACTGTCAAAAAAGCCCTTGAGAGGAGTATGTCATCAGGAATATGCTTTCATGGGGTAAGGACTGTTCTTCATCATTCCAATAAAGCAATGCAAATCAAAATCCTTCAATCACCCTGAAAAGCCTTAACAAAGTTCTGCCATCATCCCTACTGCTTGTAGGCAGACCTTGAGACTGAAGTGGCACTCTTGTTTCATGATTCACTTGCCCTATCCTTCAGCAGTGGAGATAAATCAGCAGCCTTGTCCTGTGGGAATTGCTATGTTGATTCCTTCAAAAACATGCTTAAAAATAGACCAGGATTTTTCGAAAAAGATGTTTTCCTTTGGAAAACGTTGATATATTAGCAGTGATGACCTGTGATCAAGAGATAAAAATCACTCCTGTCTCCAGCACCTTTTTCCACCCCAACAGCCCAAGCATAGGTAGCTTGCAGGTTAAGGTGTTTGAGAATTGTGATGCTCAAGCGGGCATCTCTGCTCTGTGACAGCAGCCAACCTGTTCATGGCAGTTTCAGCATGAGTGAGTCTCACTTTCTGCTGTCCTGTGCACCAAAACATTAAAGTCTACTTCATTCAGTCATGGAGTGGGAAATGGTTGAACTCATCTCTCTTGGGTGTGCTTTGCAAGCTGTTGGCAGCTTGAGGGGTAGCCCCTGTGAGGAGCAGCCAGGTCTGACTGTGGTACCAGCACAGGGCCTGAGGGTGGTGTCGGGGTCGGCTGTTACTCATCTCTGCCCCAGCACGGGAAAAGTTGGTTCTGGGCAGGCCGCGCTTTGAAGGAGTCTGGACTCTTGCTTTTTGGTCTTCAGTTGAGTTTATTGTTCCTTATCTACAAAGTTTTTCTGTCTATCCAGCCAAGGTCTGATCAGCAGGACAGCCAAGGGCACTCTCTCCCGCCCACGGGGTGGTTGTCTCTTTTATAGTGAAAACTACGTATTAGATATTTACCTTCAATTTCCAATACTTTCTGCCCTTGTTGGCAAGTGTACCTTCACCATGAACCAATCCACACATGCCAACATCATCCTGAACATGGATGCCAAAGAGAAGAAAGAAGAAGGACAGGGCACGCCCAAATCCCTCCATCTTAGAACCCCTGACCCCCATGTACAGAATTTCAAACCCCCCTGTACAACATATAACCCCCCCCCCGTACAACGCATTATAAACTAAGATTTATCTAGTGCATATCATCCCCTCACCATTCAAACTTGAAATTCTCTCATCTCCTCACATTCAGGTGCAATTTCTTTAGAAGGATCAAAGTCAAGCCACCAGGCACTTTTGGCAACATTCCAGGGCTCCCGAGCCCCCCAGGGATTGTCTTGGTAGCTCTGGACATCTGGAGTGATGTACTGAGTTTCCACAGGTGGCTCCTCTGAACTGACCAAGGCCACTTCTGTTAAAACATATTTAATGAAGGCTGGTAAAATCTGAGAAAGTGGGAAGAACAAGGCAGAGGAGTCTCAGGCACTGCATGACAGAGCTGGTAACACCCCCCAAAAGTGACTGTGGCCCATGGATAATCCAGGACACAGCAGATACTGTAGCCCATGAAACACCCTGTTGGAGGATAAACAAAGCATAATAAGGAAGGAGAAGGAGAAGAAAAGAGTGAAAAACAATGAATGGCAGAAATAAACTATTGTGCCCAGACCCCAAGCTCCTGTATTGCCTCATGAAAGGGAGTGAGTGAAACCTGCAGCAATAGCAAGGGGAATGAAGACACGAAATGAAAGAGGTGTCTGAAGTGAAGGTGAGACTGGGAAAACAAATGAAAAGCCTTTTCCCAAACTATTGAAATGTCTGACGGCTTTGTTTCACAGCACTTGGATAAATAATTAAATGTTTATGTTAATTGGCAGTAAAATAATTTCCCAATTCCTGTTTCTTTTGCCTGTAACAGTAACTGCAGGCAACAATGAATGATCTACCTGTCTTTGCCTCAACCTACACATTTTGTCACTCTCATTCTTCCATGTTCTCTCCCCTTCCTACTGGGGAGGGTGAGCAAGTGGCTGCTGATTTGTTTGGCTGAGGTCAACCCACCACATCTCCCAAATATTTGTGGCATGAGGAAAAAATTTCTTGTCCTCTTTGACTGGTGTATTAACTGGTGGGGATTATGAAAGATGTGAAGAGGCTGCCTGAAAGACCTTTGAAGTCTCAAAATCAAGTTCTTGTGGGTCTGTAGGTGAACTATCTGCTAGGAATGACATTCTAACCTGGGTGAGTAGGGAATAGATGAATTTTCTATGATCATACCTGTGGTGCTTTAATGCTCCAACTACCACAGATCTTATCACTGAAAAATGGCAAATGAAAGTGATCTACCTTAATGTTTGCAAACACACAAATGGATAATTTTGCTTTTATAATACATAATCTCCTTCAAAAAATAGTTTACTTCATTATGCCTCACATAAGAGGAATTCAAGGGTGATTAAGTAGCAGTGGAGCAAAGTTATTTCTAATCTCCTGGGAATATTGCTGCATACCTTATCTCACCACCCCACAGCAGCAATTCAGATGCACTACATGGGCAAATACTTCCTGGAGTGCCAGGAGTTATCCAGACTGGGAGGATTCAGGCAGAAGTCCAAGAATTATACAGAGGAAAGGGAACCACAAGTTTGTTTGTCTGTTTGCTCATTTGTTTGTTTGTTTGTGTCATTCCTAAAGGTTGTAAATTGGCCATCCAAGAGAAGACAATTGTTAGTTATTTTTCTTCCCATGTTGTCTAGCCAGAACATTACGTACTTTTACTCCAAGTTAGTGTGGATGAGGAAATTCAGTTCCTACAGAACTCATACCACATGTGGCCTCTCAGAAAAGTCTGTTGCTCTTTATAGCCTGGACCACACTATTGGAATGAGGTCACCCCAGACCTAATGTGCTGTGGTCCTGATGTACAAGTGTAACTGTCTGGTGCTAAAAACCACTACTAGTGATCTTTAAAGAAAAAAAATCTCGGTTGTCTTCTTCTAAATAAGCAGTGCAAAGAAAATTAGTACAAAATGAGAATTACTTTCTATGTATTTTTCTACAGTCAGCAAGAAATTCTCAGAAATACTCATTGAGAAGGTAGGAGGAGAAGAAGTGTTTAGTAATTTATCTTGTCTACAGTGTTTTTTATCACAATACTTTACTCTCATCCTTGCACAGAGAGCATTAGCCAGGCATTGGTAATCCTTGTTACTGCTCAGAGTCCTACACACACAGATTTGCAGCTGGGGAAAGGAGAATAGCTCTGTCACAGATGAACCTCTCTTTCAGCTTATTATTTCTCCATACTGTGCAAGGTCTTAGGCCACAAAAATATCTTTTTTCTTGGGTTTTTCACCCCACAGAAATAATTGCTTTAAAATGTTCCCACCTCATTTAACAGCAATTAGTGCTAGTATACTTCCATGGCAAAATATTATAATGTAAATTTTGCTTGACTACATGAGGACACAGGGATTTGCAAGTATTGTTGAAAGTGTTGCTGTGGGAACCCATATTGAGCTGTGAAAGTAAGATCCTACACTTTCTCTATAATAAAGCAAAAGGGCTCCTGAGACCTTCCACCTTACCCTCCATCCATGCCTTGCCTTGTGAAACCTGAATAAACCACAGCATGTAACTCAATCAGTCAAAAGTAGAATTTGTGCTGGAAAGCAAGACCACTGGGGTAGCACCTGCATTTGTGTCAAAAAGATCCCATGTGTAAAGCAGAGAGGAAGACTGGAGTCCATCAGCTGCCATGCTGAGCTCCTCTTGCTTTAAATTATTTACAGACTAACAAAACTCAGCAGCAGCTCTGAAAAAAAAATGTATCTTTGGTGGTATTATAGCTCACAACTCAATATTTTCTTTTCCCATCCTGATGGATTCCCTGTGTCCTGTCCTGGGACTGCCTGAGGGGTATGGGATGTGAGCAAGAGCACTCTGACCAGGTCTGTGACACCACAGTGCCGTGTGTGATTGCTGTGGATGTGGCTGGTGACAGGCACAAGGCATATCCAAGCCCCATGGCCCAGCAGAGGTAGCAGGCTGGCACCACGTGCCCCTGTCCTGTGCTGGAATGCTGCTGGCCAAGCTCCACGTGCTCCAAACAAAGTCATACCAAAGATTTGCCTTTGGCTTCAAACACATTGTCAAGGAGGAAAATGCCCTTCATACTTTTTCTTCAAATGAGATTTTGCTGCAAAATGCATCACATGAGAGATGAAGACAGCAGGGAGAGGAGAAAGTGTTGTATCACTATTTTCACTCATGAGATAAAGGAATTGCTGTGTTGCCTTTTTTCTCCCTGAGGAACATTTTGCCATTGCCCAGATGCACTTTGAAGAAAAAGGCCATAGCAGCAGCAAGACAAGGTAGGAGCTCCAGACACACTGCAAGATATGGTAAACCCTTTCTAAGTCAAGGGAGGCCTCTTGCCATGTCCCTGAGATCTATAATGCTCAGACATTAGGTCACCCTGGCCTCTCTTAAGAAAAAGCATGTGTTCAAAGAAAGCAGATTGTCTTGGCTGTCAGTTCCTGAATTAGTCCCTATTAAGTATTTCCTATCTGAATTTGGCTGTCCCAGCCAAACCCTGCTTGGATGACTGACATTTTTTATAAGAGACTAGCAAATAGCAGATGACAAATTACTTACATCTCCTGTAGACTTATGAAGCTTTGGATTTATAAACATTTTCATGACTATGCCACAGCTATTAAAATGTTTCCAAACTAAGAGAAACAGAAGCTCCCAAGTAGAAAAGACCTAAGTATTAGCTAATTATTTCAGAAACTGGACTTTTGTTACTGAACCAGCTCCACCACTTGACCTGTCTTTTACCCTTTGCTTCCTCCTGTCACTCTTTTGCTTTCACTGCTTGCCCAGTTCTCATTATCTTCTTCCTTGCCCACATGCTTTCCTTTATGAATTTTAATCAAAGTATGAAGAGATTTTTTATGTTGTGTTGATTTCTCAGATATTCAGAAAGCTTAAGGATACTGTTTTTTAAACACTTTGAATACGAAAGCAACCAATGCATTCACTTTCCATGGGAGAGTTTGCATTCCCTCCTCCCCATGCTTTGCTGACAACCATGTGCTCATACAGAAAAAAAAAATTAAATTAATCTATTTACTCAGACACTGAGCTGCAATGAGCAAGAAGTATTACTCAGTATCCCCAGTCCAGAAAATCCCACTGCCACTTCTTCTTGAACACTGTTAGACTTTCCAAAGCCACCACTTTTGCCCTTTCACACAGCTCAGTATTTCCCCTTGCCAGCTCCATGGTATGTCCACCATAAAGCGCCCTTGATTGGCCAGTTTTAAGTTTTGGACAAATGAGTAGGCTTGGTGTGGTGGCACAAAAGGTGCCAGCTGATAATGACTCTCCTGAATGTAAAGCATTAAGTGTGGTGCTGCATCAGCAGTCACAGCCAATTTCCACTCAAACACAAACCTCCCACAACCTTCCTTTTTTAAGTTCCTTGTTCACTTAATTAAAGTTGTAAGCCTCTCTTTTCGTTGTCCCTCTGCTAATCTAAATCACTGTAACATCTTCGAAACGAGATGGTTGGGCTCATCATTGAAATTCATGAGTGAACTTTTAATCTCATTTGGTTGTCAGAATGGGAGGAGCCAGCATGGAAATCCTGAAGTCCTGGTAAAACATTATTGCAGCTCATTGCTCAGTTGTAGAAAGCATCAGGGTGTTTTATGAGGTGCCCCTAAGGTATACCAGCCTCTTCTGCCCCAGGACTGTGCCCTCACTAAACAGAGAGACTTTCCTCCTAGTACAGGCTGGGTCTTTCACAGGCTTTATTGTACCCCCTATTGGTTATAGTCACTAATACCTGAGTAACACCTCAGATTAACATCTGGCAGGAACATCTTTAGGCACATGACTTCTTGGAGAATACATTTCAACCCAAAGCAAACACGTTTCCCCCTTCAGACAGCCACAAGACTGTTTGAATGCCCTGTGGGATGAAGAAGGGTTGAAATCATCGGACACAGGTTTATTCTGGGTGTACAGTTCTGTAGTGCTTCCTCTCACTCTGCACTGGCTGCTGCTGGGAATCACGTTTTCACTCAGACATGTGAGACAGAGCCTGAAGGGGGTTTCTGCAGAAAGGTAAAGTGTTCATTCTACTACAAGTGGAAGAAATCACCAGGGACCTTGCTTCTGGAGCCCAATCTGCTCAATGCTGTATTTTAGAGTTGCCCTGTTCAGCTGCCAACAAGCACCATGATACTGAGGGATTTACATCCTGGCAACCCAACAAGTGCCACATTAGCAGCACTTTCTGCTCAGAGCTCCCCATCTCCTCCACAATTAAAAACTGAGATCAGTACCATCTAAAACAAGTTTTCAGGAGGTCTTTTCCAAAGAGAGGAATGCCTGTCTTTTGGAACTGTTCCATATATATGCACTAAAAGCAGGCAGTGTGTTACTGAAGCGCATGCATGTTTGTGCACATACACACACGCATTGTAAAGAGATTTTTGTTTTGAAGCTGCAGTAAGGCATATTTGCCAGCACATAAATTAAAGGCAAGAAACTATATAAGGCAAGAGAGCCAGAACACAGACCTGCAGGGAAACATCACTCATCTGAGTAACAAAGAGAGTCTGCTGATTCCTGAAAGCAGCCTTCTCGCTCTTCTAACACAAAATTTTCTGTCTTTAAAGGCAATCCACAAGGATTTGTGGGGAAAAAATATGAGGGAAGCATTCCTCCTGCAGCAATGCTGCTGCAGCCTAATAATCTTAACCAACCTTAGGTGTCTCCATGTTCCAGCTCTGTATCTGCTCTTAACTCATTCTGCAAGAGCTACTTAACCTAATTACACAGGAGAAGACACCTCAAGACTGGCGTGCGATGAAGTGGGGGAGGGTGGACAACGAACGGCTTTGCCATGTGTCCTCAGGCATGATTTGTACAAGACGAAAAACATTCTCTCTTGCTTTAAAGTAGGATAATCTCCACCTATGCGAGCACAGGAGAGCCGCGTCCTGCTGAGCAGCTGGCCCGGGGCTCTGGGGACAAACCCTCTGCCACATGCAGGTCTGGCTCTGCGAGCGCTGCACCGGTCCCTGCTCTTCCTGTGGGTGAAGGCTGAAGGCAAACCGTGAGAATAGCAAAAGATCGCTGTGAATTTCTTACGTGGAGATCCTGGCAGTAGGACGGCTGAGCTGGAGGCAGTGTGACATCTGCGGAAAGCAGTAAATAATTAAGGGAGGAATGAGCAGTTTTGTCTGTAATTCTTGCAGCAGAAAAATGGGAGGGCATCTGTGAAATGAGCCTGGCAAAGCTTTTTCTTGATTTGCCTATGGGACACGGTGAGAGCTGGAGATAGGATGAAATAAAGAATTTCAGTAGTGCTTCAGGGAAGTTTTACTGCATAAGAAAAGAAAAAATATACATAAAAAGAGGCAAATACCTTCTAAAGTCATATACATTCCTGTAACTTTCAGTCATTGTAAAGAAAGTTATTCAAATGGCAACTTAAGCAAAAGGAATAATTCTCCACAATAGATCTTTTTACACCTTTTTCTGAAATGTTTATTTTAGTCATTCATTGGAAAAAATAATAAATAGAGGAGCAGTAAGAGTCAGTATGATAATGGCACTATTCCAGACGTTTCTGAAAGCAGATCATCAGTAAATGGGACAAAAAATGATGACTGAGGCCTAAACCAGGCTGACAAGCTCTTTTCTGACCAGACGTGTACATGTAATTTGCATGCCTGCCTTTTGCAGGAGGACAGTGGTGAGCAACTTCAGCCCTTGCTGCCTGCAGTTTTGATTATTACAGGAAGGCAGAAAAATGCTTATTCTGTTAGAAGATGAATGGAGTGTAAGGAGAGCTGCAAATAGTTGTTCACGGTGACACACAGAGCAAATCATCGGCAGAAATCCTGCCACTTTACCAGGTAAAGAGGAACTGTGAAGTGCTGCTCTCCCACCCTTCTGTCATCCCACCAGGGAGAGAAGGCAGGCTTGCCCTTCCTCTGCACCAGGCCTGGTGTCACAGGCTCCAGAGAGCCACGAGGACAGAGTAAGGACATGACAACTCTCCAGATTTGCGCACATTCTCACTTGTAGCCGAACCAAGTCTCCCAAGTATTACTTTGTGAAATGGACATTTTTCAGTAGGTTGTTTTCAGAGCATCTCTGGTTTTCAGCTGAAGTGCTGGATGCCATCCCTCATGCATCATCCTCCTGCCCCAGGCAATTCTGCCTGGGGAGTCCCACATGTGATAAATCCCTTCCTGCTGAAACCTGGAAAACACTGCAGCATGCTGCTCTGACAAAAACCTTGGGCTTCACTAAACCTTCACTAAAATGTGACACATTTGCATTTCTACAAAAGAGTTGTAGCTAGCTGTAATCCCAAACAGTGGTGTGACTTTCAGGCCTATACTTTCAGTATAATATAAATTACAAGAACAACAGCATGTCTGATTGCTCTATAACAGAGTGGAAAGGACTGCAGGAGTATAGTTGATAATAATATGAGTCCTGACCACACCACAGAGTGGTGAACAAGGACACTTGACTGCATTCCTAAAAAATCACAAAGCAAAAATTATAAAGCCTATAGGAAGCTTTATAGTAATTCCCCTGGGATAGCACCTCTTCCACAACATCTGTCTTTCAGACCTGGCTCATCCCCACCTCTGGATGTTGTGTGTAAATCACCAAATATGCAGAATGGGATTTTTGAAACAAGCAGCAAGCAACGGGTTTTGGTAGTGGTGACTTTCGTTCTGACTTCACTCTTATAAATTGATTTGATCTGCAAAACCCTACAGGCATGAAAGCAGCTCTGGGAAAACCCCCCGGTCTTGGCATAGCACTTTTGTCACTGCTGTCAGCAGCCCCAAGGGGTCAAGGACATCTCTGCAGGGTGGGAGGTCAAGAAGAGATGTGGACTCTGAAATTACATATAACTAGAAGAAAGAACCAAATAAAGGGAAAAATCTAACTCCTCTTTAGTTTATCAGTTTAAACGGTACAGAATCACTCCAGCCATAAAAGGGAAATAGCAGCAATCATGCTGCTGGTAAATGCATTCCACCACCTGCAATCCTCCTCTTTCAGAGAGACAGCAACTGGGGACATCCGTTCGCACATCCAAATTTCAAACCCCGACTTCTGCAGGTCGCAGTCCCACCGGCGCTTTTCCTCTGAGGGCTTTACCGGAATTCCACGGGCTGTTGCCTAGGCATGCCCGCTTCCGAGCGGGATGCGAGGCAGCCCCGGTGGGGACGGCAGATTCCCCACAGCGGGATGGCGGCGGCCGGGCCCAGGCCCGCGGCGGCCCTGCCCTCTGGCGGCCGCGGCCGCGCCTGCAGCGCCGGGCTGATGGTGCGCGTTCACGGCAGCGCCGCCAGCGGGAGCGCGCACGGGACAAACTGCGGGCGGGGGAGCTCTGAATAACCAGGGTTTGTTGGTTTGGTTTTTTTTTTATGGAAAAAAAAATCAGGGAAATATTTCTTTTTTTTTTTCTGTGAACTCAAAAGGGTTCGCTTTTGCCTTCAAAACAAATTGAGATAACAAATTATTTGTTTTTTTTTTAAAAAGAATACAAATTGGCAAAACAAAACACAATTTAAGGTTTTTAAAGCCTCTTTTAGCTTTTGGTTGGGGTTTATTTTGGTTCTTTTTGGTTGGTTCGTTGGTTTTTTTGTGATTGAGTTTGGGGGTTTTTTTGGTTTATTGGGGTTTTTGTTTGTTTGTTTGTTTTGTTTTGTTTTGTTTTGTTTTGTTTTGTTTTGTTTTTTTATGTGGTGTAACTTTAAAGTGAAATTTGAGCTTTTTCTAGTCTGGTTGAAGAAATATTGTCCCCATCTTGCCTGGCAATGCCCGAAATTATTCTGTTACACACACTTAAAAAAGTTCACATTTGTCCAAAAACTTTCACAGGATAACGGAATTTTTAGTGTTGGAAGCGATCTCTGAAAATAATCCAGTCCACTCCCCTCCCCGCAGAGCAGGTTACAGAGAACTTGTCTAGGTCAATTTTGAATGTCTCCAGAGAGGGAGACTCAGTGACCTCCCTGGCCAGTTAGTTCCAGTGTTCTGCCACTCTCAACACAAAGAAGTTCTTCCTCACGCTGAGGTGAAACTTCTTGTAATGTGGTGTAACTTTAAAGTCAAATTTGAGCTTTTTCTAGTTTGGTTGAAGAAATATTGTTCCCATCTTGCCTGGCAATGCCCGAAATTATTCTGTTACACACACTTTAAAAAGTTCACATTTGTCCAAAAACTTTCACAGGATAACGGAATTTTTAGTGTTGGAAGCGATCTCTGAAAATAATCCAGTCCACTCCCCTCCCCGCAGAGCAGGTTACAGAGAACTTGTCTAGGTCAATTTTGAATGTCTCCAGAGAGGGAGACTCAGTGACCTCCCTGGCCAGTTAGTTCCAGTGTTCTGCCACTCTCAACACAAAGAAGTTCTTCCTCACGCTGAGGTGAAACTTCTTGTATTTTAGTTTGTGGCCATTGCTCCTTGTCCTGTCGCTGGGCACCACTCAAAGGAGTCTGGCACCAACCACCTTTGAGGTATTTACTTGTGCTATTGAGATCCCCTCTCAGCCTTCTCTTCTCTGCATTAAACAGTCCTGCAGTCTGTCCTCATAAGAGATGCTCCAGACCCCAAATCATCTTTTTGTCCTCTGCTGGGCTCTCTTCAGAAGCTCCTTGTCTCTCTTGTCCTGAGGAGCTCAGCACTGGGCACAGCACTCCAGCTATGGCCTCACTGAGGCTTAGTGGAGGGGCAGGATCACCTCCCTCGACCTGCTGGCTTTCACCAACTTTCAGAAAGCAGCAAATGAACAAAGTGCTGGTTGGACAGCCATAGTTTCATAGGGAGGTTTCTTAAGGTTGTTCTATAGAAAGAGTGTCCTTAGAGGAAGTAAGCTCTGCCTGGCCATCATGATGCCTCTGACTGCATTCAGTATTATATTTGGGGTGAAATTACCAACCATAGGAGACTAGAGATTAACTACCCCAAAAAATAGTAAAAATTTTAAAAAAATAAAATATTTTTAAAATAAAAAAGAGAGGTATAAAGCCTAAGGATAAGGAGAGTATGCTTGAAATTTCTCAATAAACTTTTGCTGCTTCAGGAACATGGCACAGGAAAGAGAGAGAACCTCTGTGGGGTGAAGTGCACTTGTCCTTCCTAAAGGAAAAGAGCCTTTTCCATGATCTAGAGAAACACATAGTAAATGCTGTTAAAATATCCTGAGTTCTACACTCAACAGTGCCCACATGCCAGGCTGATCTACAGGTTCTTGATGTAAATACATGCAATTCCATCTGACTGAATGAGTTGTCTCTTAATTTGGAGCAGACCAACTTTGTTGCACTGAAACCCACATGCATAGCAGACTGATTAGACACAGCTGAAATTTCAATAATGTGTCTGATGGACCTCAGTGTAAGTTTCTGTGAGGGTTTCCAGAGAACTTCCAGCAATTTCATTGATCACGGTTTCTTAATGTTACTAGCTAACTTTTTCTGCTTGTAAAACTGCAAGGTAAAATGTAGAATGCTATCTCAGCTTTGGAATCAAGCTAGAAGGCTAAGGATTTTTGTGGTACCATTACAAAATACTGGAAAAGTGAAGTGCAGTATTGTACAAATATAAAGTAGGGTCATTTTTCATTGGAAAGCACCAATTGCTTCTAAGTAAATAGATGTAAGTAACAAAAATGGACACCAGGCACTGACCAAAACCTCTCTGTCACTCCCCTCTGCAACTGGACAGGGACGACCTAATATAACACAGAGTTCATGGGTTGAGATAAGGACAGAGGTAACAAAATCAGAGTAGGAAAATAAGAAGTGAAATAAATCTTAAAAACACTTTCACTCTACACCTCCCTAATTCCCAGCTCTAGCTCTTCCCCACTTGCAGCACAGGGAGACAGGGAATGGGGGTTATGGTCAGTTCATCACATGTTTCGGCTGCTGCTCTGGGAGAGGAGTCCTTCCCCTTCTCCAGGGGGTCCAGTCCTCTCAAAACTGCTGCTACATGGGTCACTCTTCCATGGAGTGCAGTCCTTCAGGCACAGCCTGCTCCAGCTTGGGTCCCCCACAGGGTCACAAGTCCTACCAGGAAACCTGCTCTGGTGTGGGCTCCTCTCTTCACAGCCCTGCAGGTCCCTGCCAGGACCTTGTTCCAGCCTGGGTCTCCCACGGGCTCACAGCCCTCTCTCAGGCATCCACCTGCTCTGGCCTGGGTCTCCTGCCCGGGCTGCAGATGGATCCCTATGGATCCCCATGAGCTGCAGGGCGCAGCTGCCTCACCACGGGCTGCACCAGGGGCTGCAGGGGAATCCCAGCTCCAGTGCCTGGAGCACCTCCTGCCCCTCCTTCTGCACTGACCTTGGGGTCTGCTGTTCCTCTCACATATTCTCATTCTGCTCTTCCCTGGTCACAAGTACTTCTGTGCAATAACTTTTTCTTCTTGCTCTCAAATCTGTTATCACAGAGGCATTACCCCCATTTCTAACTGGCCCAGCCCTGGCCAGTGGCACGTCTGTCTCAGAGCCATCATGGATTGGCTCTGCTGGACAGGGAGGAAACTTCTGGCAACTTCTCATAGGAGCCACCCCTGTAGCCCCCCTGCTACCAAAACCTGTCCATGCAAACTCACTAGAAACATAAATACAGAAATGGCTGGGGTGCTTTGGACCAAAACTCTTGCTTACTTGTGGAATCGTCCTCTGACTTTTCTGAACCACTTGAATTTCTGGCAGGTCTGTTCCAGGCCAAAAGAAACTTTAAATAAATAAACAAACACCCCTGCTTTTTGTCAGATTCAGGGCTGCAGGAATACAGTCTTGGCTTTCTTACAGCCAATGGCCTGTTGGATCATGCTTGGCTGTGAAAAGGAAACTGAGAAGTAAGTGTGTCTATTATATGCAGTTTCCTTTGAATCCTGAGCTTGAATAAAGGAATTATTATTTTTCTTCCGAAGGAGGAATAAAAACCGGGTAAGAGGCAAGTGGAGGTGCTTCCTGGATAATCAAGCCCTCCTTTTGTCCCTTCCAGCAGCATTTTATTTGCAAATGCCCATTCTGCACAAGCTGTAAAAGGCCTAGCCTTCTAACAATGCCATGTCCTCATTGAGGCTGACCTGGAGTGGACCTCTATTTACCAAACATAAAGATGCTAATTATTTTGTGTATAGGCCTTAACATGATTACAGAGAGCATGGACACTGGTTGTTGTTATAGCAATCTGAATTAAATTATGCTCATGCCAGCATAATTAGGATTCCCCCCACCAGTTTTTTTGGGCTGTTTTTTTAACATGGCGTGGTAAAAACAATGACATGGAAAACCAATGACAATTTCACTTTTGCACTAACTAAAGCATGCAGGCAGAGATATTGAGAAAATCAATGAGGTATCGAGATGAGATCCTGGCAAGGGAGGTGGTCAGGGTTTATGCAAAGCCCAGAGATGGCTTTCCTGCTCCTGTGAGCACTTCAATAAAATCTTAATTAAAAATTAAAAAAAAAAATGAGCTGGAGTTATAAAGACTAAACTTGGGCCAGGCCTTCCCTGTTAAATTCCTTGGTTTTGACGCTGCCTTTGCGAGATGGGAACAATTGCAGCATTCACGCCCTGCAGCACAGTGAGGTAATGGAGTTACAAGGCTGGGCCACGGGTGCGTGTCAGGGGACACGGGCTCCCCACTGAGGTGGGGGCAGCTGGCCTGGTTGGTGGGCTGTGGGTGGCATGGCCCCTTGGGAAGCAAGGAGGAGAGATGAATGCAGCAGTAGGCCAGGCTGGTGCCCTTGGCCAGCTCTGGTCCCCACCATGGCCAGAAGGCCTCAGGACCTTCACCTAAGGCAGGACGTCCATGGAAGCCCAGCAAGGCCCAAGCCCCTGCCCACACCCCTCGGCAGCACATGTCCTGCAGCTGCCAGCAGGACAGGTCTCATCTGCTGCTGTCACCATCTCCGCAGCTGCAGCTCCCTCTGCCTCCATCCTGGGAAACTGTGCTGCACTGGCTGCAGCTGTATGGCACAGCTTTGGGAACAGCTGAAGGTGAAAGAGCATCTCCTGCCTCCTTTCTGCTGCCCTTTGTCGAAGCCTCCTGAGGGCCAGGCCATTGATGCCAATGCAGTCAAGAGGGAAAAGGTGTTATTTTCTCACAGGAGCTACAACTCCAGCATGTCCACTTGGACACGCAGTTCAGCTCCTAAAAGAGATGTTAGTCCATCAGAGTGTGAGTCTTGTGGTGTCAGCAGAGATGCAAGTGATGCATTTAAAGGCTGTGTAGTCATTTCTATAGCAGGAAATCGCTGTTCCACTTCCAGAAACAAAAATGCACCAAAGTCTAAGCAAATGGGATGACACACACATATTTTGTATTACACAAGTTCTTAAGGAATTTATGGAACCAGGGATTGTGGTTCATTCAGATTTGCTTTCATTTCCAGCACTTTGCATAACTTGATTTGCTGAACATATTCAGGAAATATTGTGAAGTCAGAAACAAGCAATAAGGTCAAACTAATATACAGACAAGTATAACACATCTACTAGATACTTTCCAGGAATCCACTTGGAAAGTTTCTGAATATATGACCCTGTTAGACAGGGCTTATGTTCACTAGGATCACAGTGAGCCATGAATGTGAGAGAGGCCGTGAGGGAACCAGTTCACAGGGAACTTCCCATGCAGCAGAGTTCACTGATCTAAATGGTCTGACACTGTCTCCGAAACTGTGAAAGACTGTGATAACAGCAGAGCATCAAATACCAGCCTCCTTGGTTTTCACTACATTGTATCCCCTTCATGAACAGTAAAATGAATAAGGAAATATTACCTCAAAGGCTGGTACTTCAAAGCATATATTTATGTCATACAATTGCCATATAATCAGCAGCATTAATTGTCATAGGAATCAAGTATTGTGGGAGAAAAACTCTGCTTTCAAAAAGTAATTCCTTTTGGGGGAATTTGGTAGGCTCAATCAAGTCTTATCAAAACTGTTCACCTGATGGCTCATGTTGGATTTTGCTCCTACTTCAGAGCACTGCTGGGACAATGCCAGTGGGGAAATGCTCAAGGGCCTTATTCAAATCCTGTATGGCTTCAGTGTTCAGTGGAAAGCAAGAGCTGGGGAAGACTTTTCTTAGAAATGGGGTCACCACCTGATACATTCATGTTGTCAGGAAACATCCTCATGTGTCCATTATTTTCTCCAAGGTGACCTTGATGCTACAGATTGCATTCATTGCAGGCTGGAGTGTCAAACCAGCACACCAGAGGCTGCCCACTGTGGGAAGCCCACACACCCTACCAGTCTCAGCAGTACCACCAAAAATCATTTTACCCTTCCAGGGATAACACTAACTCTGGTATCTCCCACCACCCTATGTGAGTAGCTTTATTCTCCTAGCAGTCCAAGGAAAGTTTCTCCACAATCCAAGCAGGCCCAAGATCCAGACTGCCAGGGCTTTGCCTCCTCTGGATGATGAGTTCTCTCCAGCTCCAGCAAACAGGATATTTTGACCCCTGGCTCCTGTACTTGAAGGAGCTTCTCAGAGGTGCTTCTGAGCCTCTCACCTAGGAGCAGGGAGGAAGACAGGTGATGGAGGTAGAGGAATGCACATTGTGGGACTAGCTTTACACTGGCAGCAAAGCTACAATCATTCCCGTCTAAGGCAACAACCTCAGACTGGCCCATGTCAGCCCTGTACTCCAGCAGCAGGAGCCAGTCATGAAAGCTGATTATGCACTCTAATGATCATAGCACCTGGAGGGGAGACAACAACCATTCATGCAAATAAATTGTGGGAGATTTTTTTACTGTGTGGCACCTGACACAGAAATGCCTCCCTTCTCTGCCTCCCAGCAGCACTATTTTTTCCATACAACTGTATTCAAGGCAGAGCGCCTGGGACATGGATTCATCTGCAATGGGTGTCTCATCACAGCAAGGCAGGGGAGATCTTCTTGCTGTCAGCAGTTACAGTAACTGCATTTTATCTAGATTCAATCTATGGATCTTAATATAGATCTTTGTTACATGAGACTGAGTACTGTTCCTATGAAAGCACTGCCTTTTGGAACAAGTTTCAGTGTGTTTATTACAGGAGCACTCTTCAAATGGAGGGATAGAGGGTGCTGGCTAGGGACAAGTTATTTTAGAAATTGAAAATGAACTCATATTTAGCATGGAGCAGCCTTCTAGGCACCTTCAGACTTAAAACCAAAAAGAAATAGAAGTAAAGTCTCAGGCTTTGATAAAAAACAAATGCATATCTTTATGTGATGTATGTTAGTTCCCTGTGCCTCTTAAAGACAACTCAGCATAAACCCACCATGTGTACTTAGGAAAGAGATTTTATAAACTAAGCTGACACTTTAGGTCCTGGACTAAATGCAAGTAGTTTACTGAAGTGATGTGGCACAGAAATATTGAGGGGCACACATAATAATCTGGCTTTATTTTCACATCAGCAGGGCACTTCATCTGAAGCAAAAGAACAAAACCAGTTCATGATTTCTGTGAAGGTGTCCTGATACTAGTGCAAACTGAATGCCATTAGTGTAAGTATCGCTGGTTGTTTTGCACTGACTTGACTTTTACTGTTCCTTCCTGAAATAGAAGAGAATTATTTACCTCTAACTCTTGTGCCGGCATGCAGAGGCTGTACTAGGGAGGCAGCGAGACTGGGAACTGAAATGGGAGATGCTCTCTGCTGTGAATTTCTCTCCCCACTAGATGGCCCCTATCCCTACCCATGAGTCAGGGAAAGGAAGATTTCTTCGCCGCATGTAATGCTAGCTACAGAGCGATCCCACGCCGGCAGACAGGCTCTGCAGGCTAACAAACCTTCTGCCCTACCCAGGCATCACTGAGAGCTCCGTTTTGGAAATCTCATTTTCTGTATGTAGGTAGAGAGGAACGGCTCCCAAGCCCTACTGTACCTCCCATTTCACATACAGCTCTCCACTGGAGAACCAGTGCCAAATCTGATGGTGTTTTTCCAGCAAACTGCATTAGGAAACTTGGATCCTGAATTTAAAGGCGACTCCCCCTGTTTTATACAGATTATTTCACCCACACGTTGATATTTCTCTAGCCATTACACATTTTTACACCCAGTGTTTAACAGGTCTCACTGACACTGGCAACAGTAAGTAGGATACACCCCCTTTTATATCTATGTACACACACTCTTTGATACCTAACTCCCTCCGTGCATTGAAGGGGAAAGAGTAACCTCCTCTCAAAAAATCTCCTTCTCAGAGGATAAAAATAGTATATGTAAGTTCCTCTTTGTGCCCAGGTCAGGCCAGGAAGAAGAAAAACGAAACAAAACAAAACAGCCCATTGTAAACATATTTACTTAGAGTTACAGAGCCAGAAGGACTGGCATATTTCAATATGTATAATTTGTTCAGGAGTCAGGCCCTTTGATATAAAAAATGGGAACAAACTAGCATGGCAGCAAAATCAACATTTGTTCAAGGAATTCAGATCCAGGTAAATAAGAACATCCCCACCCCAAATCCAGGTACTAGATGCTAAGAAAGGAATCAGATGCACTGTGAGGGAAAAACTCTTCTGTTACAGATTTTATGACATGACCATCTCATTGCATTACATCTGCACCACTTTCAACTATATGTCAAAATCATATAGCCGAAGGAACCCATGTCCTTATGGCAAAGGCATAAAATATACATACACATTATTAAAGTTGCATTAGCTTTGTTCATTCCGCAATAGAAAGCCTTGCAGGCATTGTTGCCTTGATGAGCAAAACACTACTTTTGGTAGTTAGGAGCATAAATACTAATCCCTCCTCTGATATACACCTAGCTTGAAACTTCAGCTATGTCACTTGTGCTGTAATTTCCTTCCTTGTGAAGTATGGAGGAAATAGTGTTGTGTTTGCCTTGCAGGGCTATTTTGGCATGGTTAAAAGTTGAACTCTGCCTTAAATGTGTAGAGTACTGCTACTTAATAGCTCAGTATTTTTAAAAGCCACTTCTTTTTCAGGAACTCAGAGGTCTATTTAGTGATTCATCTGGTTTTCCCTTGGTCACTCTTGTGACAGGCTGTGAAGATGGTCTCAGAGGAAAGAAGGAGGGGACACTGAATGGCAGAGCACAGGGCATGCTGCCTTTCAGAGGGACACCACAGTTGCCCATGTAGAACAGCCCAGTGATGCATCTAGCCCAGCATGAGTCTCCCACAGTGTCCCGTGCCATGTGCTCTGGAGGAAAGAGTAGACGTTCTCCCACATTTCAACCTGTCAGGTGGTCAACACTGTACTACAGAACAAGCTCTGCATTCCTGACTGCCTCTGTCACTCATGCCAAGGAAGAGGATTTTTGAGCCCTGTAATTACCAGAATATAAATGGTACAAACAAATATCAATCTTTCTCCTCTCTCTACTAACCAGATCTGTACATTAGCACAGACCAAGCCTGCCTCTGAAACTTCCCAGAATTCCTAACCAAAAGTACCAAAATCCTCGTGCAAAGACTGCACTGTCAATTAGATGTGCTCACATCTCCCCTTGGTGCTCTGGAAAGCTGTTTGTCCCTTTATTGAAAGTGGTTGATATGCCATTGTCTTGCCTTCCTGTCAGACCCAGCACTACTGTACTCACGACCCCCAAGGAAGAAGTACAGCCATCTCCAGCCACCACACGTCCAGAGTGTTTTACCCTGACCATTGTTATAGAATCTCTGAATTTCACGATACTGAAGACATGAACATCTCAGTTCCATTCAAGACAGGCAGCCATAGAGGGGATGTGTCCAGCCATGGCTAGTCTGTGGAACACCTTGAAATTCTTGGGTCTTAGGAATAAAGAGTTGTATTATTGTACTAATCTGACAGATAACAAAAATACAGTGTATAATGTATAAGCAGTCTGCTGATGACCAGAGCACTGGGAGCCTGAATAACAAGTAAAACCTCATCAGAGCTAATATAGGGCTACAGCCTTTCTCCCTTTCCAACCCACACGAGAGAGATCTCTTTTTTTTCAGTAATTTGAAGTGAGGCCTTAAAATATAAAGCATTCAGTGTAATACAGCTGCAGTACTGATGTCAGATAGGCATAACCCAGAGCATGGAGAAAGAAAGCAACAGCACATTACACATGAATAATAACCAGTCTCCGAAATCATATGACCAGTTGGTGGATTTATAATTTTAGCAGCTGTTCCAACCAAACTGGCTCTCCTGAGGAGAAGCATAAAAGAAAAGCTTCCCTCCCCACCACCCCAAGAGAGAGAGACCCTCTGCAACAGAGTTTTTAGTATCAAATAATGCACTGAACTAGAACTGCAATGTTAATTTTTTTTATCTCCCATACAGAAAGGAATCCTTTGAGACACCAAAGTTTGGTCACTTAAGAAGTCCAGTGTAAGGTAATACAGATGTGTTCATCAGGAGGAATGACTGACAACTGATTTCCACTTTCCCATCATGCTATGCTGTTGAAATTTGATAGAATCATACATTATGAATGAAGCTGCATATAAGCACTTTGGTGAAAAATAAATTTCATTTTTGATTTTTCTTTCTAAGATAACCAAAAGATTTTAAATCTGGTCTCAAACACTGATATTCCTTTAATATAAGATTTTGAAATTTGTTCTGATTCCTCCGATTATAGAAAAAGACCAATTTCAGACTAGTATTTCTGTCATGAAAAGGTCATCACTCTAATGTTTTATCATTCTATTTCATTTTCCATCCGTAGGACATGTAGGACATGAAACTTCTGACTTGGAGAAAGTAGGGCCAGTGGAGGTCACTTGTTCAGTTTTTTAAGCTTTAGGCAAGACACCTCTCAAAGGGGAGCAAGTGCATTGTAGACATTGATGCTGATTGTCTTTGTGAGCTAACAGGTCAGCTGCAATCCATCAATAAAGCCTTGAGGTCTGTACAAAGAGGATCCAGATTTTGGATGAATCCGAGCACACAGATATAGGACCTTGCACAGTAAATAGGCATTTGGCAGGTATGCTAGTGTTTCCTATTGTGTTTCTTCTTAGAAAGACTAGTTAATGTGCGAGGATAAAGAAACACCTTTAAGGAACCAGTACTTCATTCAAAAGTTTGAGACACTTTGAAATATAACTGAGGTGAACTTCCTCACGAGATCTGGACAGAAAGTTGTTGTTTCTCTCCTACCTTCTCTCCTACAATTAATGTTGTACCTACCACATTAATTCTGAGCAGGAGCTAGATTGGCATAGGTTGGAAAAACAACAGGTGTTGAAGAAAGAACTGGAAGGACAAACATCCTCTTCAGCAGAAACTATGAATCACTTTTCTAATCCTGCAGGACATTCTCTGTAGGCTTTCAAAAATTTGCCTCCTGAAGAGATCAGTATATTATTTGCTCTTGCAGCAGCTCCTCCACATAATGCCTGGCTTTCTTCTAAATTCTCTCTATGTGTCCGTTCTTTGACTGGGTGCTTCTCTGATCAGAGCATTCTTGGCACAATTCTAACATGTACTTGTGATTAATTAATTGTAATCAAAGACAGACCTGTAGGCACAGACAGATTGCTTTCATCCTGGGAGAAAACATTGCCTTTCTCTTGTCCCACATCTACAAAGGAAACAAGATCCCCAAACACCACCCATTGTCTTCAGTCTGTTGTAAAATTTACATTTGGGGTAAAATTATGGGAAAAACAATATGTCCTACCCAAGAGCTCAAAGTAAACTTTCATCCCCATGAGTACACATGATTCAGTGTCAAGAAGACCATATCTCAGCTACCAGTGATAACTACTGGTGAGTTTGCTGCTGCCCATAGACAGCACAAACCTAGCTCTCCCATGGACTAACCAAGAGCACTAAACCAGCAATTTCTGCCTCACAAGCAACACTCTATAATCAAAACACTCTCTTCCCTAAAAACCTCTCAACATGAAAAGCAAAAGCCAAAGTCCAGAGGAAGGGAACAGAAGGAAAGAGTCTGAGGCAATGAGCCTAGAGAAGATTCCTGTGTTTATCCATTTCCACACCTATGTTAGCACAGCCTGCATCACATAAGAAACTTAGTCTGGGTATGAAACAAACCAAATACTGCTTCTCTTGGAAGGTTTCTGGTGCAATGGTACACTTGGACCAAATCACACAATCACAGAATTACAGAACAGCCCAAATTGGAAGGGACCTTGAAAGGTCATCTGGTCCAGTCTTTTGAGGGGAAGGGAGCTTAAAAAGGATTATCTAGCACTCTGAGCTATCACATCTTGAAAAACTCCAGTGATGGGACCTCTACCACATTCTTGAAGAGACACACGCAGAACAGAGAATGACAAGGTTGGAAGAGACCTACAAGATCCTCGAGTCTGACCCATGCCATAACACCTCAACTAAGCCATGGCACTAAGTGCCTAGTCCTTTTTTGAACACATCCAGGGGTGGTGACCTCCTCCCTGGACAGGCCATTCCAGTACTTTATCACTCTTCCCATAAAAAACGTTTCCCTGATATCCAACCTATATTTGCCTTGATGCAGCTTGAGACTGTGTCCTCTGGTTCTGTCAGTTGCTGCCTGGTGAAAGAGACTGACCTGCACACCCACCTTTCAGGAGGTTGTAGGTTGTAGAATGATAAGGTCACCCCTGAGTCTCTTTTTTTCCAGGCTAAACACCCCCAGCTCCCTCAGTCATTCCTTACAAGGCTCATGTTCCGAGCCCCTCACCAGCCTTGTTCCCTCCTCTGGACACGCTCAAGTGTCTCAACGTCCTTCCCAAACTGAGGGGCTCAGAACTGGACACAGCACTCAAGTTGTGGCCTCACCAGTGCCGAGTACAGGTGAAGAATGACCTCCCTGCTCCTGCTGGCCACACTGCTCCTGACACAGGCCAGGATGCCTTTGGCCTTCTTGGCCAGCAGGGCACACTGCTGGCTCATGTTCATGTTCACCTGTACCCCCAGGTCCCTTTCTGCCTGGGCACTGTCCAGCCACTCTGTCTCCAGCCTGTAGCATTGCAGGGGGTTTTTTAGCCCTCTTAAATACTTCCTGAGACCCAGCCTTCCTTCCAAAAATGATACACCCTCTTTTTATTCCTAAGTTCCTCCAAATCCTTCTTGCATATCTAGGCTGGACATTTGCCTCATTGACTCGTCTTTTGGCACACAGGGACAGTCTGTTCCTGTGCCCTCAAGACCTCTGTTTTGAAGCATACCAATCTTTTCAGGCCTCCTGTGTTTTTAAGGGCTGCTTCCCAAGGAACTCCCTGAATAATTCTCCTGAATAGGCCAAAGTCTGCCCTCCAATAGTACAATGTAAAAGTCTTATTGATGTTCCTCCTGATTTCACCAAATATTGAGAATTCTCTAATTTCATGATCACTGTGCCCCAAGTAGTCTCCAACCACCACATCTCCCACCAGCCCATCTCTATTTGCAAACAACAGATCCAACATAGTCTCTCCCCTGGCAGGCTCACTCACCAGCTGTGACAAGAAGTTGCCCTCCCCACACTCTAAATTTAAATTTCCTGGACTGCCTTTTTTTTAGCTGTATTAAGCTCCCAGCAAATATCCAGCAGGTTAAAATCGCCTACAAGAACAAAGGCTGATGATCCTGAAACATTCTCTAGCTGCTTACAGAATGAGTTGTCCACTTCTTGTTCCTGGTTGGGTGGATGATAACAGACTTCTGGTAGGATATCAGCCTTTTTAGCCTTCCCCTTAATTCTTACCCATAGGCACCATCATCATTAGTTTTCAATACCTGTGGCATCTAAGTCCTCCCTAATATAAAGGGCCACCCCTCCACCTCTTCTCTCTTTCCTGTCTCTCCTGAAGAGCTTGTAGCCATCCAGTGCAGCACTCCAGCCACGTGAGTCATCCCACCATGTTTCTGTGATGGCAACTACAGCTGTTGCACCATGGCCTCCAGCTCTTTTGTTTGTTACCTGTGCTGCGTGTATCAGTGTACATACACCTCAGCTGGGTTGCTGATTTCACCCCTATCTCAGGCTTAGCACCCTTGGGCCTGCTTCCAGACAGCCCAGCTGCATCCTGTTCCTCCTTCAAACCTAGTTTAAAGCCCTCTCAACAAGTTCTGCCAGTTCATGAGCTAAAATCCTTCTGCCCTTAACAGAAAAATGGAGCCTGTCCAGTTCCAGCAGGCCAGGTGCCATTTAAAGTTGCCCCATTATTGAAGAATCCAAAATTCTGCCGACGACAGCAACCCTTGAGCCACTTGTTGATAATGTGGGCTCTCTTATCCTTTCACCGTTTTTCTCAGCCACCAAAGGGACTGAGGAAAAAACTACCTTTGCCCCTGTCCTATTAACCATCTGACCCAGTGCCCTGAGGTCCCTTTTAATTGCCCTGACACTCCTCTTTCCAGTCTCATCACTGCCAGCCTGGAGTATCAGCAGTGGGTAATAATCAGAAGGCTGAATCAGCCCAGGAAGTATCTCAGTGATATCCCATATCCCTGATATCCCAGGCTCAGGGAGGCAGCAGACCCCATTTTGGGGTGGGTCTGGTCTACATACGGGGCCCTCTGTTCCCCTCAGAAGGGAGTCGCCCATTGTGATTACCATTCTTTTTAGATGTTTATGTTGCTTCAAAGCTGCCTGGTTCTGGGGCAGATCAACACAAAAAAAGAGCCATCCTCCTGCCCGTTGCAGCACAGATTCTGACAAGACAGTAGGTGTAAGTAGCTACTCATGGGAAAATAATAACAACTGATCTATGACCAGAACCAGCCTGCATGACTTGGACATGCAGGACAGTGAAGCATGTTAATATGACACACTCAGAAGTGTGCCTTTTCTGCCCTTTGTGAGTGCTGAGTGTAACAGAGGATATTTTCAACCCTTCAAAAATCTGGTTTCTTCCAGAAGAAACGGTATTAACATGCTGAAAGGGTGATGACTAATGCTGGACAAATTAATTTTGTTGCAACATTTGTTTTATGAAAAGCCTTAAATGAACCTATTTATTTTATTTCCAGAAAGCATTGCTTGTTACTGATGAGTGACTTTTACTGATGGCATCCTTAGAAACCCACAAATGATTGGTTTGGGGATTGTCAATGTGGCTATTTGCAGGTGATGAAGAAAGGAAGTAAATAAAAATATGATTTGACATTTCATTAGTAATGCTAGAGATGGCTGTACACAGAACAGAGGCAATGAATATTGCACCTGCTGGAGTGCAAGCAATAAAGGCAAATGCATAGCCTGCTCTGACCTCTAGCCTTCATTACCCAGAACAATATGCCATTCCCTGTATCCAAAATCATACTATGCCTGTGATAGCAGCAACCAGTGGCTGGATTTACATCTACCCAGCCGGAGCTAAATTGCTATGATTCAGCTACCTCCTTCCTTTCTCTCTTGAACATAACCTGTCTTCTAGCTAGACTGCTGCCTTTCCAGTTGGAATAAGCCACTGTTTTAAAGAAAAAGAACTGTGTGGGTGGAATGAAATGCTTGCAGGATACAGTGCTCTGCCATTTAGATTTTTTTTCACTAATAAAGAGAGGGTGCAAAAAGGTGCCGGCATCCAAAGCACAAACCCAAGTGTGCAGCTGCATCTTTGAGCATCTTTCTTGACCATTTAGCTAACAAGATAAAAAAGAAAAGATTGAAATTTCCAGACTAACTACAAGAAATCTGTCGTGACTAGTCCAAATATTTTACTAATAGCAAAGATTAACAGTAAAATGAAATTTCTCAATAAAGATTGTGGCAATTCATGCAATTTACAGTGGTATAAAGAAGATGAGACTTTGACCCTGTATGAACACATAATCAATCAGTGAGCTACCCTATGAACAAAAAGCCACTTCCTTGCACTTGATACTTGAGGAGATTATGAGAAAATGACATGTTTTGTATAAAACAGAGTGCAAAGGCTTGTGCCTGGAAGGAAAGGTTACATGCACAACCCATCATTTTTCCGCTGGTCATCTTGTTCTTAACTCCTTAAAAATAAGAGCATCTATTAAACATTGTTAGTTTTCTTTATAGTGGAGTTGATAAAAATTCTTTCCTAGCTCCATTCTTGCGTGAGGCATCCACATTTGACTCTAACAGGACCAGTGGTCAATCTCAGTGTGAAGTGCACTGGGACAAGCTGGCATGTGGAGTTCACCAATAGTGAACTTTCCTCGTTTCTCCTGGCAGAGAGAGCTGAGTTCAGCCAAGTAACACAATCTCCCTGTCCCACAAACCATCACAGCTGGGTATATCATCATGGAAAGTATAAAGCTGTTAATGAAATGACTCAGGCTTTGTAATAGATCTGGGCTTATATTGACTAAGGAAATAAGCTTTATGTTTGTGCAAATCTAGAGAGAGAGAGAGATACATAGTGAGTATACTTACACGCTTATCTATCTGTACATAAGAATGGATATAAAGATATAAAATACATAAACATGATATATCCTTCTTTACCAGTGGGCTATAGAATATTTCTTTTGGGTCCAGCAACTCCCATATCTCTTTGGAGAGCTGACCAGTCTCTGAGAACATCTGCTTTCTGGCTTAGCTCTCTCTCTCCCTCTTTTGGCCTCTTCCCTCCAAAAAAACAAATTAATTAAGGCCTCATTCCAGACATGAATGCACATCCAAAGTTATTCTATTGGTATTTCACTTTCAGCTTAACCTTGCTCTCTAATTCGAAGGACTATTTCAGACAGTGAGGAACAGAGCTACCAGAAGTGATTGCTAAGGCTGCACTTGGAGTACCTGGTAGTACAGCATTTATGGTACTCATCAGGTGGGTGAGACACAAGCAAATTCACTCAGGTAGAAAGTGGAGCTGAACCACTGCCCCTGTAGGTAGGTACAAGCTGTGATCACAGAGTTCTAACATGTACCAGCAACAGTCTCTCCTCCCTTCCAGACCCTCTGCTGTGTGATAAATGGTAAGTGAGACATGTACAGTTGATATAAACACTGGGTTTGACAGTAAATAAAACATACCTGTGGAAAAATAGTGCTTAGCTGTACTCCAGTGTCATTTGACTGTTTATGAAAATATTGGCCCAACCCAAAAGAAGCCCTTATCAGGTTTCAGTATAAAACAGAAACAGAAAGATAAATAAAGAAAATGAAACCTTTCTGAAATGATTTACCATTATTAAAGCATTAAGAGGGCAAGGAGCAGGTGGGGTATCTGAAAAGAAAGGAAGAAGTGTCACAATCACCTGGAAAAGTGAACTGAACAGTCTATCTTACTCTCAGACCTGTGCAGAAATCAGTCTGAGAAGGATGGTTTCTGCTCCCTTCTGAATCATACCTCCACTCTACAAAGCATAATAGAAACAGTATCTAATCTTACATAGCACTTAAAATCTGCAGCAGTTGAAGTACAGGACTCCTGCTTTGAATGACTTACTCAAATATGGAGTCAGGAGTTTGCAATTTGTTCTCTAAAGAGGGAAAGAGAAAGCAGCAACTATGTTCTTGTTTTGTCCCGGTAAAATCAAAACTTTCTGTGACACTGAATAAGCTGAAGCACAGTTTTAAGTTGCAATGTCAATCAAAACATGGTCAAGATGACAAACACAGAGTCTGGGGACTGCACATAAGCATGTGTTCAAAACCAAAACTGCACCTTTGCTGCTGCATTCACCCAGGCTAATGTCCTTTGAAGTGCTTCTTTGAACCATAGTCACTGACTGGATCAGGGCCCAGGGAGAAACAAATTCATGTCTCTAGTGAGCTTTTCAACCTGCTCACAGGTGTATAAATCTCAAGGCACCTCATCTAATTACAGTTTCAAGCAAAATATCAGAGGAAGTAGTTCTAAAAAAAAAAAATGTTGCCATCACTCCTGCCACATAGATATTTATGATCTCATCTCTGTCTGCAGGGTCAACACTTCCACCTAGAGGTGGTTTTCCATAAGAATGTCAAATTTATGTTGACGCTTTTGTAGAGCCATTCTGCAGAAATGAATGAGCTGGAGACTGGGGAAAGCTGATGCCTGCAGCCAATTATTCCTGTTTGGCAGGACTCCTTCCTTCTGTTTTTAAGTTGTGGCTTATCATTTCCCTGTGATTCACTCACACTTCACTGCTAACCCAATGTACAGATCCAGAGCAAAGCCTGGAGCACTCCAGTGGGTGAAGCCAGCTGGCAGCTCAGAGGAACTAAAACCTGACCTGTTTAATCTTAAACCATTTTTCCCCCCTGGCTTGCTGTAGGGGTAGATACTACATAAAGTGAGTTTGGTCACTCTTTTATTAGTGATCACTCCTAAAGTCTCTTCTGGGAGAGGATGAAATCTTCCTTCCTGCTCAGTTGGAGACCTCTGCAAGACTTCATCCCTAAAACACACTCCAGAAGTGTTGCATGGGGCCCTCTGCACAGAGGTGAATTTTCCAGAGCAATGGCACATTGATTCCTTTAACACATGCACGTTGACTCTGAAAATCCAACAATACGTTCTTAACTGCAGAAATGATCAGTTAGCATAACATTTTTGCATTCTGTGTTTTCATGAGCATATCTTGTACCTTGGTATAACTTTAAACATATTCAGATACAGTTCCTCTAACTGTTGACAGCAGAAGAATGGTTCACATTTATTTTGTCTTTGTGACTTAATACAAAGGCAAGTGGTCAGAGTATTTGTTTTAAAAATAGCAAATCATTTTCAGCTTTAAGCTTTTTCTAAACAATTGGCATTATATTATTCTGACTTGTGAAAACCTCAACAACAACAACACTCTTCTTGGAATACCAGGAAAGCTATGTCTGTCAAAATCAGTGCCATCCAGACCACGAATCCAAATCTCAGTTTCACTGAAATCACTTGTACAATTTAACTTCTTTTCAGAGAAGTTGAAATTTATTACCAACCATAATTACTCAGAAACTGGAAGAAGCCCCATCTTCACAGGGCCTTTCTACAGAAAGGGTTTTGCAGAATTTAACAGAATGTAAGTTTTCTGAACAGTCTGATGGGAAACAGCCTGATTTGATATCTCCATGTTCACACTGACATTCTTTTTAATCTGAATGTATTTTATTAGAAAAGTTGGGTACCTAAAATTCATTAATTTTAGAAACTTATAAATAAACAGCTTTTTGGGTCTTTGGGTGTGGTTTGTTTTGTTGTGTTTTGTTTTGTGGCTTTTTTTCAGAAATGCTGTTCAGCCAGCAGCCTCAGCTGTGCTGAGGACATTAGAGAGGTGTAGTGTGCCAAACAGTACCCGCCAAGCTCCCTGCTTGTGCTGGGCACAGCACAGATGCCTCTCCCCCTCCAGGACTTGGAGCCATAGCACCAGGCAGGTCACTCTCCACAGAGATGCTCCCCACAGCCAGCATCCTGCTGCCAACCATGGAGCACTGGCCCTGGGGCTCACAGAAGCTGCCCCTCAGTCTTCCCATGCCATGTTTTAAAGATGGTCCTGCTTTTTCTTCTGGTTTTCTGAAGGAAAAGGCACAAAAAACATCCTAGGTGTAAAATAGGGATAACTGCTGCTTCTACCTTTCAGAAACCCCACAAAACCATACCAGGGCTGTTAAAGTCTGGCTGAGGTCTGAAACTTGCTGACAGGCAACATCCAGAAATCACAATACAGAAACAAATTAGAACCATATCACAGAAATTAAGCTTTTGTGTTGCTGCCTGAATCCATGAGGTCTGTACTCTGACAGCTGTGCAGAGATGGAACCACCACCCAGGACATAGACTTCTATAGCAGTGGACAGGGGAACTTTCTTACTCTAACTGGGTAACCCATCTCGGGAAGAAAAGCATAATCACCAAGGGGAAAAAAATTCCTACTATGTTTGGGATTTTGAATATTCTGTTATGCACAAAGTTAATAGTTACCATCTAGGTCCACATGGTGTGTTTGATAGTAATGGGGGTGTGAATGTTGAAGATTAAGGGTTGTAGAAACACAGTTGTGCAACTATTCAGTTGATTTATATGAATGTCCTGGTGGTTTTACCCATGCTTCTTCCTGTCTTTATTTTTTTTAGAAAATATGTTGGATGCAATCCTGGTCTCTCTGAGATGAATGGGAAAGAACATTGACTCACTTTGTGTGGGCACTGTGGAAGAAAGTGGTGGGATATTTTTTCAGGGAGAACTTAAATAACAGGCTGGATAGACCAGCGTAGTGAAAGACGACCGAGACTGCTGAGCAAAAGTGGTTGGCGGTGTTGTGATTTTTTTTTTTAAAGAAACTAGGGCAGAAAAAATATCGTAGGTGGCTTGTTACTTCATTGGGGGCTGGGGACAGTGGGGTGAGCACAGCCATTTTGGAAAGCTGATCAAATAGGACAGTGTCATTGAGTAATGTGCTGAGCTAAGAATATGAGGAGCTACATTTCATTCCCACTTCTACTGGTAAATGCATGTTCATGCCAGGCAAAACAATTTACCTGTGTTGCCTTCTCCAAGTCCCTTTTCCATGGCTGTCCTTCAAGATTGCCTGGCAGGGCAAAGCAACATTTCTGATTCTGTGTTTCTCAAAGTATGGCTTAGCAAGAAAACCCTAAATTGTTTTAGAGTCCCTCTTCCTCCACCTTTCCAGCAGCCACCCTGTCACCAGTGCTTTCACCTCCCTGCTCAATGATGTGGCTCTCTCCGTGGCAGCTTGCACTGTGCATTCAGGGATCCTGACTTCACTCCTGGCAGCGATGACTTGGAGAAGTCCTCAACAATTGCCTGGAGCAAAGATTTTTTACGTGCACTTCTGGCAAATCCATCTGGTGTATTAGCTGTCCAGTTCTCACACTCTCCTGTTGTAACATACACAGTAAATAGTGAACAGAAATGGCTGACACTCACTGTGGCAAAATGCTATCCAGACCATAAAACTCAGACAGAAACAACAAAGAAATGTTCCACTTTGTAATTACAGTTGGAAATATTTCATGCATTAGAAGTGTGAAGTAATATCAATAAAAAAAAGAAAGTGCACTCAGGAGCCTAAAAATAAATAAATGTTTATTTGAAAAAATGATAATTTCATCAATTATGTTCACAGTCTCTTCAAAAGAAGCTGAATATTTCCTGGTTAAGCCAGAGACCTGTGACTTGGCCATGGGTAAAGCTGCTGAGTAGGTGATGTGCCGCAGGCAATTCACATTTTGCTCTTAGTCCCAGTTTTAAGGCACAATGATGCCTTCCAGCCACTGCCTGAGAACCACTTCTTTGCACCAACATTCTTCAGCCTTTTGACCTCAACAGATCATACCTCACTCTTCCATCAAATAAGCAGAAATTTCTGTCCAGAGTTCCCATGCTTTCCCAACACTTGAGGAGCATGTCATACAGTCCCCAACAAGCAACTTGGCATAGCTCCACAGTCAACCACATGAATAAGACAACACCTCTTTAGCATATCTGTGTCTTGCTAATACAGTTTGAAGTCTCTGAGAAAGAGGAGAAAGAGGGTAGAAGGAAGAAGGCTGAGAGATACCAAACCTCTGAGCTGGGAGCATTGTTTGTTCTCTCTCCATGTTTGACAGGCTTCAGGAAAAATCAGGAGCAAAGAGTAGACTGGGTTAAATCTTGTGACAGGGCTGAACTCTGCCTACTGGAAATTATTACATTTTTAAAATACATAGTGTAGCAATTTATTGGTACCCCATACTTGACCCACATATTTTTCATGGCCACAATAACAATAACAAACTTGTATTTTTTTTTTATCAGAGTATTATATTGGGTTTGTGGGGCAATGTTTTGGTAGAGGGGGAGCTACAGGCATGAAAAAAAAAAATCAAGAGTGAAGTTGAGGCTGGGAAGAAGGGAGGGTTGGAGGAAGGTGTCTTAATATTTGATTTTCCCCAAATCAAGTCTGTTTTACCTATGATGGTGAGAGGTAAGCGGTCTCCCCCTGTCTCTATCGCTGTGAGCCTTTCCTCTTATTTTCTCTCCCCTGTCTAGGAGGGGAGTGATAGTGCTTTGGTGGGCATCTGGCATCCAGCCAGGGTCAATCCCACACACACATAATAAACCAACACTATCCACCTGTGAGTGGCACCAGCAGTCTTGCTATCTTAACTGCAATAACACCAAGAGATCTCTTTCACTGGTTAGGTCAACAGTCACATCTCTTCAGTTCCTACCACAGAGTAAGGTATGATCGATTTATTTAGGTTCCAGCAAGTCATCTTCCAGGGAACAGTAGATTTTTATCATCACAACAGAAGAAATGTAATTCCTTTATCACAGAAGATAGGCAGGCCTGTGTCTTAGAGATTACTGCTATGATGAACTCCACACTTTAATATGAACTAAAATATTGTGTCCATCCTGAAAATATATAAATAAGATGTAGGAAAATATCCTTAGCAGCTTAGAGCATTGTAGCTCTGTTGATTTCAGTGAACTATATTAATTTGCAAGAAATGTAGGTCCAGGCTGCATTCCCAGTGCATCCTTCTCAGATGGAGAACAGAAAAAAAATATAGAAAACACAAGAGGAATCACGGTAGCTCTGGTCCCTCAAACTGAGCACTAATCAAGATAACAGAGAATTAAAACAGACACTAAAATATAGATCTTATTTCACATTTCGTATATTCTTTTCTTGGGATTTTTTTTTTCTCCACTTGGGTTAGGCACAGGTACATAGGATGTAAATCATATCTTTAAGGCTTCCTCTGATTCTGCATCTAATAATGCTTATCAGTTGCTGATTTAAAGGAGCAAGAGTCATCAAGTAATCGATGCCTTATCTCCAAGAAACAATTCTCTTGGTAGTAAGTATCTGAGCAACACAAAACCAATTTTTATTTTCAGTAACTTTTAACTAAAGCAAAATGCAATCTAATTTCTAGTGATAAAACCTCAAAACTCAACTGTTTTCTTCATTTTTAATAATTTACAGCTTTCCCCCAGTAGAAAGCTATGTGCGGTGATCAGAGTGGTTGGTAAATGGGATGAGGTGAACTTTCTGAGACTCTTAATTAATTGCCCCATGCCCACTGGTCTCTGCCTAATAAGAGTTTGTGGTGGCCTCATGAACAAGGATGTTGAAAAATAAAAGAAAAAAAAATCACTGTTATCTACAGCTGTTAAACCCAGTCTGTTTTCTAAAGCTGTTATTCCTCCTTCTCTGAAGAGACAGATCAAATTTTCTGGATTCCAGCTGGAGGTTTGAGTCTGAGAAAGAGGGAACCATTGTGGACACCAAATCCCATCCACCAAAATCACAGGCAGCCATTCATCTGTTGTCACTGGCTGCTTATCCCACATCTTCAGTATACCTTGCTTTTCCTCAGGATTTTGTTGCTTGGAAATCCTTGAATCACAAATGGTCTAGAAGATGCCCAAAGCTTGACAGTGCTCTAATGTAGCTCAGTGGGGAATTGTGGAAAAGACTGGTAAGAATTTTTTTTAATTGAAGGTTACATCATAATTTTTCTGTGAGAAGCCTTGGGACAATATCATGGAAGGTGGTTACCCTTGCCCATCTTCCCTGAATCCTCAGTAGTGACAGCTGTAAGTCAGAAAGAGTAATTCCAATGAGGTGAAGCTATCATTTCCCCTCTTTTTCTCCTTGAGAGCAACAAATGCCAGATCTGACTTGCCTTTTCCTAGAGAGGTGCATGGGACGATTTCATGAGGATATGAGGAAACCTTGACCGTTTAAACAACATATACAGCAGCTAATGTTTGAAAAAGTCAAACAAATGGAGTAGTCTCACTGTCAATAAAAATAAATGATCTAGAACTGTAGCCAAATCATGAAGAAAAGAGTACTCTGGGAAAATAGGTGTCAATAAAAAAGCCATTCTGGAATTATGAAATTCCTTGAGAGGTTTTATAAAAGAACACACAATAAACAGCCATCAGTCCAAACGGAAACACAAATTACAACTGAGTTAATCATTCTCTGGAAAAAAATCTTCATTAAATCTTGACTAAAATTGTGACTACTTTTACTTTTTGGGCAAAAACAAATCTCTTAAGATAAATTCAAGCTTCCTTATACTTGTATGTTACATGACATCTGTGCAGATGATCTGAAGACATTTAAAAACAATCTGGTAGTCTGCATTAATATTTCCAGAAATTCCCTAATTAATAACCCATTTATTTTTTCAGACTCGGGGCTAAATTCAGTGGTGAACTCTACGACCATGTGACACATACCTCAGCAGCTTCTCACTGGTCTCCCTTCCAAATGGACCTCTCTGGTGCCACCACCCTAAGAGAAGCAGAACCACTTTTGCAGAATAAATGAGGAAAGAACCTATGTCAAGGCAAAAATTGACCATGGGGGATTTACACAGATCAAAAACTGTGCCTTCACTAGCATCAGAACATTTTAAATCCATTTAGATGTAAGGTAGTTTAACTTGCATTGGATCGTCTGAAGACACTCTGTGGATTCAGTGGAGATGCAAAATTTAGTCCCAAATTCAGACTTTAGTTAATTCTTGCCAAACACACAAATAGTGAGGTAAAAGTATGGCTGTAGGTATGAAGGAATTCATGGACATGGACTAAATTAGGGAGATGCTTGTTTTGTAGTCTTTTACTAACACTACTCTTCTGTCTCTTCAGTACATCCATCATACTCATTTTGTATGGTCAGATGGTCCACGCTGCAATGCCTTGCAGCTTAGGTGTTTGTTCTGACTGATCTGTGATCAGCCTGATCATGTCTTCAGCTACCTGTTCTAACATTTCTTGCCTGTATTTGATTGCTTTTCTTGCCCCCAGATTTTCTTTTTGAATCTCCTTGTACTTAAACACACTGTGAGTCTGACCTGACACCACTCTGTGTATCTTCAAAGGCCTACAAGGTGTAGATCCCTACATCTAGACTAGCTTTTTTTTACAGCCAGTGGAAGGAATCAGGTACTTACAAGATGTGATTTATATCACCTATTTTAGACCTACAGTAGATGCAATGAATCACAGCCTCACTGTGCTTGTTTTGTATTCTCTGGACTCAGAGGAAGCCTGGAATGACTTGTAAAACTGTGGATACCTACAGCTGAGATACCTGCACCACAGATGTCTAAATAATATTAGATAGGTCCTCCCTCAGATTGATAACCATGTCATAACAGCAGTGTGGCTTTCCAGAAACTATTTTTATTCATCCCCAAATATTCTTTACCATATAAGAGTAACATGTATCTTTTGATGGTTTGAGGTATTTTTAAAATTGCTTCTTACATGTGTTTTTCCTTTTTCCCTTTTTTCTTTTTTTCATTCTTCCTCTTAGTAATGCCGCTAAACAATAAATTGAAAAGAAAGAGCAAAAGGAAATCTCTACCTACCAAGGATCTGATGATGGGTTGGTCAGACAAATGATGACTTGGATTGGTGTACTAGGTGGAAGGAATTTATGCTGGAAAGCATAAAAATTCTAAAATACATTTTCTCTTTAAGAATTCCCAGCCTCTTCAGAACAAGAAGGCAGGCCTATCTATGTTTTCCTGTGATTCACCATTTTGTGACTCCTGAATTTCTCTTTAGGAAAATCCTAATTTAGCAAAATTTTCTGTTTATCTGTAGCTTCTTAAAAATTTGCTGGGGCAGAGCTCATATAATCATGGACTCTGTAGTTCAATACTTGTGTTTTGCAGTATCCAGACTGAATTGATGGCAGAGTCCAAAGAGTCTACAAAGAAAATGGGAGGAGAGCTCAGCAACACCATGAGGTGAATAGCCAGTTATTTCAAAGAGAAGACTGGAGACTCCTTCCCTTATGACTCAGACATGCTATTAGAAGGCAGAAGGAATACAAGAAGTAAATAAAATCATCGGCATTGCAATGGCAAGGAAATGTCCAGTGGAATAAGAAATGAGGGAGATACATTCACCTGTTTGCATAGAATCTGGCCAGAAAAAAGTATACAGCTCTCCAGTGCAGAATTGCAGACACTCAGTGCAAAATTTACCTCCATCTCAGTGCAGAAGAAAAAAGAGAGCTAGAAATCCATCAAAGACATAGACAGAAAAAAAATAACTTCAAAAGCAAATTTCTCGAAGAAAATGCTATATCTAATAAGATATACTGAATTTGTAACAAATGCCATAGCAGAGGGCTTCACAGGCTCTTGGGCCATCCAGAGAAAAAGGAGAGAGAAATGATTGGAGATTATTCTCAGAATGAATCTGAAGCATGTCTCAAGGCAGCAGGATCTCCAAGTTAGTGTCAGAGAGCCTCCACTGAGCAGCATATAAAAAGGGGCTGTGGCATTTAAATACTGCGAGGACCCACAGAGGGAAAGCCAGGGGAGACAGGGATCTATGCTTGTGTCAGGGTGGTGTAGGAAGGACACTGATTCGGCCTGAAAAAATCCTAATCAGAGAGTAGGATGACAATCATGGTAATCCCAAACTCCTGCAAGAGTTTGCCATCTCCCATGGAGATCTAAGCAGTCCATGCACAGCACAACAGAGCCACTACTACATAGTGTGTATCTTACTTATGCCATCTAAATAGTATTTAGCTAGAGATAAAGGGAGCAGAAGGAAATTGGGGTTTTGCCCTGCATTCATTAGACTTATACATCTTCTCTTGCCCAGTATAGCAAACTCAGGCTTGTGGGGAACATACTCTCAGAGATACATATAACTTTGGAGTGTGTTTAACCCAAAGGGCAATGCTGGCATGGAAACACAAGGTCTGGTTTTGGATTTTTGTCAGCTATAAGTAAGCTGACAACACACCATTTGTACCTCCTGTGTCAGAAAGGCTCTGAAGGAACCCTCCAGGAGGAAGATGAGGAAAGGAAAACTATCTGGTAAAGTGATACATTTATAAGAGAGAAGGTATGACCTGTTTGCTCATGATAGAAGAGAGTTGAACACAAGGATTTTTACACAAAGCAAGGTGATGAATACATCAGTTAAACCCAAATCATGGCTTTTGTTTGTTACAGTCCTCAGAGTACTTTCCCATTATCAATCACTGCTTCCAGCAAATCCTTGTAAAAAAAATAAATTATCACAGCCACAGTGAACATGAGGAGAAGAAAAAAGTCAGCATGGGACAGGGTGGGGAGGATGTGCATGCACTCTGAATGCTGCACTCTTAGCACCAAACTACCTGAAGCAAAAAAATATATATATCAGCTTGTGAAAGCAGCAGCACAGCAGCACCCACGGGATGGAGCGCTGGCCTAGCTCCAAGCAGAGCAGGGTGCAGTTCAGGTCTTGGCATACGGGATGACCTTTACTGAATCCCTTTATCTCCTGAGGTTCCCCATCAGCAGTGATCATCAGTGTTGATGATTACAGCCCCTTTCTTCAAGGGCTTTGGGATCTACAAATTTAAATTACTGCATGAAATAGATCTTGTCACTTTGCCACAGGTTTAGTGACAGGAGATTTAAACTTTACATCCAGTAAACTTTATCTAGTACAACACTGAAAACTTTTATTTCTACATGAAAAAAACAGGACCTTGGATATGTTTTAATAGCTGTTTAAGAAGTTATCATTTAAAAGGCATTGTTATTTAAAATGCATTTAAAAAAATGCCTTTTTAAATATCAGCCCTGGCTATTAAAAAAAGGCAAATTGTAATCAAAATTAGGAGCAAAATTACACGGAACTCTGAAGCATAAGTATAGATGTTCACCAAAAAAATGGCAAAATAGTTTGTCTTAGATTTTTATGTCTCTACAGATATGTTACCAATATTTTTGAGAAAGTACTGACTAGCACTGGGGTTAAGACCCACACAACATCCTCTTAATAAAAGAAGTTTTGGTTTCAGCTGACTCTGGTCTGATTTAGCACTCAAGAGAAAACTAATGATGGTGGTTCACCTCTCTTCATTCTTTAATGGGCTACCAAGAGCCCATACACAAAGCCAAATATTAAGATTTCTAGACTGACATTAATATATCACACTATATAGAGAAGATACTGCAATTTCTCTCTCTGGACATTTCCTTTGTATATTTTCTCTCTTTATCTTGTCCAAATACCCTCACCCCCAACAGAGAGCAAGATGCAGCTACCGGCAACCATTAGAAGCCACACAAGGAACAACTGGGCTACCCACATCTTCCAGGGAAAGTGCACCCATTAGAACTGTGTAATTTTCTAAAGGCTGAGCCAGTCATTGGGATTAGAGCTCTGTTGGTGGCTTCCCTCTCCATTTTCCTTACCTTTTGTCCCATGTGTTTAGGGCTGAGCTTGCACTTGCTGCAAAGGGCTTTGTTTTGTAGGAACTTATGGGCTATATTACTTACTAAAATAAAGCTGACCTGGAAGTACTGGTGAGCATATTAATCACCTAAATTTGTTTTGGCACATATTTTGTGTTTGGGATGAGGAAGATATGGTGTAAATTTGACTTTGTTTCACTGGATTACTGAATGACTGCATTTCTTTTTGGCAGGTTTTATTCCAACTGAATTCTTTTCTCTAAATGCTTTTGTTATAAAACTGCTTTCTTCTTGTTGAAGAAACAATAAAATTATTAAAATATGCTAACCCAGAATAAAACATTTTTAGTGAGGTCATATGAAATATATTTTTAATATAGTTCTCTTTTAGATTTTTTTTTAAAATGAAAAATTAATGCAGCACGAGTCAGTTGTAAGGCTCTCCTCCCACTCCTTACATGGGACTTCAGACCAATGCAATTGGACCTGTGGCATTTTATACCCGCTTCTGTGTGAACAAATACAATTAGAGGGCAGGGTAAGATACAAGGCAATGGCCTATCAGGCCTTTTGTCTTTATGGGTGATATCTGTGCACTGCCTATACAATTTGGGCAGGAGTCCAGCAGCCAGAGTTGACACAGCTGGCCTCTAGAGTTAGTCTTGCTTTTCCATAGTATAAACTATGATAAGGTCTATATTGTAAACCTACGTGGAGACTGAAACAGATTATCACAATGTATTTCGGAATTATAACTGACACCAGTGTAATTCCTGCTATTTGCTACACTGAGTAGATTTAGATACAATTGAGAATGTGGCCTGGTATTATTTCCTGCCTGGGAATTTCCTATTTGTTCTTCTCTTTATGCCTTCAGTGAGACCCTAGAGCATATTAAGAGGTTTGATAGATACCAACCATAACAGGTTTAATTTATAATAGTTTACAGATTCTAAACAAGCTTCTGCCAATACATTCCATCATTTGATCCTAACTTCCTAAAGCAAAATTCACTGCCTAAACCAAAAAGTTTATTTTTTTTTTCTTGCACTCTTGGTTGACTTTTTTCAACTTCTGCCCCTTGTTTTTAAATAACAAGAACACATGTATGGTGGAAAATGCACTGGAAGACTTTGGTTGACATGAAAGAGCTGCATCATCTTGAGCTGCAGAAACACAAGTTCATTCTAAAATGCACAAGTAATTATGTGACATAATTACATGGTCTATCCAGGTAATTGCAGGTGAAATTAGGCATGGTGTCATGTGCTAATGAGGACTACAGCTACACTGAAATTTTTGTGTGTATGATTGCATTGATTAAGAAATTTTAAATCTGCTCTTAATAGTAAGAGTTATCCAATTGTCTGGTCTAAACTACTCTCAGCAGGCTGAAAGGCTACCCTCACAGAAGTTTATCACAAGGCCTTTTCATCACTGATATTTTTCAAGCAGAAATTAAATGTGAGCTCTTCCTCCTTCCACTGCTGATCCAGTCACTCTGTAAAAAGCTGCCTAGCAATGATCCATTTCTCTTGTACCAGTGGAAACCAGGAATACACAGGAGAAATCAGGAAAATCAGAGGTCCTGCTGCCACTGTCATGTGTCAATAGGCTGTGTGCAGAATGGCAGATAAAGCATGTCATGTACAAACTGGGTGTTTAGTGCTGACATATCAGAGTGCCACACAGATGGTTATCCCTATTGCCTCAGGGAGAGAGCAGGAGGAAGGCCTGGTAGACCTGCCCCAGTATGGTTTTGCTCCTTGGGGTGATGGAGGGTATGTTCAGTATCTCTCAGAAAGCTGTTGCCCATGTTATTTCAGTTTATTGTGCAGCCTCAAGGGCTGGTTTGAGACTAGGTACTCTGCATGAATCCTGCAGAGGCCACTGTCCCTGAAGAACCTGCCACATGCACTGCTTGCTGCTGGCTGGGGTTACTTGCAACAACCATCAGATCTCAGGGGCCTCCCCCCCATCAATCCACCATCACCCATGTGTGACAGCAGCTCTCCTCCATGACCTGCCTGGCTTCCCTTCACTGTCACCAAGCACTGGAAAGCAGGGGAGGGTCCACAGCAAGGAAGTGACCCTTCTTGCATCCAGTATGACCCATTCTTCCCTGTCTGCCATGCGTGTCATGGATACGACGGGGCTGGGCAGTCCAGAGAGCGGCGGAAGGACCTGTGCCTGACCTCGGAAATCAGAGCTATGTTAAAGGCTCCTTTACAAGGAAAGGGAGACCAGACTGGAAGACAGCACCTGGCCTTTCTTGCAAGTTTATAACGCTAACACCTGCTAACATTAAAAAAATACCCCATGAGGAAAATTATTTCACCCACACTGTCTCACAGAAGCCTTCCCTTTCACTGAAAAGGATACATTAGCACCAAAATCTTCTGCTGCTGTTTTCCCACTGGCTACAGCAATACTGGAATCAAGCCCAAATGGGACTATAATTGAGAACTCTTTTGAATAAAATTATCTTGTTCAGACATACTGGTTCTAGGAAGTCAGGCTAATGTAATCATTACAGTGGGAGTCTAGAAGTCCAGGGCTGCTTACCTCTCCTCCTGATTTGCCTAGTGACTTGTTTTATGACTTTAGAAGCAACTTAACTTTTCTGTGATTCATCTCCTTCAGCTGGAAGATAGATATTATAATGTTTGTTTATTTCAATTAAGTCTTGAGTGGTTTAAAAGGGATTAATTAACCTCCATCAGACAGCTTTGAAAGGTACTAATTCATAGTGTTAATAATACCATAAAATATCTAAAAATTAGGAAGGAGAGAACATTTTAGAAGTTGCTGAGCTTTAAACTTAGAGGTGCTGTGAATAGGAAGGACAGACAGTATTTTGGTGAGTGGGAATAGAGAAACTACTGCCATCTAGTTCACTCTTGAGCAAGACATGTTAGATTTTGTGTATTTATCAGTGAACCACCTATCTTCTGATTACCCTTTGGCTGCTAATTCATTCCATTTAGTAGGGGAAATTTTTACATCTGTTCTCAAAAAATCCCATTCATGCCTTTCATTTTTTCAAATTAATCATCCTGGCTCAAACTTGGATACACCATCCAGAGATAATCCTTTCAAGAGTATCTTATTCTGTTAATACAGCCAATGCACAGTGCTTGGGATAACACCACGTTGAAATAGCATTAGATTTGCAGCCTACACCCAGTCAGAGTGGTTTTTTCCCCAGCACAAATTTGCATTTTGGGAGCTGAAAGTCTGAGTTGATAGTCTAAGTGACCTGAAGCAAACCACTACAATTTCTCTGGGGCAACTGAAATGCATCCATTCAGAATAGCCAAGACTCTAGTCACGCCATAATAATTAAGACCTGTGTCCATGTCAAAAAATGTACAATCAGAGTCTGTACTTATTTGTGTATTTTTAACCAAATAATTTAGTGCTAAACTTAGACCTTACATACAACTGTGAATATGCACCAGAGGGCAGAGTTGATTCTGGTCATCATAAGTGCCATTGGTCTTTCTCTGCAGCTTCCAGTGGAAAGCATAAATCTGAGGAGCCCAAGGCTGTAAGATCCATCTCTTTCCATGAGAAGGTGGGGAGCAAATGGTGCTCCAAAGGTAGAGTTTGTGAGTGCCAGTGTGTGTCATCAAGTTATCATTTAAATTCACCAGTGTTTTCTGAGGAATTTTAGGCAGGTAAGTAATTGCATTTACAGATTATTTTCATAATAACTAGTGCCTTGATTCAGTCCTATTTGCAATAGAAGCAAATATGCAGCTACACTAAAAATGATCACCATTGTCCATGCAGCTGACCACTTTCACCCTTGTCATCAATCAGTTGAACTGAGAGGCAGCTCACTTATGAGTTCTTATCCATGGAAAGATTGTTTGTCTCTGTCATAGTGTTGAACACCTTCTATATAATAGCTCCTTCCTCTGTTGAGTAGCTATTCCTCTCCAAATATTAGTTTATTAAAATTAGATTCTATTAGTGCCCAAATACACCACTTGGTCTCATATGTATGCAGCTTCCACTCTTCTCCTTGGTGGATTTATTATGAATGCAGTATTGGTGGTATTTTAGTCTTCACAGCAAGTAGCTGTTTCTAAGTATTGCTCCTAGGAAACTTGTGGTAATGTTTTCAGAATCACCTAAGAGGCCAAGTTCCACTATTAATGGTGAGCAAGGTGACAATGTCTCTGGCTGAAGGAGCACACTGACAGCAAGATAGCAATTTCAACCCAGCATCATGGAATTCCAGATATCTCCCATCTTTTGGTCACACTGGGCTGCTGAAGGGAAACTCATGTTCACAGAGCCTTCTGGATGTCTCCTACCTCATCTGCATTCATTCAGTATCCCTATGGCAACTACAGCAGCAATTGCTCACTTGGAATAGTGATCTTAGGACAGTGTTATATCATTCCTTCTTTTAACTCATTTAGCAACTGAAAATAAAAGAACACAATCAAAGAGCATCCATGAGCTAGCAGGACTATGCAGACAACATGTAACTACTCAACAGGACCAGAAGATGTCCAAGCTGCTTACAACAACTGCACTCAGCAAAAAGCCATGGGCAGCACAGCTTCCTCTTGGGCAGCACAGCACTTTTCCTTGGCACTAATTAGAATGATGGCAGGGGAAATAGCCCTTAAATAAGGAAGAAACCTCAAAAGTTACATCTAGGGGAAGAGTATCCTTTTTTAGGTCAGTGCTTCTGAGATGTCTCATTTGTAGCATCACTCTCTTGAAAAGTTTTTGTATCTGTAAACTGAAATTCTTTATCATGGACTCTAAATGGCAACTAAAATTATACAGTGAAGGGCTCAGTCAGTATTGGGACATATTTCTCTGCTCCATCTTATTATTGATTAGAATCTGTATCAATGTGGTGAGTCTGGTTTTATCCAGCTACTGCAGCAACATTAGACTGTCTGTGCACCAATAATTACAGGATATTTTTTGTCTCCATCTGCAGACATTTGATGGAAAATGTCTGCTAAAATTTTTGAGTCTTCATGCTTTGCAGAGGTTTATGGTGCTTCATTTTGGAAATCCATAGCTCAGTGTCAATGTCAGCAAAGGTGAAGTCAATCAGGTCTCTACACCACTTTAAATCCAATTTAATGATGTCAAGATATTTTAGTGACATACAATATCTGTGCTGTGCCTTCTTTTATTCTTTAAGAGCAGACATAAAAACATGCCTACATATTTGAGGTCACTCCCAAACTGGGTTATTCTATGATTTTGGGTTTTTTAGGTACAATTTTCCAAATTGGTCTCACTTGGATTGGCACATTTGAATGGCACTCACCTCCAGTCTGCAGCTTTCAAATTGAGTACTACAACATGCGAACATGCAGCAAGTCACCAAACTGTAAGCTTAGCCTAATGGCTAGAAGATTTTAAAATAGCAATATATCTATTCTGGAGAAATTGTGGCTTTATGCAACAATTTGACTATAAGTTTCTAAAATACTGACTGGTGTAGGACTAAGAAATTAATTAAACTTTCTATGTTTAGCTCCTATCAAGCTTCATGGGAAAATATAACATCACACATGAGTGAGACAGTGGTCCTGACAACACAGTTAGAGACAAGCTGGGAAAAGTCTTTTTCTTTTTGAAAAAGGTTTTATTTGTTTTTTAGTTTTTAAATCTGTGTGAGAACAGGTGAAAATTTCATTGCAAGTTATATCTGTATTTAGAAATACAAAAACAACTAAAAAACACAATCTTCATGCACTCTTACTTTGGGCATACCATGTGTTCTTCCATATTAAACATGAGTGAGAGGAACCTCTTGTGTGTGCATGTCTGTATACATCTAATCACACAAATACTTAAAAACATTACTGAAATTAACATTTGAGGAAGAAATGCGTCCCCACTGAAGCCAATGGCCTAACAATAACCTCTCAACATAGCCATCCTTACCTGTAATTATGTCTTGAGGCTGAAACCTCTAACTTCAGGGAACTAACTGGAAAAGCTTAATTTGCGAGCAGTGGTACCAGTCTCTCCCTTCCTAGTTTATTATGGATGGTTCCTCCCATGGAGAGGAAGAGAAATTGTAAAAGGCAGGAATAGAAATCAAATTTTACATTGGTACATGGGAAGTCTGGCTGGCAAAACCACTCAGGTATTCTGAGATGAAAATCTGAAGATAAAACTTGGACTGAGATTATTGGAAATATAAAGCTTGAATGATTCAGAAGTGAGAAATGTTGACAATTATAACTATTTCACATATTAACTTTCATTATACATTTCATTAACAGTAGTTACAATACAGAAATATATGCTTTTACAAGTTTATTCTTCAAAACATATTATTTCCAATGAATTTCCTTTTCCATATTATGTTACATATTGTATTTCCATAGGAGCCACAAAAATTAAAAAAAGAGAAAATAAACCTATATAGAGATGTACATACTTCTAAAATAAACATATGTTTAATTAAATTGTTATTTTGCAATGAAATCAGTTTTCTGCTTCAGAAGCTTTCCTGAAAAATATATTTGTGTGGATGAATCATTTTAAAATTCAACAGTCAGTGGAAGTTGACAGAGTCTTTTCATATGAAATATGACACAAACTTATGAGCATCAAAATTATATGGCAGGAACTGTTCTGTTGAGCACTACATTCACTTTCCCAGGATCAGATCAATACATTTTCTGTCAAAGAAAAAGAATCTGCTAAAACAACAGGAATTTTTTGCAAGAAAATGTTATTTTTTATACAGCTAACAGCTTAATTCTACAGCAATACAGATAGACTTTTTAACATGGTTTCTGATTGAAGTAAACTGAGGAGGCACTAAACAGATTTCCTGCACATATTCACAGCATCAGACTGGACGTGTGGATGTGCTTAACTTGAGGTTACACCTCACAGAGATGTATTTGTTTCAATATTAGGCCTCTGTGTGCACATACGTAAAATCTTTTCAAAATCAACCACGCAGGGACTTTGGTTCTGATCATACAGGCAACAGCATAAGCTCTTCCCTGTAAGAGGCTAAATCCCATTTACAACACATGGAAGGGTTCTCTCCACAAACAGCCCTCAAGGTCCAGCCAAACCAAAGGTCTGGAAACATACTGCCTATCCATAGCTTTTCAAGGGTGCTGTAATTAACGACTGCCTTATTCAATCCCAGTGGATCTAGCCACAGTTGCAGAATTGTTTTTAAAGACTTTTTATGTGTCAACTGCAGCTCATTTTGCATAACTCATGTGGAAGCTTCTGAGCAGCTTTCAGAGAATGTCAAGACCTCCTTCTGTTTGATATTATACAACAAGATAAAAGAAAGGGTTGATTTTTTTTTTTGGGGGGGGGGGTTTCAGAAATTAGAATTATCATTTGAAGGACCAGTTGTTATTTGCTCTCTTTTGCTTGATAAACCTTCACTCCCATTCTCTGGCAGTGAATATCTCACTGTATCAGTAAAAATAACAGGTGTCCTGTGTTGCATTAAGCATAATTGCATTGTATTGATGGTTGCAATGATTGTAAGAGGGTGAGGAAATAAAACAGTTGTTGAATTGGGTCTTGGGTTGAACAATGTGTTTGAACTGCATAAACTAGATTATTTGAGGCAGTCATCCCTGTATGCTTAATTTAAATCCAGTATATAGGAAATGTAAATATGGTAGGCAGGCAATTAGCATTTTCTAGGTTCTCTGTTCTTCTAAATCTTCATACAGGAAAGCTGAATGGAACTGTGACGCCACTCACTTCAGGCATGTACGTGAGTCTGACAAAAGACACTCTCATTAGATTCTGTATGTAGACAGTAAGGAGAGCTGAGCAACCACCAAAAGAAATTCAGAGTGGGTGCAGGTCCAAGGGGAGCCTGTAGGTCTCTTCACCACTTACAGGGGGAGCTGAAGTACATCTAGCCTAAACTGAATCACCACATAATTTTATTTGTTCCAGGCATTATAATCTATTGCTTACATATTCAAAGGACCCAATCACTTAACTAAGAGAGCTACAATGCAACTTAATCTCCCCATTCACAAACCCTTAGTTATGAATCTGTACAAAGGCCCAGTTAGTCATTCATGGACTCTCCTTAAAAACTGGGCCCAAAGTTCTACATTTTTAATGTGAATTACAGCACATAACTGGATAACCTTGCCTTTGTTTGTCCTTCACCTCTTTTAACAGATACTCAGGGAAAGCCATGGAGCAAGGACTGAGGGAACCTTGTGAAGCAATCCCAGAAGATGGCAACAGCTGCAGCACCAGGCATCTCAAGGGAGAGTTGCATATGAAGCCAAGGTCTGAGCTTCCAATGCCCACCTCCACTCCAGTGGTGCTTACTTGTACATTGAGGCTCTGGGAGGGTGCCTTGCCTGCCTTCTGATGAGCTGTTATCAACTTACTACTTTCTATGAGATAAACCCAGTATGAGTATCTGCTGCTGTCCATGTCTGCAGACCAGCTTGCTCCTTGCCTGAGAGTAAACTTCTCTGACAGGAAGGACCAGTTGTGGGGACTGAAGGCTGATTTTTTTGAACTTCTGCCAATTCCTGAATTTTCTTCAATTTCTTAGCCACCATGCAGACTTCCTGGAAGCTGGGGAAAGGTACATTCCCTTTTCTTCTCATAGGGGTCCATACCTTCAGTAATGTCACAATCATCGACAAAACCATTCTTGTGGCGGGGGATGCAAGCCATGGTGTGAGAGTCTCCGTTGCCCACTGTCTCACACTCTTTTTCCTTGCAAGAAAGACAGAATCAAAGAAACCAATCCCTGGGCTTTGCCTCCACTGGGGACATCAGGAAAGCCACAGTTCACCTTGGGCATCCGTGGACAAGTTGACCCATCAGTCTGCAGTACTGTTTCATATCATCCCACACACAAATGAGGACTGGGTCTGGTAGAGACAACTAACCACACCTTGAGGATTTAAGTGGTTCTGCGCTTGTTCCTGGAGTGTCAGCAACAGTGAATGCTTTTGTTCAATTTCAATTCAAGTTCTCTTCAATGATTTCTTTTTGCAGAACTGTGAGGCTTCAAATTTTCATTGTCTCCAGCCAAGAGAGAATGTAAAATGGCCTCAACAGGTGCAACAAAGAAGCACTTCAGAGTCCTCTCATAACTCAACAGACACAAAGTAAATGTATTCAATAAATATTTTATTTTGACACATAGTACATATTTACACTTTAAGAAAATACTATGACTAAAGGGATGCTTACAGAGATATTGACCAAAAAATTTTTTTCAAAAAAATCAAGGGAAAAAAAAAAAAGCATAATATTATAATTTTCCTGAACAGAAATATTTTTGTGCTTAGAAGATTTTTTATGCTATTCATTGAGTACCATTTATGTGTTTTGTGCTGCTGAGAACATACAGCCAGCGCTGGGATAAATATTTTCAGAGTCATGCAAGTGATTTGGAGATGAAGACCTACTGACTGTCAGTAGTTATTAGGTGCTTTTGATGGTGTTACCTGTCTTGTGCAGTCCACAGGGCTCCCTATCTAAACCCTTGAGGTCACTGGGAGAGTTTTTGTTTACTTTAAGGGCTCTGTGTCAGGTCTGAAAAGTGCTATAAGCTCTCTGTAAGGAGATGGGAACCTTTCTGGAACAACAGATTGCTTTGGACTACAAGAGGTCATTTACTGAGAACAATATTAATTATTTTTAAGTAGGTAACACTCACTGCTAAAAGGCAAATAGCTGAGGGAGTGGTACTAGGGTAGCGCTGCTTTCCAGTGAATTAAGAAGAAAAACCTACAAAACCAACACACCACTTTGCTTCACACCACTTCAAACTGCTGAAGTCTTCACTCACACCTTATCCATGGAAACCTCAAGCAATCTTTGGCACACCTTCAGCATCCCAACAAGATTAGCAAGGAAAAAACTATTACTCACCTTGCTCTCATCTGTCTACTCAGATTTAAAAGAATGAGGGATGCCTTTTGTTATGAAACCCAACCTTGTGGGGATTCCAAGCTGGAGAGCATGAGTGCCTGAAAATATCAGAAAACTGTAGCTTAGCAAGAGAAATACGCAGTGAGCAAAGGAGCCATTCTGTTGATTTTGGAAGGAGTAGCAAAAGTTCCCCTGACTTCAGCTGGGCATTAGCCAGGCCCAGTGGGCATAAAAATCCACTCGGCATCTCTTCTGTCTTCCACACACAATACTGAGAGGGGTCCTACAGACAAAATGTAATTGACTGTGGCACTCAGACACCACCAAAAATTGTTTCTTTGTGGTAGAGTTTACCCATGTGTAAAAAGTCAGCACAAACAGGACTATGAGGGACTAGGATGGTACATAAACCTCATTTTGTTCCTCTGCATAATTGAATTACAGCCTTGGAGAATAAGCTAGGAAGCCTGATTCTTGATGGTTAATTTTCTGTTACAACACATGATGGATGACTCTTTTTAAAATATTTGCAAAGGTATGTAAGTATTATACTAAAGAAAGGTGTTATTTTGATAGCATTGGGGAATGAAACCTTAGATTTAGCCAGAGATAAGAAATAATCCTTTAATACTTCCAAATAAAAGCTCTGGTTGAAACAAAGACAGCAGCATCCTATGCCTTCATCAGTCCTCAGCACTAAAACTGTTTCCTAACAGCTTTTTACAGAGCCTAATACAGAGGACAAAGATCAACAGGATGCTATTATCACCATGTGCTGTGAAAGGCTAAATGCTGAAACAGTCTGTGCTAGCATCCTTGTTTGTATTATCTCTGAATCCATGGACAGTGAGAAAAAGAGGGCTTCTAAAAGAACACCTAAAGAAATTGACCTTTGTCTTATTATAATGCTAAAATACTACACCATACATGGAGGAGTCCAAAAGCGTCTAGGACAGTTACTATAATGAAACTTCTGAATACTGTAGGATATTATTCCCCCCTTTCTTTCACACAAACACACATGCCTGTTCAGCATAAAATTGATTAGCAAGTGATACACAAAATTCCTCAAAGCACAGAGAAGTTTTGAAAAAGAAAGGAATTAGTTCCATTGTCAACATATGTATTTGGTTACTGCCACGCGAAAAGCAGGCTACCCTATAGATGTCTTTGCAGTGATAACAATCTGACAAAATCACACTCTGGACTTTCTTCAGTGTCATTGTAAAAGCTCTGAATAAAGCTGGAGAACAAGAGGTCAAAGTAATATTTTAAATGAGAGGTTGTATTCCAATTATTATAATGCTAAAATACTACACCATACATGAAGGAGTCCAAAAGCGTCTAGGACAGTTACTATAATGAAACTTAAAAGCGTCTAGGACAGTTACTATAATGAAACTTCTGAATACTGTAGGATATTATTCCCCCCTTTCTTTCACACAAACACACATGCCTGTTCAGCATAAAATTGATTAGCAAGTGATACACAAAATTCCTCAAAGCACAGAGAAGTTTTGAAAAAGAAAGGAATTAGTTCCATTGTCAACATATGTATTTGGTTACTGCCACGCGAAAAGCAGGCTACCCTATAGATGTCTTTGCAGTGATAACAATCTGACAAAATCACACTCTGGACTTTCTTCAGTGTCATTGTAAAAGCTCTGAATAAAGCTGCAGAACAAGAGGTCAAAGCAATATTTTAAATGAGAGGTTGTATTCCAACAAAAACAACAAGATTTTACTAGCTAGGCCTTTTCTTGGGAAGGTGATGAACAGTAACAGGGAAGGTAGCAAGCATGCAATTTTCTAGCCAAAATCTAATACTACCCTTACAGAAAGTGCATCACTATTCATGGTAACAGGAAAATGCCTAAAAAGTTTTTGGGCCTTTTCATTAAACCATCACAGCTGATTATATAAAAACTACTTTTGAGGACCGATTCCGTATCTGTTTGTGGCCCTAAATCATAAAGAAGTATAAATGTGAACAAACTCATTTTCTTTGATGGAAAGCGTGGCAGAGGCTATGTTCAGCATAAAGAGAGATTCTGAAATAAGAAAAGCAATAAAATAAATAAATGGGAACAAAAATGGACAATTTCCACCCAAGCATGAGCATGGTTAAAAAAAACAATGCAGAGAAAAGATAGGGAAGTGAAGGTGGTGAAAATACATAAAAGAGAGTGTGCCCCATATATCCTACTTGAATGAGTCTTGGAGGATAAGGGGTGTTCCAGCCTTTCCTACTGTGATGGAACAACTCAGCAGAAAATACAACATATCAACAGTCAGCAAGATTTTTTTCCTTTGGGGGGCAATGCTTATGATCAGAAATCAAACCAAGTTAATGCAAAGGCAACACTTGCAAAAGAACTACAAAAAAACCATACCATAGGGTTATGCTACTTACTTCAATAACAGAGTTTTGACATATGGTGGCCATTGCATTCTCATTTTCCTGAAAGCTACTTTCTTGTAGGACTACAGACAGACTTGGCCTAACCTGAATGTTCAAGGAGAGGTCTTATTCTCCAGCCATTCTGCTAGCAAGGACCATGCAAGCCCACAGCCTCCCAGGTATGTGCTGCATCCAGGTGCTGAACCATTTAGAGGCACTGATATTCAAAGCACCCATGGAATGAGGCTCTCTCACCTGGCACTGATTTGAGGCCAGTGCTGCCAGTCCATTTGGGTTGGTGATACTTCATTTGAGAATTCACTATTGTAAAACATCTCAAATTATTACACTAGCAGATAGCTGAAGTTATTCTTGTCCTAGCTCCCAGTAAGTTTTTTCCAGTCATAACTGATGTCCAATAGTTTCAGTCCACATTTCTGTTTGTGTACATCATATCTTAATGGTGTCTTTGTTTTCCCTGCCCCATTTCAGAAACATGATAAAATATTCTGGAAATAGGTTTGCCAATAAAATGTTTGAATTCTTAGGGACATATTTGGTTTTAATCCATGCACTTTCCTATTTTGAAAGGCACAAAATTACAAAAAACTGTTTTATTTTGGTCATGTTCAGCCTTGTGTGCATGGGATGAACCCCACAGACATGCTGGAAGAATGTATGTTTTGTGTAACTGAATTTACCCCTGGCAATAATCTGTATTCAGGCCTGCATGCTTACCCCATTTCCATGTATTTAGCTCTTTCTGCTTGTTAACTTGTGTGTACAATGGAGTTCAGTCCAGTATTCACTCTGTAAGTATATCAACAGGCAGGTGGAACTATGAGGACCTTTTCTGTGCTCGTGGGAATTTACTTATGTCATTGTACCTGCTGAGAAAGTGCTTGCCAACACATATTACAGCTCCACAATCCAGCCTCATGTAATCAGGTTCTGCCTGTATGAGGTTAGAGGCCTCCACAATGAAGCATTTCCATTCCCTGAAAAACAGCTGCTTGTGGAATCAAGCAAGCAGATATTTTTACCCATACAATTTTCCTCTTGCCAGACAGCTGCTTGGGTTTTATTTGCTTTTGGTTTGTTTATTTGTTTGTTTGTTTTTATCAGAATGTCCATAGGGAAATGTCATTTACAGTTAATGCTTTTATTTACTTATTTGATAGCAAATTCAAACAATTAAATGAAGATAAACATTCTGCTTGGCACATGTTGCATAAGAAATATGAAGAATTTCTAATGAAATGTATTCGTTTGAAATTGTAAGGTGCAGGGGTTCCTGTCAAGTATGATGTAAAATGCAAGGAGGATTTTTCCTTAAGGAACTAACACTTCCCACAGCAGTTAACACACTGTGTGGTAAGGAAAGGAAACAGAAGAGGGTGCATGGTCACAGCTTCTGCTCCACTCATCTACACATGCCTGTTACACCTGCATGTGTGGATACAAAGATGCTGAGATCTAAATTATACCAATGCCAACAGAAGGGCAGAGTTCAAGGACTGCCCTGCATTGATTGACATGAATGTGATCCTTTCCAAGACACCCTTCTTAGAATGGGTTCATACAGCATTGCTACTTTGTTTGAGTTTCTGGGGGCAGCCAGAGAGAGGCTTCACCTTTTTGGACAATTCAGCATCTTCTTTCAGGCTTATTTATGAAATAGTGAAAGCAAAGAGAGCACTGCACACATTCACTCAGAAGTACAATGAGAAAAATATAAACAAAAATGATCATAAAGTTATATAAGCAAATGTTACACAAACTAAATCCCTCAATTCTTTCCATTAACAAAAATTTGCTATGTAACACTGGCTGAATGAGAAATCTCAGACCAGGTCTTCTCTCTAGCTGTTGCCATCTGTATTGCAAAATAAGAGATCCTGGCAAGTATTTACAAACTCATGATGGCAGGAGAAGATTCTGCAGTACTGAATGAGCTCTATCACTGCTTTTCACACTGTCAGGATTTTGCTCATCAGCTGTAAAGTCTTGAAGCAAGAAGTGTGTCGCAACACAAAGCTGCAGTTCACAACAAAGAAGAAGAAGTGACAGACCTTTGAGGCCAAAGTCACTTGTTTCTGGGCAGGTCTTTGAAAGAACCAAGATCATGCACAGGCTTAAGCTCATATGCATGAACAGTTCCCTCAAAGTCAACAGAAGATATATAAACCTCCCTTTACCTGGGACCTAGGTTTTAATGTAAGGAGCTCCAGTACTTTTAAAAATAAGGTTTTAATATGTGCAGAAAAAGTGGAGTGGAAGCAACAGTCATCTGGAAATTTAAGAATTAAGGAGAAAAAATTATTAATCTGAGCACTGCTGAGCATGCATGACTGGAGTTCTTCTCAGTAGGACTTCAATAGAGTCACAGATTTAAGGTTTCTTTATGAACACCCTTTTCTTCACAGACCATAAATCTCACCATAGATCTCTGCATGCCTTCCACTAGGCAAATTTTCAAATTTTCAATTTGAAAAAAATGCAGACATGGCTACAAAAACCACTGATTTTTCAAACTGCTGGGAGTTAAAAAAAATTTAAAAAATTAAAAAAAAAAAAGTGACAACAGATCACTTGTGTTAACTTGGACTGATTATTTTTCAGAATTTTTTGTTGAAAATTGACATTGAAGGCCAGGAAAACGCTATGTTTCAGGTTGGAGCATTTTAAAGGATTTTTTAAAATTTAAAACATGGAAATGTTTAATTTTGAAAGCATTTGAAAATTTAAACTTTTGCATGCAGATATAGGTACTTCTACCTCCCCTTCCCTTCACAGAAAAAAATATCACCCCCAAAACAAGCATTTTACAAAACTCATAATTTGAAAAGAAATGGCCTAGCACTATCAAACTGATTTTTTGCTGATGGAGTTAAAACTTAAAATATGGATCAGCTCCACCACTTACCATTACAAAATTATAAGGAGACACAGCATTACAACCAGTGAAGGATCTAACTTCTTAGTGATACAGAGATTTAAACACAAACAAGCACTTAAGCTAGACCTGCAGACAATCAGAACAGGAGAAATGCACACCCACCACAGGTGTTTGAGGACTAAACCAAGTAGGGCTGGCAGACAGACAGCATGGAATTTGCCTGCTTTTCTGTCCTTGCTGCAGCACTTGGCACTGGGGAAAGCCACGAGAACCTGCTGACTTCAGGGAAAAGCCCCATTAAGAAGGCACACAGGAAGGCACACCATATATTTCCAAAAGAGTTAGTTCTTACAGGCTGGTCTGCCAGCGATTCTCATGTTGGAACAGGGAGGAGCAGGAGAAAGTGCCCTTCTAAAGTTTCACCTTCTTCTCCGTTTGAACCTAGTGGGACAGAAACAATGCAATGTTCTGATTTAATTTCCTCTCACAAGACCTCTCACCTGGATGCACTGAAGCAGTGCACAGCCTTGATCCTGTAAGAATATTTATAGTAGGTGTCACTAGACCTAGACATGAATTTTTATTCCTTCCTTTTCTCTAGAAACCCTCAAGATCCACCCAGTTTTGTTCCCCACCCTACATCTTTCTTTAAAGCTGAAAATTTTAATTCCAAAAGCAATGCTTCTAAAAGGAAGCACTAGATGTGGTTCCCTGTCTTTGTGTTCCACTGGATTGGGTGCTTTTTATGCTGTGACAGGAGCTGAGCCAGGACTTCTTCACAGTGTCCACTGTCTTCGCTGTGTCACATAGCCACCACCTGAAGGAATAAAATTCTGATCTCTGCCTCTTTCAAGCCTCTCTCTCACAGAGATGAACACGATCCCTAGTGCTACATCTGCAGTGCTCTGTATTTCCCTAGATACAACAAGAGTCAAATACCTTGTCTTTGAGTAGTACAATGACTAATGCATGCTCTTGTTATTCAGGGTCAAATGGTCACTTGCTTTGTTTACTTTACAAGTGGTGGCAACACTGTGTGGCCAAAAAAGCATGCTGTGGTCTCAGAATGAGCATAACTCCAGGCATGGCAGAGACAGGCATGTGGGAAGCTCACCAAGGTGTAAGGATTCATGCTCAGACCTAATGGGTGCTGCTCTTTCACTTGAGTCACTGCAGGCACTTGCCACTTGTCAAGACAGACTCAACAACATCCTCTTCAGCTGAGCAGTGGCGCTACCAGGCTGAGAACTTTTTGCTCCTTGATTGTCCTCATTCTTCTAGACAGAAGTAAATACATATTTGTGAGGTAGCGTTGAAGTCTCTGGTGGTACTCAGAGGTTGAAGAAAGACACTAGAACAGAGCTGTAGTTTTTTTTAAGCACCATGAACATTTATAGAAAAGGAATAATAAGAAAGAAAAAAAAAGTTTGAATAATACCAGAAACAGAAATAGGAAAAAAGACCCTTGGGTGGAAGAGGAAGAAACCTACTTGATAGCACTAAAATGTAATAAGGGGCAAACAATCTAAAATTGAAATATGACTTACAATTATATTTTATGCTCAAAGCAGTTAAATATTATTGCAGTTTACATGAGAATTAAAGCAGAATTGTAGAAATTGGAAGTGTGGCATTGAAGGAAAGTTGCTATGCTTTGGCCCCGCTTTCAACAGGGACTTTGTCAGTAAGTGAAGGAATCCCAAGTTACTGGGTGTGAATGACAGACCCACTGGTTTTGTGTGTCATTGGCTATGGAAACTGATTTGCTTGCACTAGACTGACTCAAAAGTCTACACAACATCAGGCAAGCAGGTCTGACCTGATTTACATATTTTGTGTACTGCAGTACACTTGTATACAGAAAAGGAAAATCTACTGAGTTTAGAGATTAGCAGACAATTGCTTCACTATTCTCGACATTGTATAATTCATGTACACTAGTTAGTTAATATAAATTTGTTTAACATATACCTAAATGTCTTCCAGGATCAGATGGAGTTTTTTACAGAACTGATAGACTCAAATGGATGAGGATGTTCTGGCTAACCTATTATTCATTCCTTCTGAAACAGGAAAAAATGGTAAATAGTTCCTCAAGGTGTAGTTATATATTTTTGAAAAAGGGAGGCACTATGAAAGAAATCTCAGAGCAGCAGAGAAAGAAATGGATGCAACAATGCACTGGAATTAGAAGCTCAGATTTAATTTTTGACTTTGCTGCTTCCAAACTGTGAGTCTCCTGGCAGGTCATTTCACCTGTCTGTTCCCCTTCCTACTCTTGTGTCTAATTTGTCAAATGAAAGTGGTAGCAGCTTAGGCCAGAGGTTGCTTGTAGGATCTAATGCTCTTAATGTCTGGTTCTGTTAAAGGGTTGCAGTTACTAATATTCCTCTAGTAAAAAGAGGCATTTAAAAAATCCCAAACCACTTGATAGGAGATAGTAGGAATTAGATAACTAGATGCACTATTATAGAAAAAAAACACTCAGAAGCAGAATCTCAAAATTATGAAGAAAATATCCTGATTATTTTAATGTTGTGAAAGAACAGGAGTAAGGAATAGGAGCAAAGAAATATAGTCAGAGTATAACTGTCCTCCTACAGAGAAACCAACAGAACAAGCTGGCCCTTTCTTTGACTTCTACAAACTTCTGTTGAGTTCTCAAGAAACTGAAAGTGGAGTTGAGGTGGGAACAATAACTTCCTAGAAGTGTGCTTCTTGAAGAATGGCTGTCCTGCACTGATCCTGTGGCTCTGTTCCTACTCTGCAGTGAATATTCTGCAGCTTTAGTTCAGCTGAAATGCCTCCTCCCTTCACTGCTTCCACATAAATTGCTATTAATGTTACCATGTTATACAAGTGCATTGGGGAGGAAAATAGGCCCACTAATGCATTGTCCTGCTCCAGTGTTTTTTAACCTGCAGGATGCCACGTTATTCCATGGACTACGGGTGGGCATAGGCCACAGGAAAAAAGCAAACAGAGGTGGGACATGCTCCAGAAGGCTGCATCTGCCTCACCCTTTCTTCCCCATGCTTCTCTCGGGGCTGTGTGCAAAGCTTAACGCAGATGAAGCATATGCTCCCAGAGTTGCCTTATGGCCTTCCTTCCCTGCTCACATGACAACCGTCACTTGTAGTCAGCCATGGTAGCAGCTCCGAGGGATCCAGGGCCTGCAGGCTCCGGCTGCAGCTGGCTAGTCCAAGCTTCCTTTTTATTGTATGAATAAATTTACAATGGCCATGGAACGCATGTCTACCTCAGCCCAGAAGAGCTACCAGTGGACAGGTGAGCTCCACAGGCAGCAGGTAGATTCTGTCCTGGGCAGGAGAAAAGAAGATGGTAATTAAGGATCCAACTCAGTCCCCTCCCCAACACTACTGAGCTCCATGGCAGGCCCCAAAAGAGGGGAGTTAAAAATATATAAATATATATATATATATAGTATAAATTACTATTATTGATATCAATGCTACTATTTTTTCCTGTTATTCTTAAATAAGAACAAAGTGAATGGAAATATTTTTTCTCTCTTGACAGACCACAGACACATCTTTTATGTTGTGCCACGGATTAATTAGGAGGGGACATGCAGTTGGGAGGTGGGTACTCTGCCGCCAGTTGAGTGCAAAGCAGGCAAAGCCAGATGAACTCACACAAATTCCATGGACGTGCAACTTGGAAGCCCCAAATCCCACTGAGCATGCAACAGAGCAAATGTTTTATCTGAGCTGAACTGCACCGACTTTAGTGCAGGCTGGCTGTGCACAGCAGCCCGTGTGAGCCTGCCACAAGGTAGGGTCAGGGCATCACTCTCAAAAAAGAATACCAGTTACACACAAGTGACAGAAAGGTCCTATCTGATGACACAAGTTTTTGCAGAAAAATCTAGACATGCAACTTGTGTGGAGTTCTAAAATACTAATGAGCAAGCAACTTTAAAAATTTCAGCACTTGCTGTCTTGCTCTCCCTTGAAAAATTCCTCACAGACACTTGCTAACACCTCAAAACTCTTGATAACAGTGGTTGAAGAAAGCCAGAAATATCTCCAAGTGTGCATAAAAAGAGATTAAATTGCTTGAAATATTATAGAGAAAAATGGAAACCCAGAAATATTTACTATCCTCTCCCCTTCATGAAGTCAAGTGTTTGCAAAAGGTCCTGTATTGACAACCCAAGAAAATACAGTTCGCTCTTTCACTATGGACAGAATAAATCAAAGGCAGTGGAAATGCAAACATTCTGTTTTCTGAACATACTAGCACACCTCAGCTTACTCATCTCTCTTAGAGGGTGAAAAAATCCTTGTGCTTCTAAAGACCTAATAGGTGGCCTGCCTTGCAACCAACTCACGAGCCATTTGTAACTGCATGAAGCAGACACAAAACACAATTGTTCTACTTAGGAGCACTGTAAGTCCATTTTGTACAGCTGTAAAAAACTACATTACATGCAAGGTGTCCTTATCTTGGCCTCTTTTCTGAAAGGGCCAGCAAAGGTATCAAGTGTAATAGAGAGAACTGATAACAACAAAATAAAACAACTTTTAAAATGAGGTTCATGTATACTGTCAAGTGCCTACATCACTTATACTGCTCAGTAATTACCTGCTTTGATAGGATTTTAGCAATGAAGAGGTATGACAGGCTCCATGGTGTGGTGTTATTAATATGGGTAAAAGAATCCAGGACATGAGGCACTAATAGTACTAATACTGACATGTAAGAAAATATACCATGGAAGTTTTAACTGTCTGGATTAGGCCTCTTACTCTTACCAGCAACTGTTTATGCATACTGAAAAGATGCTGCTTACCCACTACTGCCAAGCACTTCACAATCCAGAAATGATAGGAGGAAGCTCTGCCTAAAAATTAGGCCAACCTTTTTATATGTGATTAATGAAAGGTGTGTGCTTTCACTTGTCAGTGTCCCAGCCTCTGACACCTGACGTGCACCTGACTTCCAGTGGATAGATGGTCAGCTCTGCCTTCTTACCAATGAAAATAAATACTGAAGTATAATGCATTAATTACAATAATATGCTTATGCTGTTTTTTTAATATTATTCAGGCACTGACAAACCCATCCCTGCTTACAACAAACAAGAGGGTGGGGCATTTAAAATACTTTTGTCACATCTTAAGAAAAAATGTGCACGCTAATTTTAAAATGCTTTTTCAGAAACATGGATACAATTAAATTTTCTAATATGAGCTTGTACTTTACTGCACTGCATTATTCAGACATAAGAAATATTATTTCATGGTTATTTAACATAATTCTGCCATACTGAGAAGAGGGGTTGGGGAATGACAGAAGAGTAGACAAGCCATGGAAAGATGCTGAAATTAACCATATTACATTGGAAAAAAGCTCAGGACTGAGAACATACGGAATAAACTCTGCAACATCCTTGGATGTGTAAAACCATAATGAATCACAAACATTGCTCTCCTACTGGAAAAAAATACTACATTTCCATTGTTATAATAAGTATATTTTAGTTATTGTTATAATAACTATTATTTCTTAATTTATTATTACTTAAACTATTATTTCTTAATTTATTACTAAAAAAACTTTACTATTATTTTCTTATTAGAATTTTTTTTAATATGACAACTGCTGACTGGAAGTCAGCATCCTGTCTAGAGACAGAGCCGCACAAAAAATTAGTTCTTCTTAACTCTAAGAATAAATGCCACGTGTCTTCTGCATAAAAACCATGAGGGTCTCATGTTGCATATATTCAAGCCCTCGTGAACATTAATACACAGGGGCAGCGGACGCAGTATGCTTACACACTGTGTTTGATTCCTGTAGTGGTAGGGAGCTTCCCCCAAAAAGTTAAGACTACACTTCCAACACCCATCAGCACAATCGCCATGCAGCCACACAAAAGCTGCTGGCCTCACACTGTCGCTTTGTGTATATCAGCCCGTCAGCCACAGAAATTCTCCAATGAATTTCACATCCATGTGTTTGGTACGGTGCGCGAGGAGCAGGGCAGAGGGCCGGGCAGGACACGGAGTGTGGCGCGGAACCCCAGCGTTCCACTCGGCTAGCGCTGCCATCAGAGCGGTCTCTATGGGAAGCCGATGTGAAGCCGGCCGTGCTGTCGATGCTGGCCCGGTGAGGGCCTCTCCGCCACGCCTGGGCGAGGATTCCTACGGCAGCAGGCACCGCCCGGAGCTCTGGCGTATCCCCGCGCGGCACCGCTGCTGAGTGCCCCTCGCCGGGTCAGGGGGCAGCGCCGGCCCGGCCCGTCCGCCCGCGGGCCGCGGGGGTGGCCGCCCGTGTTTACTGCCCCAGCAGGGGCTGCGAGGATGCGCTGCCACCTCCCGCAACTTCTGCCTCGCCATGCCATGGCCTCTGAATGAAACTCGCCCAACTCGGCCGAGTAAGTTATCGGGAGGCTGCTCGGGGTGCGGCGGGCCGGGCCGAGCCCGCACCCCGCTACCTCACGGCGCTGCCCAGGGCAGACGTAGTTTACTCTCGCGGCGCTGCCCGGGCGGCCAATGGACAGTGGCTGCCGGCGCTGTGGCCGGCACGGCTCCGCGCTGCCCCGGGCGGCCCCCGCTCCCTGCCCCGCTCCGGCACCTCCGCCGAGGGCTCCGCGAACCCTGCGAGGGGCAGCGCGGCGATCTTTGTGTGAGTGTGTGCGAGGAGTGTGTGCGCCGGCGGCTCCCTCGCGGGCCGCGGGTGTAACGGCAGCGCTGAGTGGCTGGCGGGCCCGTCGCTCAGCGCGCCGGCCAATGGCGGGGCGCCTTATATCGCGGGGAGTGTTGTGGCGCTCCCCGGGTTGCATGGCTCTGTGTGGAGCCGCGTTCCGCGGGCGCCGAGGTGGAGGGGCTGCGCTGCGAGCCGCGTCTGGCCCAGCGGCGCGGTGCGCACCCCGCCGAGGTGAGTGCCCCCGCCCGCAGACCCGCACCGGGCGGGCGGAGATGGGCAGCGGCAGGGAGGGAGAGATAGGGAGAGGGGTGCCCTCGCCCCACTCTTTACGCTCCGCGCCCCAGCGGCGGAGCAGCCCCCCGCGCCCCTCCTGCGGCGCTGGCGGACGGGAGGGAGGCGCGGAGCTTCCCCTGCCCGGCGCGGCGGCTGCCGCGGCTCCCAGTCACTTTTCCTCCCTCTTGCCAGCCCTGCCTTCGTTTTGAAAGTTTGGGCAGCGGAGGACGGGTGGGTTGGTGCCGCCAGCCCTCCGCCCGGCCGGCAGGGTAGGGGTGACCGGAGGTATATGACGGGGAGGGGGCCAAGTGGATCGCGGTACAGCGCAGGGCATTTAAAACACCAGCGAGCCGAGCCCGAGAGGCGGCGGGGGTAGGCCAGCCAGTGCCAGGCTGCGTTTGAGACCAGGCACCTCTCGCCGCCACAGAGAGAGGCAAGAGCAGCGGCGGAGAGAGGAAGGGGAAGGAGGGCGAGGAGAAGGAGGGATGGCCACCGGCCGCCGCTCGGTGCGTGCCTCCGTGGGGACTTGACAGGGAAATCGCGGCAGACAGAAACGAAACTTCATCCCGAGGGGCGGCGAGGCGCGGGGGAGAGTGCGCGGATCGGTATCGGCTGCCGCCGGCCTGGGGAGCTCCGCGCCGCCGGGAGAAAGGGCGGGGGGGATATAAAACCGGAGAGGGTCGGAAGCAGCCGATCCAGCGGCCGCACGGGGAGCGGGAGGAAAAACCCCGGCGCCGACCCCGACAACAACAGCGGCGGCCGGGCTCGGCCGGAGAGTTGGGCTGTGCGTTTTCCGGTAGTCATCGGCGATGCACCCGGGGCGGCGGCGGCCCCGGTGGGCAGCGGGGGGGCGGACGGGCGAACGGCCCTGCCGGAGTTTCGCGTGGATGCGGGATTATGTTGTGTCAATAAGTTTAAGGTGGAGAGGGAGGAAGGGAGGGAACGAGGGAGGAAGGCGGGCGGGGGCCGGGGGGAGGTGGCGGCAGGCCTCGGCCGCGCGAAGTCCTATTTCTGAAGGTAAGTTGTGACATTGGGTGGTCGCGATGACAGAAAACTTGGCGAGGGGCGCCTTGGGGAGGGGGCGGCCGCCTCGGGGGGGTCTCTCCCGGCCGCCGGGAGCCGGATGGGTGCTCGGCTGTTATTTGCTGCTGCGAGATCGGGTCGCTGGTAAATTACAGAAAGCAGCCCTCCTCCTCCTCCTCCCCCCGCTCCCCGCCAGGCGCTTCGCTCTTCCTCCTCTCGGGTTTATTTGCAATGTATGAAACTTGCATGGATGTGAGGACAGCCGATCCAGTGTGGGTTTGCGAGGAGGAGGAGGACAGGGAAGGAAGGGTTGGAGGCAGGGGAGAAGGAGGCAGTCGCGCTAATCCCGGGCGCCGCACGGCAGCAGGTTTGCGTTAGGAATATCGGTGGCAGCCCGCTGCCGCCACTGAATGAGGAAGGTAAAACGAAGCGATGCGAGAGCCGCCGAGGCGACATGCACGGCGGCGGGGCGAGAGGCACCGGCAGGCGGCTGCCCGCCCCCTCCCTCCCTGCCTGCCTGCCTGCCTGCCTGCTGCCTCCTCCCTCGCTCCCTCCTTCCCTCCCCGCCGGGGCGGGGAAGGACCGTGCCCGGGTCTCCCCCGCTCGCCGCCAGCCGAGCCGAGGGGCCGCGGGGCTTTAACCGTGTGCGGGGCGGATTCGCCACTTTTTCCGGGGGAGGCCCGCGGTTAAAAGTTTTCTGCGGAGGTGAGTGTGTGCGGGGAGGCCGGGGCGCCGCCAGGCCGGCGGTGGTCACTCGGGCCTGGGGCGCCGAAACCATTGCCCGTCCTGCTGGTGACACGTCCAAGTCCCGCAGCCCGGCGGGGCGGCGGAGGGGCCCGGCTCGGCCGCCGGGGCAGGGACGGGGTGCCGGTCTCCATGTGGGCTCTCCCGGCGGCGGCACCTCCTCCCCGGTGGCAGCGGCGGCGGCAGCAGCGGGATCATCGCCCGGGCCCGCGGGGAGGAGGAGGGGAGCAGCAGGGAGGTGTTTGCTGCCAGCCTGCCTCGCCGGAGCCCGCCGGGGAGGGCAGCTGGGAGGACCGGGGAGCCCCCCGCGCCGCCGCCCCTTCCCTGCGCGCCCGTCCGCCCCCAAAGGTGTTGTGCAGACTTTTCCCCCGGGAGGGTGAGATTTATGCGCTGCATTATTGCTCCTCTCCTCCCCCCTCAAAGCAAGATGGACTCTCTCGTCTCTCTCTCTCACTCACTCTCTCCCTCTCTCTCGTTTTCTCCCTCTCTCCCTGTGTCTTGTCAGCTTTCAAGATCGACATTTTGTAACTAGGATGCAAACTTGATGGTGACCGGGGGCGGGGGGCCGGGAGGGGAGACGGGAAAACCCTGGGTCACGGCGGTCTTACTCCATATTTAATACCTTTTCTTTCCACCCCACCCCGGAGCCCGGATTCCGGTGGCCCTACACTTTGCACGGGCGGAGGGTGGGCGGAGGGCGGGCGGCGGCTGCGAGCGGCGCTGCCCCCGCGGCGGCCGGGGGTCGCTCCCCGCGGGCTGCGGTGGCGGAGGGGCGGCCGCAGCGCTCCGGGCGGCCCCGGGTGGGCTCTGCCGGGGGGCAGCGGGCATTACCTGGAACGGTGCTCCAGCCTTGCAGCCTTCGTCCGTCGCTCTCTCTGTCTGTCTCTTTTCCCCGAGTGGATCTCGTACCTGCGGTCTGGGGTCTTATTCTTGTTGTCAATTTTTGCGTTGTTTGGCTCATCCACGCGCGGCGATTGATCGCTCACTTGTGTAAGTTCCCGGGGGTTATTGTTATGTATCCCTCCTTGCAGATGGTGGTCAACTTTCTGTCTTCTGTTTTGATAATACATGCAAGTACTACTGTGTGTGAGTGTAAATAATTACGTGATGCACCTCTGTGTGTATGTGTGTCTGTGTGCGCTCATAAACATGCATCCATGTGAGAGAGAGACAGAGGAAGAACATCCCACCCTGCTGATGCACACTCAGATGATTTGCTCCATTTGCCCGCTCCTAATGCCCTCTGAAGACACGGTGCATCTTTTGTTTGCTCCTTACGGTTTCCTGCGACTGTCATCTTGTTTTAATGACAGCTTAGCTGGGATGGGGGTGAGGAGGAAGCAAGTTTCAAGTTTTGGGATCTCTCCTCTTATTGGCGATGTGGTGAGTTGCAATATTGTAAAATCATGGTGTGCTGATGATGTGCCTTTATTTGATACTTTATAGGTCATTCTCACATGACAAAGGTTTTGAGACAGCTTCATCTTCGTCTGTCTGTAATTTCCATTTGCCTTCCTGGGTAAGTATGTGAACTGTACACGTGAAAAAAGAACTTGGTTGTTGTTGATAAGATAGAGGTCTTCGTGCTGCCACTTTTTATGAGGAAGATGCTTGTTTTGGTTTTAGCACCTCAGAAAACATGTCTTCTTTGGGTGCTAATACCTGCTGCTAGAATACAAAGTTTGTATGTAGAGTTCCTCCAGGTAACCTGGAAACGAAAAGGCTGTGCATATTCAGAGCCCTCTTTGCTTATTTTTTTTAATGGTGTTTTTTTCCCTTAAACTTTGTAAAGACAACCAGCTGATTGACTTAGGGTGAAAGTTTTAAACCAAAGTAACATTAGAATATGCAAAGTGCAACATACAGGTCGAAAATGTAATGAGCATGTAAAGTCCTTTTAAAATTCAGTGGTAGAAAAGTATGGGAATGTAAACTGAATAGGTAATTAGAAAACTCTGAAGGTCAAGAATCAGTGACAAGTTTAGCAGAACTGTAATGCTGATGCAACAGGAGTTCGTTCAGTTTTAACACGTAAACTGAGAGCTAATTAGAATTCCATCCCATGCTTATTCTGTATTACTGTTTTTACTTTTGGCATTGATGAATGCAGATACCAGTCAATTTGAAATATGTATCTTAGTGACTGGTATTCTTAAGTTTTCAGGTACACAGTAATGTTTTTTTTTCATCTGCATGCTGGGAGAAGTTACGATAACTTTTGAAGGGTTTGACACCTTTTAAGCTGAAGTGGAAGTCGTAGTTTAAGCAAGAGGTTCTAAATTTTTGGGGTCACGTTTGAAAATGACATAAAATAAGTGGCATTTGGAGCACTTCTAATACAATTGCCTGTGGTGTCACTGACCTGCGTTTGGCCCAAAATGGGAAGTGAGGTAGCCTATCTTCTTGGTACTATTCTGCACATAATTAAAAGCAAGACAAGACATGTATTTGGGGTAAGCTTAGCACTCATAAATGCAAATGATTAATAACATGCTCCTGACCTTTTGCAGGCAGCATATAGCAGACATAGGATAAGTGATGGTCCCAAACATGCTGACTTGAAGGGGGCTGTTGGGAGCAGCTGTTCTGGTATGATATTATAACCACAAAGCTAGTGTTAAGGCTGGGGTAACCACTGTGGGCAGTTGGTTTGAAGGGGAATTCTGCTGTTCTCCAGTTCCTGCAGATTTACACCTTTGGATTTTGTATGCAGTGTAGTTAGTATGTGCAGGTCTCAGAGTATAAACACCAAATTCAATTACTGAATTTTTTTGTGACAGACTAGTTGCATAGGAGAATATTGCTTTTGGTTTTATAGTATTACTGACAAGGATCGTGTTCTGTGAAGAGTAATTGTTGCAACAATTTTTTCCAAGTAAAAATGTATGTGGACATTCAAAGCCAGCAGATAGGCTTCAAAATGTTGATCAGGGCTGAATACAAATGTACTGATTTCTGAACTTAATTTTCTGTGTTTTCAGTTAAGAGTCACATGAGAGTGCTGTAAGTGCTAAGGACATTTTCTTTATTTCGAGTCATAGTAAAGGATACTGAAAAAGAATAGCTCAGAGACCTTGACTCGGATCTTGAGTCATTATCTGGTTTTAGTTTTGTTATGAAGTCTTTTGGATGCATGGAATGTTGATCTGGCAGTGAAGTGGTGATCGTAATCTTCCCACACTTGGAGAGGAGTGGACCATGGTTTTGTGCATCATGCTAAATGTGTGTCTCACCTGGTGTTGAACTGGCTTGAAAGAAGAAAAGGGTAGGGTATCATTTTTATGAAAAAAGCATAATAGGAGCTTTAGAGGAAGAGAAGAAATACATTTCATTGTAGCTTTAAAAAAAGGCAGTGAAAATAATGCGCTTAGTTAAGGTGAGAATAGAGATGTTGTTAGGTTTGTCCATTACTAGAAATCTAAGTTTACTTTAGGGAGCTTTTGTTTTGGTAAAAGGGAAGATTTCTTTTATTATACAGTTCTCACTAAAGTAACTGTGCATGACTGGATTTTAGTCATTCAGTCTTGACGTACAGGAGTTCTGGTTTGCTTGGCGAGTGCCAGTGCAGGGCTGGTGTGTCACAAGATAGAAGGTGATGAGCTGCTTTGATAGGGGCCTCGTGGATGTTCCAGAAATTGTCCCAAGCTCTCAAAAGTTTGTTGCACACTACTGTCCCTCTTGGCACAGCAAGCTGATAAACCATGTCAAGTAGGCATGGAGTTTAGCAGAAACATAGCTGGTTTCTGTGTGGAGGTAAACTCACATTATTTAAGAAGCTTGCTATTGACCCTTTGGAGTTTTTGGGGGGCTGCTTGCTGTAAGCTCATTGCCTGCAAAACTTCCATTGGCTTCTGCAGGAGGTTTATTTAGGAAAGGAGTGTAGGAGTGATGGTGAGAGGAATTTGTCCATGTTTATTTTTCCCCTTCAAGGAAGAAAACCTTTATCTTTCATAGCTGTTGTGTGAATAATTAAAGATATTAAATGTCAGTTTTCCACATAAAATATCAGAGGTAATCATGCCATTATTTTATAACTAATGTTGTTCCTGTTCATCCGGAATGCTCTTAATACACTTTGTTCGTAAATTAGTGGTTCTGTAATTGGTGATCCTGTAAGCATGTGAATATCTTGAAGCAGATGACAAGTAATGTTAAATTCACTGGTACGACTGCTTGCATTCAGAGCTTAAAGTTCTTCCAGGTTGCTGCCACTCATGGTCTGGGGGCTGAGGATGTGCAGTGTCTCTGGAGCTCATGAACACGGCATTAGGCAGGGCAGTCTTCTGGCACAGGATGGGGAAGGAGTGGTGTGAAGAGAGGAGGACTGGACTGAGTGAGCTGGGACAAGGTGCTCTTCCACCACGCGTGATGGTGGAAAAGGTGCAGGTAAGGTTGATGAGACTTGTGGTGTGCAAGGCTCTGCTGTGATGTGAAGTTTGTAAATACACCTGCAGTGAAATTTGGATGCCTGGAGGTGAGACACTGCTTCTCTTTCAACAGTACATGGCTTGTGTAGTGTTCAGATCCCCCTCTTTATCTGAAGGCGGTTCCTTGGTGGAGGAAGGTACTATAAATTAAAATTGGAACTGAAGTGAAACTCTCATTTTAATTTTTTAGTGTGTTGCAGGCTGCCTTTGTGAGCTCTGGCAAGTGATTTAGTCAAAACCAGAAGCTTCTTTCCAAATTTCAGACCCAAGCTGGACTTCCTCTGTCCTGTTATGATGATGGCCTGCTGTGGCCACCAGTGGAATCAGCAGCACACCTTTGGCCTGCTGATGGCTTCCAAGGTCTTTACTTTTAGAAGCATAGCCCTATGTCCCTTGGTCACTTCTGAATGGAGAGTGACAGTACTTCCCTGTATCATTAAATCATATGGCACACGTATATTAGGACAGTTTTCATGAGTAATTTAAGTTTTTCAAAGCAATATAGATACTGTTGCAGCTTACTGTAAACTTAATAATTTATGTTTTCATTATTATTTAGGGGTCTATAAAGCTGGATTGAATTTATATGTATCTCAAAATATTCTTGAGAAAGAAGGATGACTTTAACCTATTTCTAACTTCTATAGTATTATTTATTTTCCTTCTACCATGTTTCTCCCTTTCCTGGGGTATTATTGCCAGAAGCCTTTTTGTTCAGTTTCATGTCAAAAGATTATTATGACTTACTTCCTTTTTATTATTTTGTTTTTGTTTTTTTTTAAGATCAGGAATGATACAGTGTTTCTGTCTGAGAGTAATGGGGTGAGTGTGGTCCTGGTGGACTTGTGAATTTCACAAAAGACTCCTACAGCTTCACCCTTCTTGATAGTTTTGGAAGGGGTAATACCTGACACAGCCTAAGGATTACTCCGATTTTAAAAATGGCTTGATGGGCTGCTGTTTCGCATTGCTTGAAAAATAAAGAAGCACATACTATTTTCTCAATAATAGTGATATTATTAATAATTGGCGGTTGTAGGCCTTGCCTTATTTGTGCACTTCTGTCCTGTTTGGTGAAGTACACAAGCCATACTGTAATGACACACCTCAAGATCAGTAACCATTTTTTCCCAGTTTTAGGCATCTGAGATGAAAAGCTGTGAAGGAGTGTAGGCTTTCCTGCAGTCACTTAGCAGGTTAGCAGTAGCAGGGAATGGAATAAAATCTGCATCTGACTCCTTAGTTTTGTGTCCTTTCCCTTGCTCTGAAGCTTTCCTGGTAAGTGCTTGTCTTGAGATGTGAGTAGACTCACTGAATTCTGTGCCTCTTGGACATCTTCTGCCAATACTCCATTCATAATGCTGTTTTAAAAAAAAAATCCCACCTTCAGAATGTTGTGAAGTTACTGACTTACAATTTGATTATATTTATTGACAACACAGTGTGTAAAAGTAGGAGGAGAGCTTACTTAAGAGCTTTTGCCAGTAAACATGGCATTTAAACTGCTGTTTATTGCAGTATTTATTACCCCTATTTATTTAATACTAACTTGGTGAAGTTAATGCAAGGAAGAAAATGATTCTTCACAGTGATGTTTTTAAAATGTGATTGATGTGAAATAATTCTTCACAATTAAATTATTTTTTCATATTCATAATTTAATGCGAAATGACAACTGATTTTCTTATAAAACATGGAATTGACAGAAGCAGCTACTTTGGTACTCTGGCAGTATTGTGATAGGGTCACTTGCTTTTATTTCTAGAGACGGTAAACATATGTAAGATTTTCAGATTTGCTGTTTAGTGGTGTTTTGTTACTCAGAATAAAAATTTGATGTAAAAATTGGAGGTGTATTTGAGGAGTAAAGCACTCCTTACTTAATCCCTGGGTGTAGACTTATCTGTAATAATTCTCACAATGGTAGCAGCATTTTATTATTTCTAATATTTATAAATTTAATTACCTAAGAAGTGAATCAACAAAGAGGAAAAACATGGTTTGACACTTTCCAGTGTTCGTGCTTTTTCCTTTATTGCATACAAATGCATAATGTAATAGCAAGTCCTTATGAGTGTGGACAATTCAGCATGTGAAAATAAACTAGCTTCAGGCATATCTGAGTACAAAGAAACCTAGTACAACACCATTTCAATTTTTAGCGAGGGGAAGGAAAGTTAACAGGATTTTATGAGGCTACACTAAGAAAATCAGTTGCTTAGGAAGCATGGAATTTTTATTGTCAGAAATCTTTCACGTGGGTGTCTCTAAATAAGACATTTTATAAAATGTAGCAAATGCTGAAAGTAAGAAGCAGCATTTTATTGACCCTTAATGTCACAGAGCCTCATTCAGCAAAGATAAAAATAATTCAGTGGACTTGCACAACATGGGATCTATGGAACTTAATGCAAGTGGAAGCTCTCTTGACAAGAAGCTTATCAAGTCCTGTCTACACCTTCCCTTTCTGAGGGAAAGTGGGAAGGTGTCTTCCCTCTGGCTGTGTGGTGTTTTCTTTGAGAGTTTATGATGTTTTCTTTCTGAAAGGCATTGTGTGTGTAGCAAATTGTCTGCTTTGAGGTATTGTGGAACACCCCTAACTGCTTCCTGGCTGTGGGATTGCTCTCCTCTTACAGAGGTGTAGCAACAGGAAGATTTTTACCACCTTCACTCCTGGGAGGGGCTTTGTCCTGTGCTTCTGAAACCCTGAGGTCCCTGTGGCAGGGTTAGGCATTTATGTCCTGCTCGTCAGTTCTGCTCATGACAACTGAGCTGGCCTGTTGCAGGATTCAAGTGAGGAAATCTTAAGCCTGGTCCTGTACCCTGGTGAGCTGGGTAAAGGATTGGTGACACTACTGTGCTGCTGAGTGTCTTGTCAGGCTGTGTTTCAGTGCTTGATGGCTTTCATCCAGTTTTCATTCTGTTTGCTCCCCAATATGTTTTTTTCTCGCTATGTAAGGACTTTTAAACTTAAACCTTGTTAAAAGTTGTCTGTCTTTTTGTTTTGAATATTTTGTTTTTCATTTGTACTCATGCCTTGCACAGTCAAGAGGTACCCAGCAATGACAGTGGGGAAAGCATGTCACACAATAATAGTTAGGATTATGTCTCTTGCAGTAGAATAGCACATCTTACCTCTGCAGCCTGTGTGTTCTATGAAACAAATAATTCTAAGTTTTTGTTTGTGTATGTGAGAGAGTGCATTGTTTTGTGGTTGACAAAGCAATATTTAAGAGAGACTTCAAGAGAAATTTGAAGGTGAAGCTGAATAAAGAAAACATTAGAATGAGAATGGAAGGACTGGGGGAGGACTTGGTTTCTTACCTTGTTTCATTTTTGTGAGTGGCTGTGTTTGAGTTTGCTTTCCCTAAGTGGTGGTCTTTGAGCCACATCCTGCCTACAGTGAACTACAGTCAACAACATCATGCTGACTTCTGGGGGAAGTACAGGAAAATCAGTTTCTCCTAACCTCATGCCTGAAGAGCCTTATCCTGCATTTACAGTTGTGCAGGGGAATTCCTGAACAAAAAGCCAGAACCAGACCTGCATCAGCAATGTGCACCCCTTTGCAGGTTTGCTGGCTGAAGTTCCTGGTGGCCTGTAATTTCTCAGGAAAGCTGCAGATTTCACATTATTCTTAATTGTTGATGTGCAGGTAGTCCTGCCAGGGACTGGCACCTGTTGTACTCACAAACTTAGAGGCCATCCCTGACCTGATGGTGAGCTGAGAATAGAGAGAGACATTGCTGAAACATGCAGTGTTCCTGTAAATGAGAAGAGGGTGGAAGAGCATGAAGTGTGAGAATGCCATTTGGTAGATGAGAAGTCTTCTGGCACATAAGCCATTTTGTTCAAGTATGTTTGCTTCACAAGTTGGCTGTCTGTCTAGGGAAAGAAAACATTCTGATGTACTTCAAATCAAATGGGCAGAGATGATAGATTTGGAAAGAAGTACCATTTTCACCTCCACTTCCTTGGTAAAGCTATCTTCAGCTGTTCTTTCTCTTTCCAAAAGGCTTCTTTACATCCAAATTTCATGTGGAGTAGTGTAAACTTCTTGCCTAGCTCAGTTCTAATCAGTCAGTATTCCATGCCACAAACTTGTGAGTTCCTGGGTTAGCTCTTGTTTGAATATACATGTAATTCTTTTTCTTATTTAAGTTTCTTTATTTGTATTGCCTCTAATTTGTTTGAGATGCTCTTTCATACATTGTGTTAAACATCAATCATCAAATGCTCATAATGTATTTTGAAACAAGTATGCAAAATTGCAGCATGATCCTGCACTGATTACAGAACTATAGCATATGAATTAATAAGAAAATAAAACCAGCATAATTAATTTCCAGCTGCTTTTGGAGAAACAGAGGTGTTTATAAGGGGAAATTTGGTGTATGCAAATTAAAGAATGACAAAGCTGGTAGCAAATGTATTAATGCAGACAATTGTTCACAATTTACTTCCTCTGTTGTATTGATTAAAAATGTGTTTTAGTGTTGAAAGAGTAAGCAGAAGCTCCACTCTTATAAAATGGTTGGACTAAATAAAAAGCACAAGTGTCAGAAGTAGAGCAAGGGAAGGAAGTTTTTAACTTTTTCTTAGTGTGGAAGACCTTAAATAAGGGAAGTAAATGACAGATATTTACTTCCTCTGTTGTATTGATTAAAAATGTGTTTTAGTGTTGAAGAGTAAGCAGAAGCTCCAGTGCCATTCTTATAAAATGGTTGGACTAAATAAAAAGCACAAGTGTCAGAAGTAGAGCAAGGGAAGGAAGTTTTTAACTTTTTCTTAGTGTGGAAGACCTTAAATAAGGGAAGTAAATGACAGATAACTAAGCGTAGTGGTGGATTTTGTCCATTTCTCATTACTATGAGATTTCCATTAATATGAGAAAATTGCCTGTGTGTGTTAAACAATTTTTGAGTGTTAAGTATTTCCCTTGCATCTCTTGTATGTGCTTGTGCTTGTCTGTCTTGCCTCAGCACTGTGTACCAAAGCAGCAGAGGGTAAATAAAGTCCATGGTTGAAAGTGACCCAGGTAAAATCTCACGGTGTGAGCGCCCTTGCCATAGTTTAGTCCTTCAGAGTCCTCTGGAGGAAGCTGTTGAAGGGATCTGGATACTCAGTTGCCGGTTTTGAAATCACTGTACTGCTACTCAGGGCTGGTGTGTTGTTCAGGTGGGAGCTCCAAACAAAGATTTTGGGTCTCTGTGCCTGCGACATCTTCCTGGTTTTTAATCAGCAAAGGAAGATCCTGCCCTCCTGAGAGAGATGTCTAGAAGAAAAGGATTATTTATTTATATGATGAAGTGGACTCTCGAGGATGTCCCCGTCGAGCTTTGTTTTGCTGTGCCATGTGCTGATGGGGCCAAAGTGAGTGAGAGGATGCTGGAGTGTGCAGAGGGAAGCACCTGAGAGAACTGACCAGGTGCTATGTTTTTTTTAAGTGTTCTGCTGGTTTCTCTGCCATGGCTGATCTGGTTTCTGTGTGCAGCCTTGCTTTTCTGGATGGACCCACAGGGCTGCGTTTGAGGTTTGCTGTTACTCTTCGCAGAAAGAAGGAAATCAAAATGGGAGGTGAGGTTGTCATCACAGATGTCCCCATGCAGTGGGTTACACAGAGAAGGGTACAGTTCAGATCTACAGTGGGGACAGTATGTGTTCTCTTATTCAAGGAGCCTAAAGGGGGAAAAAAAAATCTTTGAGTGGGGGATGGTGTTTTGTGGTGCTCTAACAGGCTTTGCAGAGATTGAGTAGGGCTGAAGGAGAGAGTGGGGGCAGGCACACTGAAAGCAGGGAGGGTTTTGTGGCTCCTATTTCTGGCCATTGTGAGCCCCTCTGTACGTATGCTCCCGTGTCTGCTGCCTTGGCATTCCAGTTACACCTATTGAACTGATTTGAATCAGGGTTTCACTCCATAAACACTTGGGTTAAATCAGTGCTTGTAATCTCATTTTGCTTTGGTATTTTTGTTTCTTCAGGAGCAGTCTCCATTGGTAGACAACCATTAAAATATGTTGCCAAATTTATCCTTTACCCTGAATCAGGCACTATTTTTTTTGTTATTTCTAAGAATGCACTGTATGCCTCTACACAGTTTCTAAGTGATTTTATGGCCTATGTGCATTTATCTAATTACAACTGTTAAGAAAGTTTTTATTTAGGACATGACAAATTATGCCTTTTTTTTTGATTGTGGCCTTTAAAAATGTCCTACTTAATAAAATTACCCTCATGCACAAACACACAAATAAATGCAAATAGATTTTGCACTTAAAACTAAAGTATTATCCCTAGTAAGGTAACTGATTCTGCTTAACTGAATGCAAGCTTTTAGAACTAACGGAACTCAAATGTCTTTGTTTTCTCAGAAGAGAAGGAAAACAAATAATCTTACTCTTTTGATTCCCAGTTAGTTTCCCAGCTTTACAGGAAGTGCCATTGAGAGACTTACAGAGCAAAGACTCTGCAGATGCAGTGGACACTATTAGTTTCAGGTAACTTAGTTCTAAACCTAATACTTGTTCCTGGTACTTCAAGGAAGACTTACCTGTTGAGTGTTTGAGCTTTGTTTACAATTTTGACATCAAACATTTGCAATTTATTTTAATATAAATCGAGTTACATAATATTACAGTGGAATTTAACATTGGTTTGTAATTCAAAGGCAAATTGCTATTAGACTTTTTTTGCTAAAATACATCTAGCAACAGTAATATCTGAAATGCCAATGTGATTTCTTTGCTCGGAAAGAGTTCATTTGTAACAGTATCTGTTTCTGTTAAGCAGAATATATATATTTTTAGATGACTTTAGCATCTATTATCTGGTTCCTGTTTGTAATAGCAGATCTTCTGCCATTCAGGAATGCAGAGTAGCTCACTAGGTAACACTATGGCCATATTAATTTTTTTTCTGTTATGGATGCTAGACCCTGCTGTAGCTTCTAAAAGATAGAGATCAGCAGATCTCTGTTTACACAGATATGTGCTTAACATTAAAAAAATTAATTATTTAAAAATTGCTGTTTCAGGCTTTCCATTTGACTATGTGGTATGTGAGTGTGACTTTAATGGTTGAGCGGGTACTTTACAACATCCAGGAAGGAATCTCGCACTGCTGGTGAGAAAAAGCAAAACATGAAACTGAGTTGTTAGTGGACATTGCATGTATTGCTAATGTATTAGAGGGAAAATAAATAAGGAAAAATAAATTGGTATATATGCCATAGCAGATCTGTGGCTGACACGAATTCTACCCCCCCACCCTACCAAAATATTAATAGCATCTGTGCAGTCGAAGAGCTTGATAACATGTATTGACTCTGCAGCTCCACACATTTTTTCTGCAGAAGGGGAACTGTGTAGCAGTATTTGTGACCATTAAGGAATGCAGTGTTAGACCTCAGGTAAGAGAAGAGTTGTGCTCAGAAATGCAGAGTGTGCCTGAGGCCTGGTACTGCAGTTACACAAACTGTATACAAATGCAGTTTTGCCCCTGCCTCCCAAAAAGGAGGAATTACACACTTCAAGAAGTGGTTTTATGGCCTTCACTCCCTGGTGCAAACATAGGTTTCACGATCCTGTCTTTGTCCTGATTTTGTATTTTCTTTTGTATCAATGTATAGGGTGTTCAAAGTCTCAGCAGTTATTGTGGTCTAGTAGAACTAAATATGATAAGATTAGAAAGCTGAATAGAAATCAGAGGAAAATTGAAGCAAAGGTCAAAATGCTATTGCAGGTTGCAAATGTTTAAAATGGTCAGTTTTTAAAAGAAATAAAAAGAACACCTTCCTTTAAAAATTGAAACAGGAAAATTACTGAGTATTTCTTACTCTTAAGAGAGCAAGCCAAAGTAAGACGAATCACTCATCCTGAAAGGGTCGTCATTTTTGTTTTCACATACATTTCATTCAAAATCAGTAAGAAAATAGCACAGTCATATATTTAGGTAACTTTTTTGATAGGAGCTGTTTATTGCTGAAGCATTCATGTTTTTAACTGCTCTAAAACAATTAGCTTTTTTTAAACATAAGTGTTCCAACAGAATGCTTTTTTTACTTCTCACCCACTGTGCTGTTCTTGTGGCACTCCTCCTGGAGAACTGCATCCAGCTTTGGGATCCCCAAAATAATAAAGGCATGGACCTGTTGGGACAAGTCCAGAGGAGGGGTATGCAGTTGATGAGAGGGCTGCAGCACCTTTCCTATGAGAACAGGCAGGGAGAGTTGGGGTTTTTTGACTCGAGGAAGACATGGCTCCAGGAACTCCTTGTAGCAGCTTTCCAGTACCTCATGTGGCCTGTGAGAGAGATGGAGAGGGACTTCTCATGAGAGCAGGTAGTGACAGGACAAGGGGGAATGGCTTCAAACTGAAAGAGAGTAGATTTAGATTACGTATTGGGAAGAAATTCTTTACTATGATGGGGTGACTGCACTGCTGCCCCATCCCTGGAAATGTTCAAGGCCAGGCTGGATGGGTCTTGAGCAACCTGGTCTAGTTGAAGGTGTCCCTGCCCAAGGCTGGGGAGTTTGAATTAAATGACCTTTAAGGTCCCTTCCAACCCAAACCATTCTGTGATTCTACAATGTGGCTGATTTTATAGTTACTGCATTTTCATAGGATTGAATTATTCTTGTCCTAACTTGCTTCTTCCTTCCCTCCCCTTAAGAGACATGTGAAATGTTGAGGCTTTCCTTCCTTTCAGAAAATAAATATTGGAGCCAAGATTTTATCAGGAGAACTTGTGTCTTTGACAGTGTTCTGTCTGAAATGTCTCAGAGAAACCTGTTAATCTGCATGTGCTTAGCAGTGTTTTCCTGCTAGGTTACATTGAAATTGCTACTGGTCAGGCTGCAAAATCTGGGTGCAAAATTCACTTTGGTCTGAAATCAGAGTTGATATGAGCTTGTACGGTTCCACTGAGGCGGCTGAACAGAATTTGGTTGTGTTAGTCTGGGGGACTGTGGCAAAACCAGTTAAGAGAAGTGTGTGTTTAAAACATTGCTGAAACTACATCAGCAGCACTTGATCAGAAGAATGACACACCCTCACTACTTTTTATTTTTTATTGGGGGACAGGGGAAGAGGTGACAGTGGGTAATGGTGGTGGTGGTGTCCCATCACTGCAATTAAAACTCAGTTTTTTTCTTTTTCTTTGGAGAGTTAGGTGGATGAACTTAGTGAAATAAGCAATCGGCAATCCGTATTTAGATGATGGCCAGTCTTTTTTTTGGAACAATTTTAAACTGAGGAACCAGAAGCATTTCTGCTAGTGCTGAACCAAAGTAGAGTCTCTGCCAAGCAGTCTGCTTTTGTGGTGCCTTGTAGCCAAGCACAGAGGGAGTGGAAAAGCAGGTGCACTGTCTTAGCCTGAGCACTTCAAGTTTGTGTAAGGTAAACTGCAGAGGAATGTCCTTTGCAAAGTATCATACATGTTGTGCACTGTCTGCAAAACAGATTCTGTTGCTTCCCCAAGTGCTTCTCCCACACACCAACAGTGATGGGGGCAGCTTACCATATGTTTTGATTTCGCCCATCTCCCATCCAAAAAAGAGCTGTGCTGGTGCCCAGGAGCTGCACCCTATTAGGTGTAATCACTGTCATGCTGAGTTCAGTGAGAACTTGGTTACAGACTTCAGTGGAAATAAAGATTTTCTTAAAATTCAGAATTTATAGATCTCATTGAGGTTTCTTAAAGGATCATCTGTACTTTACCAGTATCTGGTAAATCTGGTGATTGGCATGAATTTTCCAGTTTTAAAATGTGATTGAAAGTACACAATAGCCGTAGAATAAAGGTAGAGTATGCCACTATAACCTTTCAGCTATGGAGACCAAATAAAGCAGTTTCACAATTTACAAATGTGGGGTGGTGATGGCTTCTTCCTGTGTAAAGTGTTGTTCAGTTTCTGAAAGAAAAACTAGTTAGTGAGTAGCAGGGCAGAAAGTTGAGAAGAGTTGTCCACATTGGTTGTTGTTTTTCTTTTTTTTTGTTAACCCTGTCAGGGTAAATGGCAGTTGCATTAATTGTAGTTGTGTGATAATACTTGAGGAAAATTTTACACTGAGGTTCAGTTTTGTTGATTGTGAAGATTTAGAAAAAGATCTTTCTCTGCTTCTTTCACTGGAGAGATGGACTTCAGGTCCACCCTACCAGAGATTCAAAACAATTCACTTTCTAAACAGGTGTATAATAAATCTTAATGTAGAACACAGGTAGTGTGTCATTTATGTACTACGTTTTTTTGTTAAACAGCATGTTTTAGGGTGTAATAATATTTTATTCTTCTATTGTAGTTATCAACTAACTACATTTTTGTAGTCATCAATTAACTACATTTTACAAACATTTCAGAAGCAGTGCTACCCACCCCCATTTTGCAGTTTGCAGACTAGATTCAGGGATGTTCAGGTGGCTGGTGGTAGAATGAAGTACAGAAGAGGACTGGTGGTAGAATGAAGTACAGAATTCGTAAACTTCCTGCATGTTCTTACATTACTGTTAAACTTACTACACCAGCTACCTCTTTGTTACTAAAATATCTGCCCTGTGCACATTACTTTCCTCTGTTGGTTGGTGAAAAAATGGTGATGAAGTGTTACCTGTTGATTTCTAGCTTATTGGTTGAGTACTTCTGAACTTAGACTTGAGAAATCTGTTCACCTCCAAATTCAGTTCAGGATTCTTCCTCCACATCTAAGAGCTTGTGCTGCCTGATAGGAAAATACCCTTGCAGGTCAGAGCTTTTGGGCCTGGTCTTCTGTTCTTTCAAGCCAAGATCTCCTCTTAATGTAGTGCTGTGTGAATATTGCCCTCTGTTCTTCCTAATGCTCTGAAAATTACTTTTGCAAAGATGTATAGGCATGTTTTGTTTGCTGTACAAGGTGTGTGAAGGTGATAGAAACATATTTGTGCTGGTTCTAAGAATGAGCTAAAATATCCTATTGCTCAGAAGGACTTTGTAAAGTCAGGCTTTGTCTCTACCTATATATTTCAGTGTGTTCAGTTCAGCTCTTCAGCCAGAGCTTCTTGCTGTAAGGATTGGCACAAGTGACCTGGAAGGAAATCAGCATTGTGGCAGTGTGGGGTTTTGCAGGGTACATTGTAATTCAGGTGCCAAGTTTGAACTTATAATTTAGTATTGGGTCAGTAACAAGCACGTCTAATGATGGTCTTTCAAAGCAGATAAGACTGAGAATCCATGGATCTTGTGCTTTCATTTCTTAGGCTAGTACAGTTCAGAACAGGCTAGTACAGTAGCAGCTAGGGTTTTGAATAACTTGTGTTCTCTCAGTTGGTACACAGTCTTGAGCATACCAGAATCTGATTTACAGAAAACTCTTAATATCTTGTTCACCTTCTGATTTCAGATTTAACTATCTGTATGCTATACTGTGAATCTGTAGATCCCAAGGACATTATCTCCCATCCTTGCTCTACAGTTCTTGTTAGCACTATCAGGTTTTTTAACTGCTCACCTTTTTTTTTTAAATGTGAACAAATTTGCATCTTTTGTACTGAGTCTTTTCATTTGTTGGGTTTATCCTTGGGACAGGGGCCTTGCAGCATTATTCTAGCAATTCTGTCTGCAAGAAAAAAAACCTCAAAACAACTGAAAAACAAATTCTAAAAAGAAACCCCAACAAAACAAAAAATGGAAAAACAGCCTGTAGATGTTAAGGGGCTTGTCCTGAAGAATGCTGGTCCTGCTTGTTGTCCAAAGAATTGATTTTTATTTCACAAATACAAAAGTTTTTTGTTCCATTCATTTTTAAGAATTATGCTTCAGTTGTGGAGAGCACAAAGATCTTTATATGCTTGATTATTTTAGGGCCCAGTCCTGCAGTGCCTCTGTCATAGCAGTCTCCTTGAGCTATTGCAGTTGCAGGATTGAAGCTGTACATGCAGCTAATCTTACAGGGGCCTGATCCTGCTCTGAGACCTTTTGGCACAGATCCTTGGGCACGTGCACAGTTGTGGGTAAGCTCTTGTGGCTTGGCATCAGTGAAACGATGGTGTAGATGGATCTGATTGTGTATTCCGGTTTATGTTGCAGTGAGGTTCCTCTTGGAAATCTCATAAAGCAGGCTATGTACAGAAGTTTGTAAACTCTAATCTGGGTGATTTTTAGAGGTGTTTCTCAAGATACAAGATAATTAGATTCTGAACTTTCCTCTTTTCTCCTTGAAATGTAAGGCTAAACAGTTGACAGTGAAAGTAGATCAATAAGAACATAGATAAAATAAAAAAACAGAAGGAGCAAGTAGCCCAGTAGTGTTTGGTTTCTTTTGTGGGTTTTTGTTTGTTTTTAAATACTTCTTTCTCCAGTAAGTACATGAATAAAGTAATTAATTTATGTAACTTCTTGGAAAGTTCCCTCAACAAGTTTGCAAAAGTCAAATAATGTTTTTGTAGAAAAATAAATATTCTGAGAAAATGTAAAACAAATCTTATCCTGACAGCTAGGCAGTAGTGCTTCAGATGGGAACCAGGCTCAAACCATGTCATGACTCTTCCTTGACCTGCACCAGATGTTTCTGTCTTCCTGGAGCACTTACAACTTTAAGCAAAGTTAAGGCAGGTCAGTTTTTGCTGTTGGTGTTCAGAATACTGTGCAATACTTTCAGGAAGAACTGAAAAATCATCGGGTACTTTTCAGTCTGTTGCTGCTTGGGAGTCTTGTATTGTCAGGTCCAACTGAGTTACACTTACCAAAGGGAGCGTGTCTAGTCAGGGTATGAGATGTGTGTTTATGCTTCCACTGGTTTCAAAGCATCCTGAAGAATAAGGTACTAGCTCAACTCTGGTGCTGCAATTAGACTGCCATGGGCATGCGGGCATGCAGACATGCAGAAAGTTAGCTCAGGGATCTTCCTGCTGGATTAGTAATACTGCAGAATATAGGACTCGTAGAGAAATAAAATGAAAATATAAGGATATGTCAGGATATTATTCACTTGCATCAAAATGAAATTTCTTACGAGGTCCTAGTATTTACTTATGCGCTATGGCGTTATTGAGACCTGCAGTGGGTGTCAGATTCGAGCCACTCTGTTGCTAGAGCATGCAATTTCTTTTTCTCTGTAGCCAGAAGGTGGCTCTTAGATACGTGCCTGCAGTTACTGTGAGACTAACATAACATCAGGGCACTCCAGAGCAGGGAAAAATCAGAAGCAAATAAGCTGTGGGTAAGGAGGTGTCTGTATTCCTGACATCCACAGGGAGGTAGAGAATAGGGGTGCATGTCCTGTCTTTGCAAGGTCCTGGCTGTGTTGGGGTCAGGTAGAATTATGCTCTGTGGTTCTGATTCCCTCATCATCCAAACTGATATCTCTTCTAGAGCCCCTTGCCAGTTTGTCTGTCTGAATTTCCTGTAGTGGAGATTGGGATGGGTAAGGACAGCGGTGAGAGGAGCATTTTGGTGCCTTCCAGACAGTCAGGACACTGACATACCTCAGTCTGGGAGAGATTCTCTGTGTTGGAGCAGAAGTGTTGTCAGAGATTGTTGTGAACACCTATGAGCATTGCCTTATAAGTTAATTGTGTTGTTACTTAAATATATATGAGAAGAGATAAGGGGCTGTGTGTGAGGGAATGTGATGGCTGTCAGAGACAACCACTTCTGAAGTTACCAGGGAAGCTAGTGAGATTATGAAACTTTTTATTTAAGAACTTAAATTGTATGTCCTTTAGGTATGCTGTGCCAATTGATTCATAGCCTGACATTTTGTTATTGTTTCAGTCTTGAGCAAAAATTAATTCTGTTTATGGATTAAAAATTATACTCTTGCTGCATTTCCTTTGGCTGTGGATCTCTAATTATTGTTCTTGAGTCCATTTAAGAACTGCTAAAGGCCTTTAGTAGAGATGATTTGCTTTTGACATCAGGAAGAACTGTTTTTGTTTCAAGAATGTTGACGGCTTTTTCTCTAGTAGAAGGAAGTTCCAAGGAGTTAAGTTTGCTACAGTTAGCATCAAGTACCCAGCATGATAGATCTCCCAAGTTCACTGAAACAGTTGTGGAATGGTGGGAGGGAAGAAGTGCTCCCTAACTGGTCTTGCATTTTTGTGCCTCTGTAACAAATCACTCAACTCCAAGAACAAACCGGAGCAGGTTTGTTGAGGTTGTTGATTAGGTTCATGGAGTCACATCATCTGCAATCCTCTCTGCTCTTTCAGTTTTTATTTTGATATTAGCAGAGATTTGGCTTAAATAAAAAGAGAACCTCATCCCTTCCCAGTGATTGCAGCTGATGTTGTCTTTTGCATCTCCACAAAGCAGGTGTGAGAAATTGCCTGTCAGAGGGGCAGCAGACAACATGTAAGGTGCAAGGATGAGGATCCGTGCATCTTCGCCTTCTTGTTATTGTGGTGGAAAAGTCTTTCTATTCCAACTGTCTTATTCTTCTTCGGAGAACTTGACTTATTCATTAAGTTGGCCATGTATGATAGAGGTGGCTGGATGAGGAGTGGAAAAACAAAAAACAGGAAGTCAAATTGCAGTTAAAAAGTAAATACATGCAATAGGGTCTTTCGGGAAAACTAGACATGTTATCACCATATAAAAAGTTAAGCATATACGTAATGCTTTATAAGACTGAGGTTATTACTTGGTTTCAAAATTGCACCTGAGTACAAGGATTTTCAGTCTAAATTTGTATTCTGTGTGGAATCTATTTTGAATATGTGAAATTTGCTAGTGGTGACAAGTGTTTGATCATAATGTCATTTTAAACTTGGACACATCAGCTTCCAAAACTTAGGACTCTTGACAGATATTTAAATATTTATAACACCCTCTATAATATTGCTAAATCCAGCAGTTCAACTACATAAACAATGCTAGGGATAATGAACCAGAAATATTCAAAATGGCATACCCTCTCCATAAATATTTCTCTCTTATTTCAACATTCACCAGGGTGAATCACAAGAAAAGTGACTCCTAAATGTTTATTTGTTTTAACTCACTAGTTTACTGATGATCCAAGCTTTCAGGGAAACCCATGAAGTCCCACAAGGTGGCAGGAGCTGACTGTTCTATACTAGACTATCTAAAAGAAAAGAAAGGTAATAGACTAATTTTGGTAGTGGCATACATTCAGATCATAAGCCAGTCAGGCCAACATTTCAAAACCCCACCTTTGTGTTTCTTAGACTTGTGAATAATTTTGGCAAATGAACAAGATTCTGTCCTCCAGAATCTTACTTCCAGACAGAAAATTCAAGCATTCTTACTTTGCCAGCAAAACAGGACCTTTATTTTTAGTAGGTGGTGGTAATTTGCTTATAACGTGCATTGTCACTGTAAATGGAGAGCCGGGGTGAATCCATTCAGAAACTTGGCAATAATTGACATTCACAGTTTAACAAATTGGCAGTGAGCATCTCCAACTTGCACATTCACATTGACACTGTGGGAGTACTGATCATGAGGTGGGACACAGGGCTGAGGAGCTGCAGGAGCAAAGGAATTCTCTGCTGTTTCAGTGAGGCTGCAGAGATATTTTACTTTGGAATCAAAGCATCATTAAAAGTGTTAGAGTTGGGGGATTATTGGCAATAATAACTTACTGTAACTAGTGAGACAGTATTGGCTAGTACATAGAATATAAGACTGAAGTTTTGTTTTTCTTTTCCCAGTGCCCCAATCTTTATTTAGGCTGCTGGAATTCTTATTCTACTTTTCTTGCTTTTATTTCCATGTACCTGTTGATGGGCCAGCACTTTCCTGAAATATTTGATGATCAGGATGTAAAGCACAGCAAAAAAGCAAGGGGGTTAATCAAGTATGTCTCCTCAAAAGAATGATTTGAGACCTGTGGTTATATCCCCATGCTTGCTTAACCTTTCATTTTGAGTTCCAAGTCTCATTTTTAAAAAACCTCTCTGGCCTGCCTTAGAAATCCATGGACTGGAGGGTTTTAGTTGGCAGACGTAACACAGAAAGAAACAGTAATAAGATGAAGTGGTTGTCACTGATTCAGTGGACCACAAAGTGTTGGTTTGAGACTTGTGAATCTCTTGATTTGTGTTTAGAGATTTTATTTCAAATCAAGTTATTGTTTTTTGAATGACAGGACAAATGTCTATATTAACCAGGTGTCACTGGGAATGTGAACAGTGCTGCTTATGTGGACGGACAGTGCAATTCAGTAGGACTAAGGTGAAACAGGTTCAACAGAAACTGTGAATTCAGTAGGACTGGGTGAAAGATTAGGTAGCTTTTTTAATCAGTAGACAGATAGTAGGAGTAAAAATAATTCAGCTCTTGTAAGAAATTTAAAATTCCATGCCGCTTGGTGTCATTACTTGTCATTATGATGTAGAGAAAGTTTCTAAGCCTGTGTTACGGGGATATCTGTAGTAGCCATATAAGGTAAATGAAGTGAAAATCCTTCCATGTCTGATACAAAATAGTATTGATGAAAGGAACTTGCTACACAATTGATTTGAATGTTCTTGACTTACAAACCTGTTGAACTAGTGTGTTGTCCAGTAAAATACCTACACCTCACTAGTGACAGGTGTGATGGGATGAGATAGAGATGACCATTCTCAGCAGCTGCCACGAAGAAGTAACATAAACCATTGTCCTGCCAAAATATGTGGGCTTCAGGAACATTTATTTTTATACCCCTATTTGCAGGAATGCTTGAAATTTAGAAAAACCTTTGTGTTTAGAGCTAACCTGAGTAATTTTAGTGGCTGCAGTCAGATGATACTTATAGTTCCAAGTAAAAATTCTGTGATTTTTCAATGGTTACACCTTTCATTTGTCTCTAATTTGAAAGAAATCCTAGCTTTTACATTAAAATCTTCAAATAATGATTAGAAAGAAATAATTACCAAGGATTCAGCATTTGAAGAATGTACTAGTGAAAGTTGTTCAATGCAGTTGAAAAGGTGCATGATTCGGAGTAATAGACCAGTAGGATCAGGACTCTCAGCTGTGGATTATTATGTAATTGTTGCTTATTGAAACAAGCCTGGCTATATCTGTCATTTCTTCTGTTTGAAATTTTTCAGTCACACAAGTGAGGTGAGGTAGATGCCTCACTTCCATTGCAACTCAGAAGCAGTGGGTCACTTATACTGATGTGAAATAATTGAAAAAAGCCCTACATACCTGTATGTAAATATAGATGCCTCACTTCCATTGCAGCTCAGAAGCAGTGGGTCACTTATGATGTGAAATAATTGAAAAAAGCCCTACATACCTGTATGTAAATATGATGAAAAAAAACAGTTTCAGACTTTAAGATGGAAGATCATGTATTACTGTGGTGTCTGTGTTCAGCAGTGTTAGCTGTAGTCCCAGTATGCTGCAAACATGGATGTTTATGTGGCTTGCAGAGAGTTTGCTACTGTGTTTGCCTCTTCAGTCCATGGTGTCCTGAGTAAAGTTTGATTCTTACGTTTCTTTTTGCACAAAAAGTCAGCGATCATGATAATACCAGGGTTAGAAAGAGCAGTGCAAGCAGCTCATTTTAGTTTGACCACACAGTCAGTGCAGAAAAAGGCTCTGGAGTGTATGGTGGCATATGTCTTTTTGGGCAGAGGAGTAGCTTTCCAGAGAACGGTGGATGCTGGGGGATGGTGTTTCTCAGCAGTGGCAAATAAGTGATTGTGAGAGATACCTGCTTTGTGGTGTACTTAAAAATTGTTTTACTGAACTGGGAGGCTTAGTAAAGATTATTGAATAGTTTGGCAATTGATGGCAATTGCTGTAAAACTCCAAATTAATTGCAGTATTACTAGAGGAAACAGCTGGGAGGTGAAGAGGACTGCACAGGGCATGTGCCCCTCCAACATAGGTGTCTTCTTCCAGGGAACCCAGGGTCTTCCCACCCTGTCTGCCAAACCCTGTCTTAAATGCCTCAACTGTTGCTGACTTTGGTTAATTCAGGGACAGTTGGAGTTGCCCCATCCACCAGATTCCCTGCTGAAGTGCTGAGTGCCCTCTCTGTGACCATCTTGGGAATGCAGGGCATCACTGGCCTTTGGTAAATGCCCAACTCAAAAAAGAGTCCTGCCAGACAAATGGGCAAATATATACTGCCTGTTTAGTAACTAAGCCGAGAGTTCTGTGCCCTCCCAAGTCTAATTTGAGGGATTTTGAGGTCTAGGGAGTTGGCTGTGCAGCATGCAGGGTCTTGTAAAAAAAAGTGGAGAGAGTCTTCATTATGAACATTTTGAAAACCGTTGCTAAAATGTAGCATTTAAAAATACATGTTGATAAAACCCAGCATTCTCTCAAATCTTAAGAGTATGTCTCTACATGGTTTTGTGGTCACCCAAGGGCTCTTTTAATAAGGCAGAACAAGTATCAGTAGGGGGTTGGCAGTGTTAGCATGGAGCTCTGTGTGTGCTAGTTTAATTTTCATTGAGTAAGGGGCAGTGAGATCATGCAGAGTGGGGCTGGGCTGCTGCATTTAGAGTTCCTGGTACTTGATTTGTTGGTTTAAATCAGGTTCTGTGTCTAGGAGCTACCAAAACTACTGAGTCTCTGGGGCCAGTCACTGACAATTGATGCTGATGAGACAAGGACATGTCCTGGACATTGCTTCAAGAGGCAAGATCTGGTTAGGCTCCAGTAACAACTATCCCTGTGCTAGGAGGCTGCAAATCCTGTTTGTGGATTTCTTTTAGAGCACTGGATGTTGAAAACAGTACTTTCTCTTGGGAAATGATTATTCAATTAACTGGGTATTTATTTTGATAATAAGTTTTGTTGTTGTTGAAAGTGAAAACTAGTTGGGGATAAGATCTTCCTATTAGAGGGCTTGTTCTTGGGTTTTTTAGGAGTGGGGGAGGCAGGGGAGGATGAGCTTACTGCCTTTGGTGCTTGGGATAGAATTTTTGCCCTGTTTTTCTGCCCTTCCTTAAAGCTGTCATTGAAAACTGGAGTCCTTGAGAATGTATAGGAAATACAGAAGTAAGCACTAAGCTCTCAGCACTGAGACCTAGTTACCTGTGTTTCTCTAAAAGACCTAGTGTTTACCAGCCCATTTAGTATCAAGGCTGTGTTTAACATTCTCCGCAGCCCTCCCTCCACTCTTTGGTACAAAAAGTAACATTAAAAAAATAATTCAACAATTAGTGTGCTAAAGATTTGCATAGGTACCTGTTGACAGGGAGTTAGTCTCTGTGGTTTATATACTGCACTGGTTTAAAAGTGTTGCTGTTAAATTCGCAGGCCACATGTTCACCCAAGCAGAAGATCAAACTGTAATACTGGAATCACTTTAATATAAATGTAAACGTTGGAGAAGATGTTGAACTACACCAAATCACTTGTTACTACAGTCTCTTGCTTCTAGAGGAGCACACTTAGCCTTGCCTCAGGTATTTTCAGCACCAAAGCTAACAGTTGCTTTTGTTCTCCTGCCTTTTCCTGGGCTGTACCAGGCAGGGTCCCAAAGAGCAGCAGTGGTGGTCAGCTAGTAGAGAGATGCAGGGATGCAGCTGATGACTTCTCTAGAGTTCAACAACAGCATCTGGGAGTTTTTTGGTCTCCTATGGGCCAATGTACTGCCCTGTTACAGTTCAAAGTGCAGTGGTGGAAAAGTATCAGTAGGTCATCTCTGCAGCAACTACACTTCACAGAATGATTTTTTTTGTGTAAATAGATCTTACTGTGAACCTGTGTTTAACTTAAGGAGTGCTGGACAAGTGCAGGAATAGGACAGTTTGTATGACTGGCAAGCCAGTGTTGTACCCTGACAAGTATAGTGGCTCTTCTGCACGTAGAACAAGGACATATATTAGGTTGGAGGTCTGTAAAGCTCCTTTGGGTAAAGAGTAGCTTATCTTAAACCTTTTCTTCCTGTCAGTTGAAAACAAGCAAAAAAAAAATCCCCAAAGTTCTTGTATATGTTAATGCTGTTACTGTGTTGTATTTATACGTGCAGCTATCTAACATGTAGATTGGAATCTGTGTTCCTTGCATCCATGCTGGAGTGGCAGGAAGAGACCCACCCTATTTAATCTATGTGTTCCACATATGCATTTTAGACTTCAGTGCAAGGATCCTGTATGATTTTTCTTGATGAAGAGATCTGCTGTATTTCTATTGCAGTATCACTTTGCATACTTCATTAACTTCTGGTGAGTGGAGCTAGAATGTAGAGAAATAAATTGGTTTGGGTAATTTTTTTTAGTGGGGGGGGAGTTGCATTTTTGAAGTAAAATAAGAATTTTTACTTTTGGTAAAGTGAAGTGTGGTCTAGTAAAAACTTCTTTTAACCCCGAGTCACACACACACACTGTGGAGAAAACCACGGACCAGAGGATAAAATAACACCTATTTTTAATTGAATGAGAATAATTCCTCAATTAGTTTTAGATGGTATGCAGACAAAACTTAAAGAACCTTGTAGAGGAGACCATGTAATAGTCACTGATTCGCATCTGGCTTTGGTGTCAGGTTGTTAGACAAGAGCAGACGTCATCACAAGGGATGTTACAGCAGATACTTTGCTCTGGTATAAGAAATGGTAAGCAGCAGAAATTCATAGGGATAGTTGAACATTTTTCTTTTTTTTTCCTGGGTTTTCTTGTTGGCTGCTGTATTTATATGGTGCATACGTGCTGGCATAAACCCCCTTCCTCATGTTTCCAGGGAGGAGTCCTCTGTCCTTGCTCACAGCTGTGGTGGCCTTGGCTGGGGCCAGCCATCCTCCTGCAGCTCTGCCTCCCAGGGATGGCTGTGCCAGGCCAGCTGTTTCCAAAACCATGATGTGTGCTGATGTACCCCTGCAGGCACCCTGGGGCAGCGTGGGCCCTCTCTGCCAGAGGGCAGGGGAGGCTGGGGAGATGGGAGAGCAGCCAGAGGTTAAAGCAGCATAAGGACAGCTAAAGGTAGGTAGGGTTTGCTCTTAAGTAAAACTGAATGAAAATTATTTCCCTGCTGCTTTTGCTGCTCTGCTCACTTTTCCAGCAAGCATGTTTATGGAGGAAAACATAACCTGAATATGCCAGGAACGGGATGGCAGCCCACCTACAGGGACCTGACCTCTCCTCCATGCTTGCTCCCTCTCACTCAGTGCTGCCACAGAGACTGATCTTATCTCCTGCCGTGGCTGGCACAGCCACCAGCTGTCCACAGATGCAGACAAAATACATTTCTTTAAGTCACTTCCCCATTTCCTGAATCTTTCCCACTGTGTTCTCCAACTTTTTCCAGTGCCCGTAGATATCTGTCAGATTTTTTGGGCCTTAAATGTGAAAGGAAATCTAAAGATCACAGATTACATCCCCAAACAAAGCCAAACTTCAGAATTCTGGTAGAAGTGACACCCGTCGGAGCAGGCTCCAAAAATCTGAGCTGTAGTTCAGGTGCTCAAGTATTCACATGGTACTTGATCACTGTCTTAATATACAAAGAGGTGCCCAACTTGGGGTTTCTAATGTGCAAGCTAATACTGAAACCTGAAGAAAATTGCAAATGTATCCTGAAAGCAGACCTTCTGTAATGGTTTTTCAGCATTTCATTCAAATAAGTTAAATTTGAAAGATTTATTTATATATATATTAGGATTTGAATTCAGTGAAGTACTTAGTGAATGATATGTGAAACTGGAGGGGAGTGTGGGGTTTTTTTTTCCCCCTGCAGAAAAGATGACAAGATTTGGCCCAAATACTGGAGGATTCTGTAAAAAACAATTATACATACTCTAAAGGAAATTTCAAATAAATAGTTGTGTGTAGTGGCTGTTTCTAATTGGGCTTGATGTTTTATCACAATTAGTTTTCCATTTAGGAGGGAGGATAGGAGCTATAAAACCTGATGCAAATTAGCAGAGTGAAATAGTTTTCAACTGATCTTTGAGTCTTTGCAACTCTTTTAAGCATATGTTTAGAAAATATTGCAGCAGTACATCTAGGAAGAAAATTGGGTTGTTTTGGAAATCAGAAGTGTATGTCCTAATAAATAGTTTCTGATAGAACTAGAAAATAGAGAAGATTATACTAATGGAAGTTGCTTCTTGAAAGTTGGGATTGCATTTTAACCTCACAGAGAACAGGTATCATTATTCTTAAAGTAAAAACTAGACAAAACCTTTCTAATTTAAGAAATCTTGATGCTGATAATGTGTTAGTGTTTTTTGCCACAAGTAATATGTGAATTTACATTGTGAGAAGTAAACTGCATCTGTAAAATTGCCGGTAACTAGTTCTGGTAATTCTAAAAAGGGGGCAACAAGAATAGGATTTTATTCTGCCACATTGTATGTAGTATCTGAATACCTTCCACCTATAGCAGAGAAGACCTGGGACTAAACTTTTCAGGATAACAGTGTGGGGGAGGGATAAGAAGAGACAGTATGCTGCTTGTAGGTAGGATTTTTGGCTTGGGTCTTTACTGCGTTATTTAGATATCACGTTTGTACCTTAAGCTGTTCTGATGTTTGAGATGTGTAGGTTTGTGCAGTAGGTAACAGGGCAGTAGCTTTCCATGATGGAAATGTGCTGTTAATGTGCTGCATAGTTCAGTACACTGCTGTGTACATGTGCCTATATGAAAATATTGGATACAACTTTCTAAGAAGTGCTGAGATCCAGGAATCATAAAAATGGTGATTCTGCTATTTCTGAATGCACAGATTGTCAATGTTTTATCAATTAATGTGTGTGTTTAGCATTATATTAATTGTGTGGTATTACAATGTTATATAAACACTGGATTGGGAGATTGCATCTGTTTTGAGGTGAATAGTGACTTTGTTTAGATTTAGTGATTAAACTTGTATTTCTTCATGGAATTGGAATAAAATGTGGAGCTTCAGTGGAGGTGCTACTTTATCAGTATTGCTGCAGTACTCTCTATGTATATGTGAGCACAGTTCAGGTCTGAATTTTACTGGAGGCGGGCTTACAATATAAGACTGAAATTGCAGCTTTGATTGGAGAATGGATGTCTTCACTGATAGTCACTTCCAGGTTAATTTTGGAGTGTATTAAGCATACTCTCAAGATATGTTTGTTTCATTAATTTTGTTGTTTGCTGCTCACATTCCCTTGAATGCATTCCCTTGCTATATAGCTGGCGAAAGCCTTCACCCACTCAAGATTAATCAGTGTTACTTTTTCTATCTTCTTTGAGCAGATCTTCTCTATCCTAGTCACTTACTAAGTGATTACATTCCCTTGCTATATAGCTGGCAAAAGCCTTCACCCACGCAAGATTAATCAGTGTTACTTTTTCTCTTTCTATCTTCTTTGAGCAGATCTTCTCTATCCTAGTCACTTACTAAGTGATTTTAATGCTCATAAAGTTCCCGAGCAACAAGCCAAAAGTCAGATCAGGACAAGACAGATTAACTGATGGAGTGAGTAAATGTGTGATCAAACTACCTCTGGCTTTGCTTGTTCTAAATAAATATGGAGACAGTTTGATGCCTAATCTCTACCTGCCATTAATGTAGGGTTCAGGACAAGATAGATGAACTGATGGGGAGTGAGTGAATGTGTGATCAGACTACCTCTGGCTTTGCTTGTTCTAAATAAATACGGAGTTTGGTGCCTAATCTCTACCTGCCATTAATGTAGGGAGTGAGAGGTGAGAAATCGTCACATAGAAATTTATTTTGACAGCTGTAATTTAAGCAATACAAAACATCAAGTTAATTTTAAAGCAGTAACAGCTTGACTGAAGGTGCTTGGACTTCCAAGTGTGTTCATACCCTCACTTTTAGTGCTTGCTACTTCCTTCCTTATGCCTTCTTGTGAGGTAGATCTTTATCTAGTAGCTAAAGGATAATCCCTTTTGACCATTTTCAAGCTTTAAAAAAATGTGCATCTCCCTGCAAGAAAAAAGCTGGCACAATTTAAAGTAGTGGGTTTCAACTTTTCCAAAATTTAAAGTCATTAAAACATTGTCCTATAGATGATGTGGATGCCTGAGTTTGCAGACCTGTAGGAAGTAACGAGTGCAGTGTTAAAAACTGCTCATGTACTGCTGTATCTGTACTGCAGTGGGAGACCTCTGGACATGGTAATAACACTAGTCAGCAAAGATAATGACAGAAGTCTAACTGTTTTGTAGTGTTAAGCACAAACTGTTTTGCTTTGAAAAGAATGGTGGCATAACATGACTTTAACAGCCCTGGCTGTGAAATCCTACTGAAATGGTAAACTTTGATTTTAAAATGTACTTGTTCTTTTATTGACCTCATTCAAGGAGACTTAAAAGAGACAAATGAGCAGAGACTAACTACTTGAAGTACAAGCAGATGCTACTCTTATTTCTCAAGGAAGTTTCTTGCGTAGAAAGGCAGGGTTAAAGAAATGGAGCTTTTTGTACTGAAAACAATGCAATACTTTAGCCTGTTTTTCCAGCTTTTTCTTTGTATGACCTATCATCTTAAGGATGAAGTGCCTTTAACAATGAAAGATAGAGTGGGCTGGTAGAGGGAGGGTCTTTCAGAATAGTTTAAAGTCATTTGCAAAATAAATAATTGAAGATGTGAGAAAGTTTTATTTTGTTACCAAGTCAAGATAGGCTGAATATGTACCTTAGTTGTTAAAGATGTGCCTTAAGTGATTTGTTAGTTAACCTTATAACAATGGCCAATTATATTTATTTGCTACTAGAAGTACTTCTTTTAGGGGAAAAAAAAAAGATGCTTCTGTTGCATTAGAGGTTGCTGAAATAAATTGTCCTTGTCTGTCATGTCAGAAGTGCCAGAGACTGCTCTTCTGTATCTAGTGAAATACTCTCAGGTGTACCTGAAGTGAAAAAGTAGAGGGGAGGAAGGAGGCTGTACTGTACACTGTAGCAGCACATACCTGTCCAGTGTTGGTGAGGACTAAGAAGTGCCCTTTCAAAACTGAGTATGGAATTGAGAAGCAGAGGGAAAAGAGTGCTCATTGCTGTAGAATCTCTTCTATACAGCAGGTAGGAAACAGCTTCTCTGAAATACACAGAATAACCCCGATATTGGTGGTGGGCTTGTGAGCTCATTTATGTCAGGTGTTGTGCACTCCCAGAGCTGTGAGTAATGCAGTACAATTGTTGGTTTTGATTTGAAGAGAAGCCCAGGTATGTATGTAACAATAATTGTATCAGAAAATACAGATACTTTGGGAATGTCTTTGCTGTTTCTCTTAAGTTGTTTACTGTTAAGAGCTCTTACCTGTATTTTCACCTTGTCTGCACCACCGCAGCACAATATTCCATGCAGGTTTTGTGGTTTCTTGGTTTAAATGCTCATTAACTCTGTTTAGCTGAGTGTGTAAATCACATTTGCAGTTTTGATACAGTTCTGGCTTTAAGGTCTATGTTTCTTTAGTAAGGAAGCCACTGTATATCTCTCCAGTGCTAACAGTTTCCCCCAAAAAGAATAAAAGTACTCATGGGAGTAAAACTAGAGTCTCAGTTTATGACTGAAAAGGGTTAAAGCTGCCAAACTACAGGGACCCTAGTGCAGAAATGGCATTGATATTAAGGTGGATAGGATGTGGTGTGTTGCTGCTCATGTGCTTGGCTAGCCTAGCCTGCATGCTGAGATTGGGGCTGCCTTTAGTCTCCTTGTGGCTACTGTGATGTTGCTGCAGCACCTGAAGATCCCGCTGCAGTGAGGCACTGCATCCACTGGGTTGGAGCTGACTGCTCCATCAGAGGAGCTGTAGATGGGGATATGTGTGTGCATCAGTGACCTGCAGCTTGCAGCCTGAGCATTCAGTGCAGCTGCAGTCACCACAGGCAGGCTGTGAACTGGGAAGCCTTGGGACAAAGACATGGGTCCTGTCTGTCCACTCCTGAAAATGAAGGCCACGGGCTTTGGAGAGAGGCCAGGAGAGAGAGGTGTGATTGTGTTTCTATCTCAGTCTGGATTTGTCTGCAGACTGAGTGTAGGACATACTTTGAAAGTGTCAAAATGTGAACAGGCCTCAGTGAATTTAAAAGTAGTTATTAAATACTTTCTTAGAAGTTGTTGAGTTTCACAATCTGGAACGGAATCTTCCAAATGGGAGTTAGACATGCTACAGGTTCCAATACTGAGCAGACAAGAGAAAACATATGAAATAAGTGGTAAAAATAAAATGCGTTGGCCACCTTGCCTCTGTTTTCTGTTCTCCTGTCAGTATAATGTAGTATATAATATATAGTATAATGTAGTATAATATAATCCCATCAGATGAGATTTTTGAAAGTGTAAGAACTTCACTTAAACTGATTTACTGTTTCATTTTTGGCCCTGTATCTGCTCTGTACCCACCAGTACAAAACACCCTGCATCTTGTCATACAGAGCTAATGGAGCAAAACATTGAGACCGGAAAGAGGGCAAGACAAGTGTAAAAACCATGCAGTGTCCCTACTTACTTCCACAGCCTCATTTAGAAAAGCCCTAAATGCATGGGGATTGTCAACTTTTGGCTGAGGTATAGATCAGATCTAGCTGTGTGAGTGTTAAACATCCACTGCCATGCTGTTTCCTGTTATGAATTTTAATTATTACTTAGAAACATTGGCTGATAGCTCTCACGGTAGTCAGTTCATCCTCCTTTATGGTTTTTTGGCTTTTGTTTTCCACGCTCACGTTTATTTAGACTGCCGTGTATCACTGTTTTCTGTTGGGTTTTCGTAATGCTGTCCTTGTGACCCAAAGCAGCCCTGCTGCTGAGGAATGTGGGGGCCAGGCAAGCAGCAGAAGCAGCCCGACCGTGGCTCAGGCCAGCACGGCAGCACCGGCCTTCGCGGGGTAGCCAGCTCCGCCGGGAGCGAGCTCCCGTGGCCTGCCTTCGCTGGGAACGGGAGCCCCGCGGAGGCAGAGAAAGCCCTTAAAGAGTGGGAGATGCTGTTGTCGAGGTTAAGCCCTGCTTGGAGTCTGAGTTTTAGAATGAAAAGCCTCTCCGTTCTTGAAGCTGTTTTCCTAAAGAATCCCTCTCTTTTTCTTTTAAACTCCATCACAAGAAGTTATTTACTCGCTAGACACGGCAGTTCAGTCTTTCACCAGATATCGTAATCTGTTGCTTTTAGCACGCCGGAGGAGCTCCCGCAGTTGCAGAGCAGGAGCGTTGAGTTCGTCCCGCAGGAGGTGCCCTTCAGACCGGCTCACGCGTGACAGCGGGCTCGGCGCCCCCGGCAGCCCTCACCCCGGGCCGGTGCGGGCAGGGAAGCACCCGGGGCCGCCGCGGGGCCGGAGCTGCGGGGCAGCCGGGCGGGCGGCGTGTGGGGGCCGCTTGCGCAGGGCCGGTACCTGCGCGGCCAGTGCGCTGCGCGGGGCTGCCGCGGGCCTGCGCCCCCGGGCCAGGGGCTGCTGGCGTCCGTGTCAGCCCCGGCGCTGGTATTTCAGTAATGCGCTGCTGGTTGGTCATACTGCCAAAGCCAACCTATAAGCAGCGAGTCTTTGCTCCACTTTTCTTCGCTCCGTGCCTCTGCTCCGCCCCGTCCGCGCTCCCCGCGCTGCTGAGATCAGCTTCCTGCTTTTCGTTTCCCTCGGACCGGCGCTGTTACTCCTCCCCCGAAAGAGTTATTTTCATCGGTCTGGAGTTAATGTCCGTGTGAGGCTGCGGGCTCTGTTTGAGACAGGCGAGCGCCGGGCTGGAGAAGCGGTGTCACGGTGGCCGTGGTGTGTTGCAGAGCGCCCGGGCTGTAGGCAGGATGGCAGAAAACTCTTGTGTGCCAGCTCTGTGACCGGGAAGGCACAGGAGGTGAGTGCCGCTCGTACCCCGCCTGAGTCCGGGCAGTTCTTGGAGGAGGAACCAAGAGTCACAACCTAGCCCGGCTCAATAACAAGAGACGAGCAATTATGTTGTTACCGTCAACGATTAGATGCTTTTGCTCCTGCTAATACTGTAATGGAGTATACTCAGGAAATGATGTATTTTGCTGTAGCGAAGATCTGTAGTCAATAAAATTTATAGTTTGTAAATATCTGTTTTTTCTCAATGAAAAGTATAAATAGGTATGATACAAATACAGCCATGAAGGACAGAGGATACAGGTAAAGTTTACTCTATGCAACTTTAAAAACCCACTTACGTTATTTCAGAACTTCTGGATGGATTGAGTAATGCAAGAGAAGAGACTTTACAGTGGTTTAGTAATAGCTGTGGATCTAGAACAAGGTGATGTATTTGAGGGAGTGATGTTATAACATGGAAATAAAATTATAGACATGAAAAGCAAAAAAGAAAAAAATACTTTTTACAGTTGCCAAGCATCCTTCAGAAAGAAAGGAAGCCACGTTGGTTTAGAGAAAAGTGGAGTAATCTCAGTTGCAACAGATGGGCAACTTCTATGGAAAGGTGTCTTCTTACATTGTTGCATTGGATTTTTAAAATTATTTTCCTTTACAGAGTGAAGAATGTAAATATCACAGGTTCATTAATCAATTTTCAGCTTTTCAAACAGATGAGCATCATTCTCTATATTCCCTCAAATAAAACTTCTGAAATTGCTAATCTGTAACTGGTGGTAGGTTACACAAATACTTTGTGTTGTGATATTCTGCTTTTGCTGTATTTTTTATTACTGCCTGTTAACAGTCAGATTAATGGCACAACTTCGTTTGCTCTGGCCATGATGCTCTTGAGTGATTTAGCAGAGGACTCTTCATGGGAAGCCTCTCAAACACGCAGCTGTGGTGGGCCAGCCTGGTGCTGGACTCTGCCATTACAGATACAGGGCACCGTCTCAAGGTCTGAGCTGCTCCCCAGGTGACAGGGGACAGTAGAAACAAATCAAAGATCTTGATCAGGATCATTTGAGGCCTAACCACAATTGCTTGTGCTCTTGATCCAGACAAGGGTGTGTGATTTGAGTAGCTGTTTTCTGTTCTGACAAGTTTAATTTGTTGATTGTTCTATAAAATTAAAGACATGGAACCGTTTATTAGATCTTACAGTGAAGTTCTCCAGTAGCTTTGCTGAAAGCCGTTCCGGAGAAGCATGTGTTTTAAAGTGTGATGCATTGTGGTGAAAAATGAGAGAGGTACAGTAAAGGAGAAATTGGGGATTGATTTCTGGTAATATTTTTTATGATGACTGACTTGCCATTTTTCCTTGGTGGAATTTAGATCTGCTTCTTACCAGCAGCCTTATACTTTAAGGGGTCTTTCAAGAAGGCTGGAGAGAGACTTTTTACAAGGGCATGTAATGGTAGAACAAGGGAGCATGGCCTTAAGTTAAAGAAGGGTAGGTTTAGATTAAATATTAGGAAGAAATTCTTCCCTGTGAGGGGGTGGTATTGAGGCACTGGCACAGGTTGCCCTGAGATGTTGACCCATCCCTGGAGGTGTTCAAGGGCAGACGGAATGGAGCTCTTAGGAACATGGTCTAGTTGAAAGTGTCCCTGCCTGTGGCAGAGGGGTGGGAGGCTTGAGATTATCTTCAAGGTCCCTTCCAGCCCCAGTGGTTCTCTGTATGCTTCTGTGATTCTTCAAGTTTTGGAGCAAGTAGAAGTCATAAGGGTGTTACATTCCTGGCTCACACTTACTGTTTGCAGTTGGACAGCTTTGTAGGTAAAGGTGTAAGGCCAAAATGAAAGCAACAAACCACTTTATAACCCACTCTGTGGGCCTCCACTTGAGTATTGGTGGAGGAGCATTGTATAGGAGGTAATAAAATTTCCAATCATGTGTGGCCTTGCATCTTTTATATTTGTTTTCATGTGCTGGCTATACTGCACTGGATGGTTTTGCCTCTATGCAATCTCTAAATTCATTGCTGCTAAATCTGCTACTTGGTATAGACTTGTGCTCAAGGAATTAACCCTGTGTTATGTCATTACTCTGAGGGGTAAAATAGTAGCTGAAGACATTTTGTGTGTTGTGCACATTTTATCAGTGCATTAAAAACACAGTACAAGCCCGTTTGTTTCAGTGTGTTGAATCTAAAGGTAATTCTACATGCTAATGTCTTAACAAGAAATGTGTGGTAAATGTGCTTATGCTGTAGATTTCCATTTCCATTGTGGGCCCAAGTATCAACCCTTATTTGCCAAAGTTACTGCCTTTTTACTTGCATTCTACCAGTAAATAAACTCTAGCACTGTTATAGTACCTCGGTATAATGCGGAGCATCAAGCACAACAAGTCTTGGACCTTTTGCTGTTTTATTCAGTTTGTACCTATTTTCACCATCTCAGTTATAATTGATAGGAGGCTGCTGTAAAAATCCAACCTGTATCAATAAAGGGCTCCTACCAGTGGCTCTACATTTGCTTTTTATAAATTATTTTCCTGCTTCACTGACAGTTCGAGTCAAAGCATTTGCTGCTTCTCTGTCATACTTTGGCAGCCTGGTTTTCTCTTTGCTTGTAGACATTGGTTAATGTATTTTGGAATCCACCAAAGGAGGGTAAGAAGTTGTGTCTTAAAGCTAGATACTTCCTCATTTGAGAGATCAGAAGGGTGCTAATGAGTGCTCTGTATTTGTAGGCATGAAGAATGAGGGGAATGGCTCCCAGAGTATTTTTTTCACCTTCAACATGTGTAATACTGACCACCATCTTCATCATAGGTAGAAGATACAGACAGTATTTGAATTACAGCTCCCTGACAAAGAAGTGGAATAAGACATATTTAACAGAAGTAATAGTGAATCAACATATTTAATGGCAGCACTATTACTGAATGAAACAGTCCTTGCATCTTGGGGCCATGGTAGTGTTTTTGTTGTGTAATGAACTGGACTGGAGGAATGATCATAGCTAAAATTAATGGGTTTTATTAGCTTAACTCTTTCTGCCTAAAGATAGAACTGACCACTACTTGGTGGATCAGCTAATATATTGTAAATCAGACTTTAGAACTGAACAGTTCTGTTACCCTCTAAAAAGGGGGGGTCCAAGAGTGTATAGTAGAAAAGCAGGACAGGGGACATGACTCACTTTAGTTTCAGAGCTGCCCTATGTTTGCTACTTGTCAGACTGGAGCCATAAGGGCAGGATAAGTGCAAGGGGAGGAGGCTATATCTCCAGAAATAGAGCGCTACTGTCTATTTCTTCTACTAGGGACTTTCATGTGTCTTTTAAACATGATTTTGCAGTCTGGATAATTTCCAGAGCACATAGCATCAGTTAGTTAGTGATGCTGAAGACAACATGTTAATTGTGAGTTTTTATCTTTCTTCTGTGATCCTTTCAGAATTTGATGCTGTAAAGTGTTAAATTCATCAGTTACTCTTGAGATTTTTGGTAGTGGTGAACTACCTGAAAAAGAGCAGATCCTCAAGTGGCCTGTAAAAAGATTACATTTCTCTGGCCTATATTCTAATACTTTGTTGTTTGTTTTTTAAGTGGCAGGGTAATATTAGTTGTCCGAGCTTTATTTGTGGAGTACAGGAAGTTTCTGTTAGTAGTTTTCAAGCTTTTGATATGTGTCAGGTACTGGCAAAACCAACAACAGGTGTTCAGCATGCATTCACTGGGGCTGTGTTTTGCCTAGGGAAGTTGAATGCTATATCTCAAGGTAAAGTTCCTGTTCTGAGATTTGCTGGTGTATGCCCATGAATTTTGTTTGGGGCCTTGTTACTTTCTGTGAGATTTCATGTAAGTACAGAAATTCATGATAGTGGATTTTGACAAGGGATAAAAGGATCAATGTTTACTAGAGTTTAGAGTCTCTGCTCCTTCCCTTGCTCTATGAAAGTAAACTGAAAACCATGGAAAAACATGGCATATTGAGTCTTCAGATTTTTAAGTAATATTTTAGGGTACCTTAAGCTGCAAAATTATACTGTTAATTGAAAACTTTGTATAAACCAAAAATTATAATTGTGGGAAAGTAATGAGCAGAATGATAGTTTTAGGGTGAGAAAAAAAACTTACTTTAATATCCCTGTCAAGCTTGCACAGCTTTTATAAAGGCAAAAGGACTGAAACAACGACCTAGAAATGCAAACATGACAAAAAATTATAAAATTGACTACTTGGTTTGATTGTATCTTTCTTTCAGAGAGAAAAATAAGATTCTCACTTTTTGCTCTAAGTGGAGAAGCTAGTTATTAAGAGTAAACCACAAAAATAATGCTTTCTTTAGTAGCCAAGTTATGGCACAATATGAAGGACCTTAAATGCTCTAGAATTGATGCAAATGGACCATCACCTGTAAGTACACAACTTCTGTGCACTTTCAGGGGCACTGCGCCTGTTGAAGTGCCTTCTAACAGTGCTGTGTCCACCCTCCTCGTGGATGTGGTGTAATGGCAGCAGCTTGGACTGTTCTCCTTGGATCCTGTGCGGGACGATGCTGGAGAGCCTCGCTGGGAGGCGCAGTCACAGCAGTGGAGAGACTTTCCATGGAGCTGGGGTCAGATGCTGGTTTGGGACAGTCTTCCCTGATGGCCAGCTAGCCTGAGTTGAAACCATGGCAGCATCTGATATTCTTTGGATGTGAAACTTGAGTATGGAAGGGCATGGCTTTTGTAATACTCTACAGATTGCTTCTTTTTTCAAAAGCAGCCACAGAAAATGCTGCCAGAAAAACCTGTGCATTTTAACTGAAGATGAGCAGGATCTGCTGCAGGGAAAAGTTACTCAAAATGTATCCACCTCTTTTTAACTGTTAGTTCACTACTGCACAGTAAAGTGCTTTTTATGATATCAGGAGGTTAAAATGCCTTCAAATTAAAGGGATATCTTTATGCAGATGTTAAAATATTTTTCCCAAGCTAATTAAAAAATGAAACTCTCTGTAGAAATGAAAATAATTTGAGTTTTCCTGTTCCCTGCTAGCTACAGGAATATATAAAGGTGTTTTAAATTTTAAATTGTACTAATGTAGCTGTAACTGTTCCATACTTAACTAAGTTACTTTATTTTTGTAACTAATGCTACCCCTCAAAGCTTGTTAATGTATGAAGTACCTTGGAAGTAGCAATCAGGTGCGTAAACACCTGGAAGTTTTTGGGTAAAGATGCTGGCAAATTCCACATGGGTCTATTGCGCATTGACAAAATCTCAGTAAACAGAATTTTGGTGCAACTCAATCAAGAAGCAGGTTCTTGCTAGTCAGGAGCAGTAAAGTGTCACTAGATTTCAGGTATTTCCTTCTCTCTTCAAGACTCCAGTAAGGCAGGCAGCTAGCCAGGTCCCATTTGAAAAAAAACAATGGTATATTCTAACAACACGACTGAGGCCTTCCCATCTGTAGTGGGGCTCATGGTTTATTCAAAATGATCACAGGAATAAGACTCTGGTAGAGGTTTTCTGAATTAGATGCTGTGCTTTCACGGAATATCTGACTTGAGTCCCTGCTCTGTGAATTCTGAGTCTGCAACTGGAGGTGTTTGCTGCAGGTACTGACATCAGCTTTCTGGTGGACCTCTAGTGAGACAAGGAATCCACATTGATGTGTTGAAGTGGTGGTTAGGCAGAGATAAAATAGGTGCTTTCTGGATAAGCTTTCATAAGAAGTGAATATACTTTAAATATTATCATCAATTTACAATGTTGCTTGTGACTACATTTTCGGCAGTATGAGTTGACAAATGCATATAAAAGCAGATAAATCCTTTGCTCTTGGCAGTTCTAAGAGGTATTTCAGCTTGTCCTGCAGGTCCTTAGAGAAAGACATCTTCAGTTGACTGATAACTCTTTAGCACATTTCTGCTGAGTAATTAAGGTGCAAATAGAGGCTGTAGAGATGCTTGGGCTTCAGTCAGTAATGTGTTTGTTTTAAGATGGTCAGCCTCCGTGATTTATACCTCTGTGATTTATATATTTATTTATATTTTTTAATACCTTATTAAAAATTAATTCTTGAACATTGTGCCATCTCTTGAAGATTATTAAAGAGCATAATATACTCCCTTTGTCAAACCTGGTGGGGAGCAAGGGGGCAGGCAGTTACTCAGCTAACCAAAGTTCCCAGGTAGTCTGTGTGTGGTAAGACCTGTAGAAAAAGCATGTTATGGCTGTCTTTTGGGGTGGTAGAAGCATGGTCAATATCAATATCAAAAGGAAGTATGCCAGTGTACGTATTTGCAGCACTAATAAAGTGCATGTTTTGTATGAAGTACCATGCTTTGGATGATCTGCATATTAAGAAGTAGCAGAAGGTTCAGAAGGAGCTTCCCATTTTAATGTTAATGCACAGAGGGAGGGGCTTAAAGAGTGCCTGTGGTACTTTGCAATTTCTTGTGTTTCTTAGTCTGCCACTAATTTTGTTTTCTGCATGTTACCTTTGCAAAACAGGCCTACTGTGTGGTATTCACTTTTATCTTGGATGTACCTGCAGAAAAAATATTTACTGAAAGTTTACTGAAAGTACAAGTTTACACTTGTAAACACTTGTGTATGTGTATGTATGAATATGTATGTAGTAGAAAAAGTATGTGCATCTTTGCTGTGATAACAGGACAAAATGAGCTTTGGTGGCTATTCCTGATCCCCATTCACTCTTGCAGTTCACTGAAAACATGAGACAAGACAACAAGACTTGGCCAAACACAGTAGACATGAGAAGACCTCTGGTACTGCCTGCTACTGATCTCATCAGTGACATTTTTTGGCATGCTGTGTTAGAATCAGTAGTCAACCCACTCTTTCACTTTTGTTACCAAAGAGTATCTTATTTTTAAAGTACATAGATAAAGAAATTAAGTTGAAGTGAATTAAATTTGTTTCTAAGTAAAAATCCAAATAAAGTCAGTGTTACATAAAGTCTTAAAAGTGGTCTTATCTTTCATATGATTCTGGCTAGTTAAGGCTAAAAAATATTGACATTATTTTTTTTGATAGTACAAATTAAGCCTATTTAAGAACTAGAGAAATAAATCTGGGTAATGCCTGTACAAACCTGAGTGCTGCAGAACTGTTTTCTCACTTCCAGATACCTCTGTGACTGGACTGCTGAGCAGTAAGTAGCGAAAAGTAGCTCTTGGTGATTTATTGACCTAAAAGGATAAGGTTTATTGACCTAAAAGGATAAGGTGTCTCCCATCTTGGAGAAATAAATATGGTTTAGAGTCAGTCTTTCTGCAGGTCCTCCACATAGGGTGAAACTGACCAATCCTTAATTTGTTAGACATGTAAAGCAAGGCGGAGGTGTTGCCTGCTGGGATCGGAGCTTTAAGCATCACTTAGCTGCTGCTCATGCCCTCACCATTTTGAAGGAATCTTCTCTCTTTAATTCTGACATTAGGGCTTGCAAGGATGAATTTTTTTTTTCTTTCACATCTTTGGATAGTTGTGGTACTGTTTTCCACCTTCAACTGCAGATTGAAATAGGTTGGAGCTCCTTAACCATACCAGAATGATAATTTGCATTTTATAGCATTTTCACTTGTTGTACCTGAATGATGCATACGATTGATGGAAAAGGCTAGGTGATAACTTTGTGACTGAGGTGATTGAGGCAGGTGGAAGCTCTGAATCACAGGAAGGTTAAGTATGAATTTAAGGAAGCCTTTTGGCTTCCTTGAAAGGTTTGGAGAACCTATGGTTTCTTATTTTGGGGTGGGCAGGGGAAGCTGCTGCTTCTGGGATTAAGTTATACTATGTTAAAAACCACATGGGAGAGTGTAAGGGGGCATATTATAAAATGATGTGAAAGTTGTGTGTGTGATGATTAGCACTTGATGCTCACTGCATTAGATTCACCTCTAATCAACAGTGCAGACATCCCAAGAGAAGATATGCAAATACCAACTCCTAGTCTGTGAAGGAAGAGTAGGAACATGTTCTTCCAGAATCTGGCATTAGTGTGGCAGCAAAGTGATTTCCAGGAACAAAAAAAGTGTAAGACAATCTTGCCTAAGGTGTGTTTAGGTGTCTGCAGTTGAGTCATTCAACAGGTAACACAGATTAACACAGAGTAAAAAAATGGATCTGAATTTCTTTTGAAACCAAGGTGTTGTTATGAAAAATCAGTACCAGTTTTTCACTTTCTTACATAGCTGAAATGGCCATTCATTTGAAGAATGAATATTTGATGTTTTCATAAAAAATTCTACACTTAAATTTCTGTAGCATACCTGGCTGGAGGGGTTGTACAGAGAACTGATAGCACATTACAAATATTTATGAAGCTTAGTAAGATTTTTATAGATGTTAATACTGTTTATCAAAGTGTTATTTTAACTCATATTTCAGATACGTGTTTAATCTATTGTGGTTCTCTCTTTTACATGTTACTAGGTAGCTGGTTCTCCCATGGCTGAGACTTTACCTAAGTACCCATCTGCTTTGTCCAAGCCTACAAAGTGGGTTTGTCACAGGAGGGATGTGGGCCAAGGAAGATGCTTTGACTTGCCCTGCTGCTGCTGCTTAGCAATTTAATCCGTGTCACCTGAACTGGTGCTTCCCGAGAGTAGCAACTTCACTCAGAAAAGGTTTGCTCACCCCTGAAGAGGAACAGGCAGATGCACAAGGGTTAGAAGTAATACAGCCATGTCTCCTCCCAAGAATAAGGAGAGAACTTGGTTTTGGCCTTGACATGGACTGTGGGTGGGAAATTAGTATCTAGCACACACTAAAGAACATCAACAGGGAACATCATGAGCAAGGCTGCAAGGACTGTGCTATGGTTCAGATACTGGACCTGCAGTGGACTCCTGTCCCTGCTTGTGTGCTTTAAGCAGTAAAAAACCTTGTCTTGCCCTGGCAGCTGGACTACACTAGCTGGTGAGGCTGCAGGAATTGTTTGTGGCCACTAGATGACTCCTTCAGACTGCAGGTGGATAAACTCAGAGCTGAAATGAAGTCTGAAGAGCTGGTGCAGGAAGGAGGGGCTGTTCTGGGTCTGTTCTGAGAGGTGCATCAAAATTAACGGGTTATGTATCTCCCAACTGATGGAAGTGTTAATGTGGTTTTTAGTTTGAGGTGAAGTAGTTCAGGGTAATAAAACTCTATGGATCACTAATTTGGGATGTTTGTTAATAAGGTTGCATTTTCAAAACAAGTATCCTAACCTGCATAAGGTCAGACTGGATTCACTGAGGCAGCAAACATATGAAGAAGCTAATTTTACAAGTTGTATTACTTGTTGACTAGACTGCAAGTGATACCTGGGTTTATGAGGGGGCTCTGGCTCTTATTTTGCAAACTTTCATGAAAAGAAAACTCAATGAACACTACCCAAACCATCAGCAACATAGTGTTGTCTTTGCTGCTTCTTTGCATCTTGTAGGTGGGCAAGACAAATCCTGTTAGGCTGGGAAAAATGTAAACAGACTCTACTGAGGTTAAGGCCTAGACAGAGTTCCTACAAACACGCTACGAATTTTGTTGCATATGAAGAGGGTCCACTCACCTTATGATGCTCAGGATTAAATAATCTTCCTGTCACATAGAGTGTGGACAATGCTTTAGTTCCATAAGCATCTGTCTGCCAATGTCTGTATTAAATGTGTAGTCCCTTTATCAAGGTAATTGAGTGGTGAGGTGGTTCTGATGTTGCTCCGTATGTTTCCTCACTTCTGTTTTTATTTCTGAGATGTAATAATGAATCACTAGTTGCCATTAAGTGTGACTAGTTCCTGGTGCAAAGTATGTGCTGGATAAGACAATAGTGCCCATGGCTGATTTTTTTAAATTCAAAACTATTTTTTTTAAGCCAAGAATCTCATAGCAATAAGACTTGGTCCTCATCTAGGGCTTGATCTATGAAGGTATTATATTATTCTTTGAAACTGTGAAGTCTTGAGTGCTTCAGTGTTTGTGGTAAGCTAATTTTGTTTTTAAACTTAATGCACAGTGAGAGTGTCATGTTTGGAAGTTTTCTTCAGCTAGTTTTTTCTCTCTAAAATACAGAAGACCTGTTGGTAAGTCCAGAACTTCTTCTGAATTAGCTTCCAAAAATGTAATTCTGGATTGAGTCATTGCAAACCAGGACTAGAATTTTCTTGACCCAAACCATGTTTCTTTTGAGAGTTATGTTTACCCAGTGACATATTTGGATTAATTTCTTTGGATGTGTCACAAAGGCATGATATAAAAGCAGCTGTTATATGAGATTTTCAGTTACTTTCTATTTATGCATGTAGGATATGTATGTAATACAGTTATTTGTATGAATATATGCAAACACCCCTTGTCTCTTTCTTTCCAAATACGCATACCTTGACACATATGCACAGACATCCTTCTCTTCCTCCCTATCTTGTTTTCTGCCCCAAGACCCTGTTTTTGAGATTGTGTTTAAAAGCTTTTGTAGATTTTGTACTGGTCTAAATTACTGCATAACCTGTAATTTACACTAATGAGTTGTAAATAAACTATGACAGAATTGAAGAGGAAAAATATTGAAAAAAGAAACAGGGGTTTGGCATTTGCTTAAATCATTTCCATCTGTCTTGTTGCTGTGTCATTATTTTGTTATGCTAAGTGTTCTGTTTAACTTGCTTTCTGAGATTTCCATGTTTTTATCTTTGTACATGAAAGCTGTAGTTCTAAGGACATGCGTTGCATGGTTTAATTGAAAGGCCAAGAAGGAAGATGTAGGGGCAAGGCCAGGAGCAAAGCTAATGGCCATCTATTTAAGCTTATTTGGTTTGGGTGTGTTCAGTGCATTGATCTCTTGCGTGCTGTAAGAGAAATAAAACGGTGCTGCGCCATGTTATTTTGAGGCTAGTAAAATACAAATAAAAATTTGAAGGAAAAATACCTAATACTGTAGTTCTGACTAGATTCTCACTCTGAAAAGTGTTTTATTGTTGGATTTATGCTTTTTCTGCTGCTGTCAGTGATGGCTGTAGATATGAATAGAAGGCAGCATGGATCAAGGTGAGGTGAACGAGCTGAATTGGAAATTTACCATGCTTGAGCTAAGCTGGCATTGGAAATGACATGGGAGGCTTAATTTTATTTAGAGCTGTGTAAAGGGAGAGGCATTCATGTGTGTGCATGTGTACGGGTCCTATCTCCGCCAGCCTCTGCCTTGTCTCTCTTCTTGTTCTCTGGGCCTCAAGTGACATGCTGGGATGTGCAGGTTATGAGTTCTGAGCACAACTGGCATTTCAGGAATTAGCTGGGCTGCTGCAGCAGTTGAGAGCATGAGGGATGGTGGCATATTTTATGTTCAGCTTTCTCTCTGAAGTGGCTGAGCCGAGTCGAGCAGGAGGGAAAAGGCTGAGCAAGGCCCTGATGTTTCCCTGAAGACTGCTGGTGTGCTTGCCTGCCTGCCCTGTTTGCTGACTGTGATCTGGTGATGGAATACCCAGTCCCTTTGATATTTCTTTGTCCCAGCCCTTAGCATAGTCAGTGTTCAGAATGGTTAATAGGCATGCTTCGTAATGCTGTGTCTTGTTGTAGAAAGACCCCAGGAAGGGAGTACTGAGAATGGTCATGCCAAGACAGATAATGAGCATTGCACTGCATTTATTTAAGGAAGGGGGGAAAAAAAAGAAAAGCTAAACTCAAAACAAACTCTCTGAGCATCTGAGAAACTTCTGAAAGAAGATAATTTTGTTTGAAGCAGTTGTATAGCAGTTCTGATTAAGCAACTTACTGCATTTAGGGTTAAGAAGGAGAGCTTCAGATATTTCTCACCTGTTCCTATTTTCACCTCAAATACAAGCATTTGATTATGAAGCAAGATTTAACTGAGAACTTGAAATGCTGTTAAGGACTGTTTGCAGAAAGTTCGTCTTTTTCCTTCATGCATTGAAATACATAACTGTAAACGGAATGTATCTTAAAACAAGAGCTCCCAAAACTTTTAATTTGTCATGCAAAACCTTGTGATATATTCATACCTTAACATTGTATTTTGCAAAGGTTTATACCTGTATTACCATCATCTGAAACACAGGGAACATTGCTCTAGTGCTCTCATGAAGTTTCTGTCACCTGGAGTCTTTCCCAGCATTAATTTTAGAAGTCAGGTTTCATTTCCTAGTGCCAATATTGACACAGTTGTGATTTGGGTGTATTTAGTGTTCACTCTGAAGAGGGTATATTCTTTGATGTGCATCCAGAAAATTGCTTTGTTGTGGGTGGGATTTCTATTGTACATGGGCACCAGGGTTCCCTCTAGGATTAGATTTCCTCATCCTCCCAAAGCTGCTTTGAGGAGAATGCTCTTTGTACTGCTGAGAATTGGATTTGGCGTCAATGCCTGTTCCAGTTCATTGTGTACCAACTGCGTAGGGCACCCGACGGTGCACAAGTATTCTCCCCAGCCATGGTGACCAAACTCCTGCCATCTTCTTCACCCTTCCTAGCTCTCACAATAGGAAACCTATGGAAGAAGACTGCTGAGATGCTTAAGTTGCAGCTGTTACTACTAATACCTCATTTTAGGATGATACTATTGCTAATTTCACTGGTTTATTTGGACTCCTGTGAAGTCAGTCATAATCTCAGTCTGTCTCCTTTCCAGCCTTTTATTTCCAGGTAGTGTGCAGCTAAACAGTCTATGGCTTGTGCCAGTGCACCATGCTGGATAAGATGACACATATTTTTTTGCATGTGAATTAGGGAGGGGATAAAGAATCTGTGTTTATTTAATAAAGCTTGGTTCCCTGAGTTGTGGCGGAAACTCTATGTGAGGTGGCACTAGAGACATAAAAGTAACACCTCACAGTGGCCAAGCCCTTCTAGCGCAGCTAAAAGTTGTAGATCAAGTCTCCAAAGAGATGGACTATCTGTGACATAGTTGTTACAGCCTGAGAGATGGGCAGATCCCTCGTGAAAGCGGGATGCTGATGGTTACTAGTTGAAACTTATTCTGGATTTCGGAAGTGTTACTGTTTTTCCCTCTCAGCTGTAAAGAAGCACCAAACCAGACTTCTAATGTGCTAGATATTTATTTGTTTATAATAGCTCTCCCATCCAGGTGATTGATGGGCTATCTCTCTTTATCTTGTGGTATATTTCTGCATCAAGCGCTTACTTCAATTTAGCAGAGATCTGTAGCACTTCAGTGTGGGATAGACTACAGAGAAACATCTATAGATGTGATTGCAGAAACTTGTTAGGTGCTATTAATTACAATTTTTTTAATAAACTCTAACCTAAACCTTAAAAAAAACCCTAGCACCACAAAACCAACCCCTCCCCCCCAAACAGCCAACAATTGAATATGCATAATTTTGTGTATACAACAGTTTTCCAGTCATCCTTGATGTTCTGCTGTTGACTGTCTGCACTGCTGGAATGGGTAAAAAATACTGAATAGTGTTCTTTACATTGTATTGTTGTTGTATTTTTCTTTTTTTGCAACTGAATATTACTGCAAAGGCTTTAAAGTATGGTAACAATATATTTTTATTATGTAAGAACCAACTAAATGATATTTATGCTAAGTTGGAGACTCAGAGTATGCTCTTATTTTGTCTAATAGACATGTACATACACAGATCAGGCATAGTAAGGAAATCCAAGTGGGAACTTGGACTTGAAGAGTTGTCTTGATGTCACTTTCTCCTATGCAGATGTAGGCACAAGGAGTGAAACTGGTGTTTGGAGTAAATAAGTAGTCCCACATTGAATTATTTCCTTTCCTGATAAAATTTTATTTAAAACTGTTGTTTTTATTTTAAAAAGTTTAAATAATAACAACATATCTGTGGCTTTTCTTCCCACCCCCACAAAAGCTGTTCTAGTTGAGCATTCTGATAAGGTTTGTAACTCCATGATTACATAGCATTGAGGAATGAAGGAAAATATCATGCTGTTCAGCAAATACAGTCTACAAATACAAGTTAATGGTTAACTACATTTAAGTATGGAAATTATTGTATATTAATTATTAATTAATATACAATAATTGATTGGTTAATATTAATATACAGTTAATTATGAGATGATACAAGCACATTGACGTGCAATGTGCTCGGAACATGTGTTTTAGGAAAAGAATTTGGGTCCTACCACCTCATGGTAGGACAGAAATACCATTCTTCACTACAAAAATCACCAAAGAACCTTCACGGCCCTGCCTGGTCTTAATGTGCAGGCTTGTATTCTTCAGTGAATACCTCTAAAGAAAAGTTAATCAATTTCCATTTGGGCTGCAGTGATAACAGTTTGCCCAGATCTGTGGTTTGCTGCCTGTGATTGGCCCCATAGAGCAAAGGTAGTTTCTCCTGATGGAGTTTTGGAACCACTTTGAAACTTGTCCCTGTTAGTGCTGCCTTTAGGCAACTTCTAGCATGCTATGTTTTGGCTTCTGCATATCTATCTTCTGGCTCCACAACAAGATGTGATATTTAAGAGCGTGCTGTGCTCCCCTCTGACTCTACTCCTGTGGAGCTGCATCTACGAAGTCAGGATTTTTACAGCCAGTTTTCCCTTACTTTCTGCCCTTAATCAGAGGCTGTGTCAGGGGAAAAAAAAGTTTTCTTTCCACATTTTTTTTTCAAGACAAAATTAATCTGTTCTTCATCCCATGGTCTTTATCCTTTTTATAATATTGCTACTAATAATGCTTACTATTTTTGGCTTGCACCTTTTGCTGAAAGTCAGATTCTAAAAAAAAAGCTTGTATGACAAAGGACTTCTGTGTGCAACCCGCGTCATGAAAATTTTGCAAGGTCTGCAGGAGTGCTGCAGCAAGTGGGAGGTCAAAAGCCACAGCTCTTAAGTCTTGATCTTCAGAATATTTGCATGTAGGCATAGCTTCTCCACCAAAGCTCCCTTCTGTTGACAGGGCTGACTTGTGTATTTGAAATGGAGCCCAAATATTAACGCTTACGAGTTGGTGACAGCAGGAAGTGGGGAGGCAGTGTGTAAATGCACTGCTGGGAAAGGTGGCATTCACTTTCCTTTCACCGACTATCAACTGCCCATCCTGGTCATCTGACTACTGTCCAAATACTGCTTCAGAAGGATGGGCATCTTCTGGGGCTCCACTGGCATAGTTGCCAGCCTATGAAGACATCCTAGGTACTCCAGTCCTTCTTACACGCTCACACGTACTGAAGGACAGATTTTAGGAAACATCATCAATTCCTAAGTAGCTTGACTCTATTTTAGAGCAAAAGCAACTTTTCTGAAACTCTTAATAAAAAAGCAGTAATTACTGAAATCATTGTCAGGGTCATGACCAGCTGCTGCATCAATCTCCCAAGGCAGTCGTGATTATCCAGTTTTCTTTAGTATGCTTGGGATGCTCAGGTGTTGGAACTCACACTGAGGAATAATGCAGGGCTGATGGATGATAATGGTTGAGTTGGTCTGTGTGTGGTATTGATGGAGAGGAAAACAATGCTGTGCTTCAGCCGTTTCAGGTGGCTTTGGTTTTCTGTCAGCATTGCCATTAATAATGCTGTTTAAAAAACAGCTCTGTGGTATCTGTAAATGCCTTTTATGAGGTGGGGAGAAAGTACTTACATATGCTTACAGACGCTTTCAGTTACCACATATTAATATAAATACTTGCACCTCTGAGTGATTGCACAAAGCAAGTAGGCACCTAAGACATCAGCACTTCCTAAAAAAATGGAGATGTTTTTCATCCTTTGTAAGTTTGATTTGTTTTCAAGTGGTTTGTAATTGACTGCTCGCTGTTACGGTGCAACTAATTTTGAGTACCTAAGCAATGAATTTTTTACATCATAAACAGCTACTTCTGCAGTGAAGGTAAAGCTGATTCCTGCTGTACAGTACAGAAACAAATATATGACTTGGCATTGGGGAATAATAATCCCTACCTGACACCTAATGCTCCTTATATACTGCATTACTGTGACTCTTCACAGGGTAATTAATAGCTTTTGGGAAAGCCATGAGGTCCTATGTAGGCACATGGGCTACCTGTCTTCTTGCCAGCAAACTGCTACCTGATCCAGAGGAAGATGAAGCTCCCATCCCAGCACGCTTCCTTGTTGTTGCACCCAAATTTATGTGAGGGCTGCCTTGATTTTACCTGTTCTGCATAATTTCCATGAATCTGAAGAGGAAGGATAGGAATGTAAATGTACTGAAGGCACACTCTGATTAAAATTATCAAGTATCCCAAAAGCATCACAAATCTATACATTTATAGCAAGTTTATGTAATCTGTTTGTAAAACTTGGTACCGTAGTATAGTTTTAATGATGTATTCCTGAAATAAAATAACAAAACCGACTAGGATTGTTTTTACCTGAAACCAGCTCTTGTAAGTCTAATTTCAAATAGATCTTTGTGGTCTTGCAATCATACCTAGTACATCTTTAATTTCTTGAATTTAAATGCAGTGCTTCTCATTTTGAAACAAAATTGGACTGGAGAAGGGGTTGTGAAGAATGCAGCCTTTCTGTGAGAGTCCCTATATTCCTTCCAATTAGTCTGAAAGAGAAATCTTGCTCAAGTGGTGTTTCTCAGTAAGACCATTGACTCTGCCAGAGCTGATACACTGAAAATGTATATGGATACAAATGCACCAGATATGTTTGGGGAAAGATTGTTTTCTTGTCTTTTACATTGATTGGAACCTTTCTGTACGGGTTAATCCTGCTGCTCTCAGTGTGGATGGCTTTAATGGAAAGCCTGATAGAGGGTATGCATAAAGTCTTCTAAAATGCATCACACAACAATGTGGGTAAATGCAGACCTTCTGAAAAACAAGTCTTATCTGCACTAACTAGTAAAATATTTTTTATGCCTTTTATTTGTACACATTTCCATGCTTCTCCAGATTCTCAAACTGCCTAGGGTGTAGGTTTTTTACATTTTTTTCTACCTTAGGACTTCTGTTGGGAGTCAATCCAATAAAAGTTGAAGATAACTTCTTAGAAAAACAGTTCTGAGATTTTATTTTTGTGCACCAGTAAAGAAGAAACTGCAAAGCTGTTGACTGCTACTGGAACAACATGTTTGAGGGTAAAATAATTTCTTAATGCTAAATGGAAGGTGTCTAGATACAGATATTTTATAGACATATATGTTTTTTAATGTCCCGTGCCCATTATTTAGATTATCTTTAGATTATCTTTTATAATTTGGTTAATCACAAGGTGTGAAAATAGATGTAGCCCTTCTAGTTGATTTTAGAAGCTGACAGCTGCAATTTAGAAAAACACTATTTTAATGTTGAATATTTTGCTGTGCTATGGTTTTTGTAGTGGAGGTTTTTTAATTTGGTGTTCTGGATGTTTGCTTTCTGCTTTGATATTTTGTTCAGAGAGATTTTAACATTTTTTGTTTTTCTCCCCTTCTTCCCCATCATCATTCAGTACCTAATAGTGTTCTGTAGGATTAAGAAGAATTAATAGTCATAATTTTTCTCTTCACTGTACTGTTTCCCAGTCTCTTGTAGAAGAGCTTTAATACTGAAATCTGTCAGATAATTTTAAAACAAAACAATGGAGAAGATTTATAGTTTTATTTCTTTCTTTCTGTTATGAGAGTGTATTCATTTCCAATTTATTTTTGGCATTAAAAGAAAATCGGATCAAGATAAGGATCCCATTGAGCTGAATGTGGTTGACCTTGAAAGATATATTGTACTCCCAAGCAATAACCACCTGGAATCACAGTTACTTTAGGCTATTAAATGCTGTGGTTAAAGTTCCAGACATAGGAATGCTGCAGTGGTTTTGGACACCTGTCTGTCCATTCCACCAAAATGCTTCTGCAAAACTAGAAATGTGGCTTGAAGGTGGCTAGTGTGTGGAGTAGCTACAGAAGTACATTGGTGGGAGGTGGAAGAGAATGTTCAGGAAATCCTGGCAAAAAATCAGGTTTAAAAAAAAAAAAAAAGGCAGGTTTGGCTGTGGGCTGTTTATAGGGTTACTGTGACAAATCTGCTGAATGCAAAAGCTGGAAGAATGATAGGAATGTGCATTGTTTGTCCTGCACAATTCAGCTTGGCAGTGCCGAGTTAACTGGGTTCTTCCTACGGTTTTACTGTGATTGATAAAGTTCATTTTGGGCCAGATTCTGCCTTGTCTGGCAGCTTTGCTATCCTGTTGGGCTCAGCGTGGGAGAAAAGGAGATGGGTCACATGCATAGAAGCTGGTCTTACAGACAAAACCTGGTGGGCAGCTTTGGTGACACAGAGCTGGGGCTGCGATCTGTTTATCTGCTTGCTCTGCTGGCTCGGCCTGGGAATAGCACTGGGAGCTAACAGGAGTCTTTCTGTCATTAAACACAGCACAGACAGGGAGCCTGTCTGCTGAGTCAGGAAATGTCATGTTTGCATCACTACTTCCAGGATTGCCTATTGAGGGAAAGGATATTTTCTCCTAATGCAATTTTGTCTACATATGCTTTCTCTATTCATTAGTAAATAGCAGGTTGTCAGTGCAAAATTTTTATTTTAGAACATTCCACTGAATGTATGTAGTTAAATAAATCCAGGTGAGGTTTTGAGACAATTCAGAATAATAAAAGGGGTATATGTGTGTCCATGCTGGAGTTAAAATGCTTCTCATTACTACTGTTCGCAGAATTTGAGACATCAGTGTGTTTATATATATATTTTAATAACATGTAGGTTGTTCTTGCAAATAAGGACAAAAATTTAACAAGAAAATGCATCTTGTGAAGTGTAAAGTAGGAATGTGAAAGATTACATGGAAAGCTTATATTTCTTTCTTTTGTGGTCCCTTCTTTGTTCAGGTTATATGTTTGTGTATATATATAGAAGATAACATATATATGAAGGTTTTTACTATATATATTTTTCATCTTACATATAAAATAGGAGGTTTGAGAATTTCCCCTCCAGGTACTTAGCTTACGGGAGTAAAATCTGAGCCCTTTCCAATGTTTTTCTCTTTGTATCTACGTAGTTTTGTCAAACTTTGCCCTGAGTGTTCTGGGCTGGCAGGGACCCACGAGGGTGATTAAGTCCAACATCTAAGGGATGGCTTCATTCTGTGGCTCTGTTATGCCCAGTGTACAGACAGACTTGTACAGAGTCCTGCATCTCTGAGAGCAGCTCCCTAGGCTGGCTTGGGGAAATTCAACAGTGCAAAGAGGCTGGGCCCAGGAGTTCAGAATAGTCTGAAAGAGCCCAAGAATACACATAGGGAAATATGAGTAGTTTTTCAACTTCCCTTTCACAGCTGTGTTTGTAACACATCCAAGCTATATCAACCTGCAAGCAAAAGCAACTTGTGGTTATATGGATAATATTAGGAATTAGTATGCCTTATGTCAAGTTTTGTCTTAAAGAGAAATTCTGTTTCATGAGAGAGTTAACCTATGAAACACAAGGTTTTTCTTTTGAAATTCAATATCAATTTGGTATCTGAGCAGCTTTTTTACTACTGATCATGTTTTCCCCAAAGAGAGAAGCTGTGGAGAAAGGAGGAAGATTTGTTTTGAAACTCAGGATAAACCCTCTTTCTTCTCAGTCCTTTCTCACTTTATTTCTTGTTGTAGTGTAAAGCAGATAGCAACAATTTGTCCTAATTCTGGTAGATCCATGAGCAAGTCAGTGGATATTCAGTTGTGTTGCTGTGCCTATGTTACTTCCCCTTTTTTGCCTTTTTTTCTTTTTTATCCCTCACCCCCTTAGGTTTAAATCTATCTTAGGAGTTACCAGGCAAGGTTTGGGATCCATTGAGAGAGAGGGGGGCGATGGTGATGAGCATTTCACTTCCCTTACTTACATACTCTCTGTTTGATTTTCAGACAGTCTGTGTGGATAAGCCCCTAAGAGTTGGGGGGGAACTGCATTTTCTGGTTTGTGTAATTCTGAGCTATACCCAATATCATAAAACATACTGTGCTGAGTCAGGATAGTTCTCAGATCTCTGGCTCCTTTGAGAACGTTTTCCAGTCGCAGGTTGGCTTCTGTGTCAGATACTCTTTTTAAGCTGTGAGATGCTTAGGTCAAGGATTTTGTTGCTTGAGTATTTGAAGACCATATGTGAAACATAGGAAGTTTTGTTACTGTACAACTCCTGAGAAAACCTTTTTCCTGGGGATTAAGCTTGATGCACCAGTGGCTCTTAGTGAGCCAGTACATAGACCTGAGCTTCTTCTGTGACTCTTGTGAGCTATAGAAATACACCCGCAAGTCTGCTTGCAGTTCCCACGTTTGATGGCATTTCTCAAACGTGATCTACTTTGAAGCACTAGCAGGCCTGGTCGTTGCTTTCAGGCTAAGCAAACAGGTGAGGAGCATCCTGATGAGCCTTGGGAGTGGCTGTGCAGTTCACAGTTACCTGTGTCTCCATGGCACTTCAGTTTCCCGTGGGGAGGGTCCCTGCTTGGGTCCTGGGAGACTTCTGAGCCCTTGGCTCCAGCCTTGAGTAGGCATCTCTGGTTTGCAGCATTTCTAGACTATAATGTCTTCCCCAGGAATAATCTCTTTGCTAGAGATTGCTGGATACTGTAATTAACATTGGATTTAGCAGCAGTTGCCATTCATCCAAGTTTCCTGATGGGAGAAGAAGGTGGGTAAATTTCACTCCTGTCTAGCCAGAGGTAATGGTTTTAGAGCTCAGAAGTTCATCAATAACTTAGATCTAGTTCCTAGATCCTCTAGATACTGTGAATCAGCCGGATGGCCTTGCTGGGGTTGTGGCCTGTGACTTAAAATAGATAACAAGATTCAAGATTGTGCTGGTTAGTTATAGCATCTAATACTGTCTCTCTGTTCAGGAAGATGTCTGCTTCCCCATTTTCCTGCAATTCAAGCTTGTAACTTGTATCTTAATACTGTCTTAAATTAAGCCTCAGCCAATCCAGTACTGTGCCATTCTCCTTTAAGCATAAATTGAGGTGTGCAGGGCACACACAGAACTTCAGATAATCCTTGTTTTTGACTACTGGCAACAGCTTTGTTGAGTTAGGGTGAGATGGATCACCAGTATCTGGCCACCATCTAATGATGTGTCTTTGCCTTTCAACATAACATTGTTCAGTTATGAACAAATGTAATGTGTTGCTGATCTGCAACCCTGTATCTCAGACTTCAGCTGTAGTAGGAGCTGTCTGTTCCTGTGGCAGTGGGCAGCCTTCTGCAGTCACTTAGCAGGTGCTGCTGTGTCCCCCTTTGTGTCATCATGAGAGATGCATTAAGAGGTAGCTGTTGTGTTAGGTATGTGGCCAGGCATATGGTGGGATACACCATGCAGAGTTTTCATGTATGGAGAATTCTTGATGGTCAGTGCTCTCTGGAATGTGGACACCTGGTGGGTGTTATGGTGTGAACACCAGTCTGGTGCTCCCGTGGGATGGACCGTGCAGCAGATCACGGGATAAGGATGTTTTGTGGATTGGGTGTCTGCAGCTTCTGCTGGGTGTGCTGTTGTCCCAGTGGTGAGGTGAAGTGAGTAGACTCCATAAATCCCCTTTTTTGGAACTTTGTCCATTCAAATCTCCTACCATTTGACTTTCTAAGGGAAAAATGTGTTTGATCTGGCTTTTGCTGTAGGCCAAAGTGTGCATGTATAGTCAGCTACACAGCTCAGCTGCTCAAATTACAGTAATTTAGTCCTGTTTCTAAGCTCATAAATCTGTTTAACCTAAATCAAAAGAGTGAACTCTCTAAATTATTTGTCTTACGAGGCTTCAGCTTTGCGGATTCTTTGATCAGAAATCAGCCTGGTTTTTGTGACACACTGACAGTCACATGCCATGGATGTAAATTCCAACATTAGGTACAGCTGTAATTCCCTGGCATCCTCTGAGCTTTGTGTTGTTGAGGAACAAGCCTAAGCTATCTGAGAGTAAATAAATCCGCCTGAAATAAGAACTGAAAACATCTGAGTTAATTTTAGTTAACTGTTCCTGTGTAAATAAGGACTTGTTGTTGTATATGTAAGATAACATCCATAGCCTAAAAAGTAGGAAATTCTCTTTGCTGATGTGAATTTCTGTAATTGCCTGTGAAAAGTTATATGACACAGGTAGTCAGAGAAAGCAAAATGTCAAATACCAAACACTCACTGGGTGATGTAATTGCTTTCTTATCTGATACAGAGCTTGCATATAGTGCATCTTAACACTGAGCTCTAGCAGGCTCCAGCATAAATGGTCTTGTGAGATGCATCTTGTTAGGATTTAATGTCATAAAGCAATTCATAATTCAGAAGTCTCTCTCTCCAAGGGTAAAATTCCCCTCTTCTGGCTCTTGTAAATATGTGTATACAGCACAATAAACAAATTTGATAGAGGTACAAAATGCAAAAGTTGTACATGTTAAACTGTATCCCAGCTGTTCCAATTTAGTAATTTCACTGTATGTATAATACAACAGAGCAGAAAGTCTGATTTCTGGCAAATTACTTATTTTATATTTTCTCCGATGAGACCATTTTAAGACACTGCATTTCAGTATGCTTTTATTGTGCAAAGCAATAAGAACTGCATGAGAACCTTTTCAGATAGCACTTAAAAAAACAGCAAAGTCAGTCTTTCTTCATTGAACATCCATTCAAAATGATAACAGTGCATACAGGATGCTAATTGAGTCTACGAAATGTGAAATTACAAACCTGAGTGTATTTATTTTATTTACCCTGACTTACCTATTTTATCTTTGGCTTTGCTGGGGACTCTTTGTGGTGAAGAGCTGTTCCAGAATGAAGTCATGGAGTGATTCAGTAGAGGTGTTCAAGCATTATGTAAGCTGTGAATTTGCTTTGCCTCCCTCTGGATCTTTCTCCTTCTGTAAGATTTTATTTCCATAACCTGGCATAGGTGTTGTAGGTCATTATCTGCATTGTGAAGGGGCTTTTCCATGAAGCAGGGAAGGCACAATCTCAAATTGTCTGAGATTGAATAAGAAAACCCTTTGAATACAAAAGTATCAGTAGTTCAGTAATAGTCTGTGTTCCTACCTCTCATGCATGCTGATTTAAATTAGCTTGGAGTCTAAGCTTGGTGTAACCTTATATATTTGTGTACTGTTTCTCTGGTATCATACTAGAGACTTTTGGGCTTCCTTAACAAAACAAGACAAGGAGGTGGAAAAGAAAGTAACCTGGGATTTTTGTTTGGTTTGATTGCTTCTCTTCTCCAGAGAGATGATTTTGTGGGTCTGGATTTTTGTATGTGATGATTACCACACTCAGATGTTCATAATCTTGTCCGTGCTTCCAGTATATCTGCTGTCACATTCCCCCTCTCCACAGACACTCTTGTGTCAATCTCAGAGCAAACATCTAAATAATAACTAGAAGGAGTTAGTCTTTAGGGTGTTTTTTGTTTTGATGTGGTTTGTTTGCTTGCTTGTTTTGGGGTTGGTTGTTTTTGGATTTTTTTTTCTTATTTATTATGCATCCTATTCTCTCCTGATGATTTTGGGCTGCTTTGGAGTCAGGTCACCACTGTTGCAGGTGTGAGCCTTGCAGATGGGAAGGTGTGCAGGGGCCCTAGCTTTAAGCCCTTGGAGAGGAGCTGGCAGTGCACTGAGAGTGGGCATTGTGGAGCAAACGGGGCCACATATGGCCCCAAGCTTGGCATTGCTCTGCAGGCAGCTGAGGCTGTTTCAAGTGAAATCTCTGCTGACTTCAGTGACGTAGGAAGAGCTCTGAGTTACACAGTGAGGAAAGGAATCTGCAGCATAGAAACCCCCAGTGCCTTGAGGTTGATTCTGTAGCTGGAGGCACTTGTCAGCCCTGCTGCACAGATGTCCCTCTTGAACATTGGAGGTTTGCCCACATTCAGCTTCCTGCAGTCCCTCATGCAGGGAGGAAAGGGCCCAAGATGCTGTTCAGCTCTCCTGGTGTCTCTGTGTGTTTCACCCGTGGTAGCTGCAGGCAGAGATGTGGGTGACAAAGCCACTCACCTGCCACGGGGTAGTGTGATCGAAGGAATGCTGAGATGGCAGCTGCTGCGTTGACCAGGGTGTGTTGACCAGGAGCTGTGTTCATAAGGAGACTTGGCAGTTAGTGTTTGAGTGCATTGTGGGCTGCTCATTATTCTTTATTCATCAGCACTGGGTGGTCAGTGTCATCCAGGTGGTGGGTGAATGTTCTGAGCAAAACAAAGATTGAGGGAACGTTGATGGGCAAATAGTTTTCCTTCTGCAACAAGTGAGTTCACTGCAGGAAAGTGAAAAGATGGAAGGTGGCTGTTAGTGTTCTGCTCTGTAGTTTTAAATCTCTCTGCTGTGGTTCCTAATGCAAACAGAAAAGGGAAGTCTGATCAGCTTTCAAGAAAAACTAAAAGCAAATTTGCCACATTTGAGTAAACCAAATTTACGGCAAATAGGAACTATCCTCTGATCTTTGACTTCATTGTATCATTTACAATTACTTGGACATGATCAATTCCTTAATTGAAAACTGACTGTACAGCAAATCATTATTAAAAAGATAAACCTCAATGACATTGCTGTACCCCTCAACAGAAAAAATTGGAAAATTCTCCTCTATTCAAAGAGATTCATTCCTTAAATGTAGAGGAAGGGATTTCATCAGCAATTATTCTCTTTACATTAATAGTTTTGTATTGATAGTTTCATTTCAGTAAACTGTATTTTGACTTGTCTGCGGGCACAGCTACCACTTCTCCTTGTACCACAGCAGGTGGATGTAAAACCTTGGGTTTAGGACCTGACATGTACACATGGTTAGATGTAGATACATCTTGTCTAAACCTGTATCTGTATTTCCATCTAGGAATATCTGCATACACATAATAATACAGTTTGTAAAGCTCATTAGAAGTTTAGAGGCATTCACAAGTACTGCATGTGTTAATCAGCAAAAATTCCCAGTAGTGATCAAAAGATCTGAGAAAAACAATATTTCCATCTTTGTTTCTGTGTGGTTATAAAGATAGGAAGATAAAACCCATAAAGCCTACCTGTAATCTTAACTATCCAATCTTGTTTGAGGTGTGGCTTACTTGTGAAATGGCTTTTATGTTGGCTGGAGGTTTATTGTTTTGGTTTTTCTCTGCTGGAGAACTACAGGAGCAGTTTTCACCACCCAGCTGGAGCCAGACTGTTGGAGTTTTTTTCACAAGGCCACTTCTTCTTTGACTGTTGGTTAAGAAATGTGAGCTTTAAATAGGTAATAATAAAAACAAAATGAGAACCCAAAGTTTAAATAATCCATTTTACTAAGAGAACTTCTCCTTTCAGTTTTTATGGGCCTCTGGTACTTTCTTGGGGGCTCTCCAGAATATCTTGCCAAACGGAGATGTAACAAAACAGTACAGGCCAATATCCTCTGCTTGTGGCAATACTGTTTTTGACTACAGCTCTTCAGTTTACAGTTTTACTTGGTATTTTTGAAGTGTACAAGGCATTATTTAAAAAGAATAACTGACAACAACAAACCTCCAAATTAAAAGGTGGATGTTATCCACACTTTTCATATTCTCTCACACATCTTCGTATGCACTCAAAGAGCTGAATCACAGACTATGGGACTTGGCAGCAGAGGGAACCTGTGTTTTATGTGTTAGTGCTCTCTTTCCAGACCTCAGTGTTTCTTAGGAATGCCTATGTCAGATGTTTTCCTACAGTTCTTTTTCTTTTGCTTTTTTTGCTTCAATCATCCCTCTGGCTGGTTGTGTTGTACTGGAAGTTGCTGTTGCTGCCAGGGGTGGTCCTGAGGCACCCTTCTTTTCAAGAAAATATTCAGCGTGTAAATGTTTTATACTGAATACTTTGTCTTTATGTTTTGGGAATCTGCCTTTATCTTATATTTCTGGATTTCTCCTGCAGGGATAGGCCTGTGCACTGGAAGTGTGAATTAAAGATAATTGACTGTGGAAGTGGTGTACTTTTTCCTGTGAGCTGACTTTGCCCTTGTACTGAGAATGTTCACAATGATGAGAACTCATTTGCACTTCCTAAGCTTTAGCCAAATGTTTGACTTGTTATCATTTAACTGTGATATAAAGCAAACTGAGGTATTTAATGCCAACATCAGGAGGAGTTACCAAGAGCCAGTTTTCACAAATCCAGTTTTAGGGATGAGTCATTTAATCTGATGCGGTGAAAGCAGAAAAAGATGTTGAAGCACAGACGTGTGAGTTCATCTTCCACTTTTCATGTTCCAGAGGAAAAATTGTCTTATCTGGAGGAAATTTTTAAGCTGTCTGCAGTGTTAACTTGTAACTTCATGTACATCCTAAACAGCAAGAATTCAGGACAGTGTTAATATTGATAATGGAAAAATAGGTCCTTAGAACCCACTGAACTAAGGAGTCTCTCTTCTGAGTTCGTATAGTAGTGTGAAGAAGGTAGGGTAGATCAATTAACCTGCACATCCACAGTTAAGTCTGCTTCTTTCCTTCACCACAGCATTGCAGTTTACATCAGCAGAGGAACTCGGGTCGTAGATAATGACCCTAGGTGGTAGGATGTACTCATTCCAAGAGCAGTAAACTGCATAACAAGTATTTGCTTCTGTGCAGAAGCCTGCCATTATTGATACACAGAGTATTCAGGAGAAAGCCGTCTGTTTCCCCAGTCTTTTGAAAGTGTTGGATACACATGGAGATAATTTTTTGAGAGTGATGAGAGCCTAGATGAGTTGTGATTTGTTGGCTCATATTTTAAAACCTTTTTATTAATGGAGTTTGTTTTGTTTGGTTTTTTTTAAGTTTGTTTATTAAATGACAAAAAGGGTCCAGCAATGTGGGTAGTATTACATTGTGAATGCTGTTGGCTCATATTTTAAAAACTTTTTATTAATGGAGTTGTTTTGTTTGTTTTTTTTTAAGTTTGTTTATTAAATGACTAAAAGGGTCCAGCAATGTGGGTAGTATTACATTGTGAATGGGCATCAGGAGATGAAGACAAAGGACCACTCAGTATTTCTGTGTTGCTGCTTAATGATGGGTGTGTGTTCGAATTCACATACGCATGAAATCCACCCATTCTGAGAGGGCTTCATTAAGCGCCCAGCCTTTAATAAGCAAGGATCCACAGCCATGTTTGAGAGCTGTTTATGTTCCAAAGTGCCCCTCCAGTTAAAGTCTTCTTAAAAAGAAAATAAAAATCTCTTCCCTGCTTCCTGTGGAGGTTTCAGTGCAAACCTAGACTACTCATAGAAGGAGCTGTCTCAGATGATTTCAAGTGTTTGATTCTTGAGTGAGCTGACGAGTCTCTTGCAGTGAGATTCTTTGTGTCACCATTCAAGGCTTGTGAAAGACTGATGCACCCCAGAGACAGCTGCCAAATTAATGTATCCTATGACAATTCTAGAGTATTGCAAAGACCTTCCACCTCTTTTCTCCCAAACTGCAAACTGTGGCAAACAGAGCAAGTTGTTTTAAAAATTAGATTGGAAAGTGCTTTCAAGCTTATTGACATAATTTGGAATCTTCACTGATTCTGGTAAGTTTTTGTGAGCAAATTATGTGTGGTTGGTTGTCCAGTTGCTTACCAGCTCGTCAGGGACCTAGACTTTCAGGGGGAACTTGTGTTTAAACCCTTGAGCCTAGAGCAATGGACTTGTGAATAAACTGTCCACTGCAGACCTCCCAGGATGGCAAACATCTGGATTTTAGATTTTGTTCATTAGGTGCCACCCTTTATTTGATGAGGAAGCTCACTTGCTTCCTCTTGTTCTCTTGCTTGCTGAGGTTTTTTTAGAGCTTGCCTCAGAATCACAGTAACTTCTTGTTCTTCCCCGTATTGAAAGCCAAGCTTTTTAAAAATTTAGAGTGTAAAGGAAAGCTTGGACTAAATTGGACTCATATTTTCAAACACAATTAAAATACCTTGCCGTGTTTAGATTTCATGGATTTTTACATTTTTGTTTTAAGTAGGCTAGAGGTGTTTGCAAGCTTTGGTTTGTAGTATTGGGTAGCTTCTTGAAAGAAACAGGAAGGATTGAGGCAAACTAGCTGTGCTGCTTGTTCTTCAGATACCAGTATTTCCAGCTCTTCTGCATTTGGAATCGCTGGCAAACAGGTTGCATGGTTGTAATCTCAGGTCACCACAGGTCAAATGAAACAGGGTTATCATTCTTGTGGATCATGCAGGCAGAAGAAATCAGACTCTGGGGTGTTTCATTGTGCTCTAAGGCACTAAGAAACATCTGGGAAACAGCAGGCTGACTGACCTCAGCTTGGTCACTGAAAGGACAGCAGCACTGGTCCTCTTGGAAGTAGTTTCTAGACACATGAAGAACAAGAATAGACAGGAAACAGCTAAACATGAATTTACCATGGGCAAATTCTTGCTGAGTGTGATGAAGTGGTGGAGGGAGAAGATGTTGGCAAAGGGGGAGCAGAGGACCTTGTTTACTTTGATGGTACCAAGTTTTTTTAACACTTTTATTAGCATCCCTGGAGCTAAACTGAATTCCCCTAGATGGATTGTTGGATAGAGTGCAGTGTGTGAAAAACTGGCTGCACCAGCATTGAACTGGCAGAGGGTTATTGGCGGTGTTCCTTGTGGGCTGATACTGGTGCCAGTGTTTAATATTTTCATTGGTGGCACAGATGATGAGTTGGAGTGCACTCTCAGCAAAACAAAGGTGGCACTGAATTGGTGGAAATAGTGGATTACAGGAGCTGCCATTCAGAGGAACTTGTGAAAGTTGATGTGGGCTAGCAGGAGCCCAATAAGCTTAACAAAAAGAAAGGCAGAAAACAGCTTTGCAGAGAAGACCTGGTGATCCTAACGGGCTGTAAGTTGACTAGAATTCAGCAGCAAGACCTTGTAGCCACAAAAGCAAACTGTAGGCTGGGCTGTGTGAGCGGGAGTGTAGACAGCAGGTTGAGAGAAGGGTTTTCTGCTCTGAGCTCCTGAGACTGAATACCCATACAGAGTGACTGTAGGGAGCACTGTCAAGGACTACTTAGGGGATTGGGTCAGGAAACCCATGATATATCCTGACATACCAGGAAAGGCTGTGAGAGCTCCTTGTGTTTCACCTGAAAAGGCTGAGGGGATGCTCTGGTTGACTTCAGCTATCTGTAGGATCATTATGAGGAAGAGGGACCTAGACTCCTTTTAGAGATGTCTGGTAAAAGGACAGACATGAGGTGATTGTCAGAAGTTTCAGGTGGGGAAATTTGGGTTGAGCATAAGGAAAAATACCCTCCATTGTGAGAGTGGTGAAAGAGGTGGTGGATTCTCTGTCCCTGAGTGGAGTCCCGAGCAGTGTGGTTCAGCTTTGACGCTAGGTCTGCCTTGAGCAGGATGCTGAATTTAATACTTAATATTGCCCTTTTCTTGAAATAATGGTTTGTTAGTGAATGAAAATAAATAACTGTGTTATGGTATTTTAAGAGGAACAATGCAAAAGTATTTTTTTACCGAAATCTTTCATATGAAGCTTATGTCACATTTCTAGCTTTAGATCTTTAGAAGTGGATGTTACTGAATCCTGTGATTGTCTTTCTATGAATTAAAAATAAGCCAAGTCTCTTTCTCCTTAAAAGAGACTGTTATGTTAGTAGAACTCGAGGTGGTGATCCATTTTTGCCTATGTGCATGCATATGGCTTGAGAATGGGAGCATTGTGTACAGCCCTGCTTACTTTTGATGGTTTAGGTCAAAGCTTATTTGAGAGATTGTAAGGAAAAAGTCTGAAATGTCTTCTAGCATCAAGCTACTTTCCTGGCAAAGAACACATTTCCTTGGTAGCTTGTTTTCTTCAGGAATTTTTCCTCAACATCCACGGAGCTTCAGGAGAATGTGGCCATAATGCTACAGTGATTTGCCATCAGTGAAATACAGGCCTACTCAGTTACACACTTTCATGTTGTTTGCCATTATATAAGACTTTCTAGCTCATATTGGTATGTATGTAGCTCTCAATTAAAGCAATTTCAAAAATTGTGGTATGAAAGTAAAATTACCTTTTAAAAATTTTATAAGCTGTGTGGGTTTGATCTTTAGACCTTTTCTATCAAGTGAAGTACTGTAAATCTCCATGCAGAATTTTATCTCACATTTCACCAGCAAAAAGCGCAGTAGACTTACGTAGACTTAATAGTGTTGTGTAGCATCCTGGGGGAACTGCTTTGCTAACTTGGCTTGTATCATTTTAACACATGATAAAATGTGTTAAAATTTTAGATGGGACGCACCTGAGGGAATACACAAAGTACTGTCATCCTAGAAAGAACCTGGAGCAGTATAGGCCAAAATTTCCATGCCCTTTTAATGGATTAACTGAATTAGCCAAGTACAACGATTTAGGCAATGGGATAATGAAACTATAGAAATTTAAATTATTTTGATAGGTGTTTAAAGGGGAGTTTAATGTGCTAAATAGCTGGGGCTGCCTTATTGAGGTTATATATGGAATAAGATAGCATTCTACCTTCTGAGGGCTTTTTAAGTGACATTGTTTATTCCTTTCATCTATGTTACATAATTTATTTTTTTTACTCTTTCAGGCACTGCATAAGTATGCCCTGTTCTTGTGTTCAGGGGCAACTTTGTGATTTCCTGCATCTCCAGATCTTTGTGTTACTTCTTATCCAGTTGCCATGGGGTAGTTGCCCTATCCTGTAAATTTTCCAGGGCCTGTAGGTGGGTTATTACACTGAGGCTGTGGGATGAGCCCTGGCTCAGGGAGGTTCAGCGGTGTGTGTAAGGGGTTGTGTGCACGAGGATGGGAACCAGGGCTGGGATCTCCAGTGAGGTGCTCCCAGGGCTGTCCATTGGAGTGCTGGCTCACACTCCCGAGCAGATGGGGTTGCCCAGCGAGCTCCTTGCTGTCGGTGCCATGGTGGGATGACAGTGCTGTGATGGGGTGACACAGCTTGGTATAATGGTCTCCTCGAGCCAGGTCTTACAAGCTCTTGGAGATTTATATCACACCCAAGATAGATGCTGTGGTGGGATGACACCACTTGGTATAATTGTCTCCTCGAGCCAGGTCTTACAAGGTCTTGGAGATTTATATCACACCCAAGATAGCTCAGCCACCTCAGATGCAATAAAATCAGCAGAATGGCTTCTGTGGCAGTGTTGGAAGCAGAAGTTTTTTAATAAAAGGCAAAATAACAAAGCTCTTTACAGAGAAAACCCAGCCAGGGCAAGAGGTTCTTGCTCCTGGTAAAACACCTCCCAAAAGCAATTAGTTTCTTTGTTCTCTTCTTTTTCTAGTAAATTGCTTAGGTGGGACTTCTGTCCAATTGGCTATCCTTAAGTTTGAGGTAAGTCCCCAAGGTCCCATGAGGTGTCTTTTGACCTAATTGAGGAAACTTTTTTCCTTTTTTAGGAGACAAAGGATGATTTTGTCACTCCATCAGCAGGGGGCACATTCCTACAACCTCTGGCTCCACGAGGCTGCTGAGCAGGGGCTGTGGGGCACAGGGGCAGCAGTGTGGCCCTGCCAGGGGGATGAGCTGCCTGTCACTCCACTGCATCCTCTGAGTTCACGGCTCCGGGGATGCCTGCCTGGAGCTGCATCCCAAGTATGCCTTACTGGGCAGGTGTAATGTCTCTGTGATTACTCATGGAACAAGCACACAAAAAGGTTGCTGAATGTGAAAGTTTCCTTTTCAATTTCTTTGTTTTCTGGAAGGGAGAGACAGCAGAAGGGAGAAGGGACTGAGATCAGAGTTAAAAGCTCTCTTCTCAGTTTGACCATTAATTTGTTTCTGACCTTTTGTCTAAGATTTTTCATCTCTGTTAGACTGCTTCCAAACTGCAAAAGTCAGGAAGATAGCAATGTTCACACATTTTATTAAAGTGCTTTGAATTCAAGACAGAATTAATAAGTTTGGAGCATTTTTACTTTTTTTTTTCCCAGAGAATTTGTTTCAGCCATAGCTAACAAGTCTTTCAGTAGAATAATAACAAAGATGATGTTTGGCGATGGTATGTTTTTAACTTTGGCTCTGTCTCAGACTCCGAGTTCTAATACTTTTTCTATAGCCAGGTGGGCACAAAATTATTTGTATGTTACCGTAGCTCTGCAAAAGTATATTGCAGAAATAGAACCATCTTACTTTTAGGCTCTCAGAGGTTCATTGTGAAGAAGCCCAAATACTTTCCTTGATTGGTTGGCTGCTTGACACAGTCTTCCACAATTTTCCAGGTGGAATAGAAGTACATATAAGTGTCTTTCCATACATATTAAGTTCAGGATTTGATGTGCTCTGTGTGTTTCACACAGGTTGTCTGCATGGTACGCATGGCCAGTTTGATGCTGTCTTGGGTACACTACTGCATGTGCACATTTAGCCATTTTTTGAGATACCTGAGCCCAATTCCTTATACTTGGAGATTAAGAGGATATTTGAGATGAGACACAGAAGACACGAAGTAATTGTTCCCACTGTGAGACTACTATGTTAAGTGGTCAGATTTTTGCTGAGTATTTTAAGTTTTGGGCCTGTGTAATACCACAGGTTGGGTTGAGTGTAAAGCATAAACTTTTATACATGGCACTGTGGATTTTTTCCTTTATTCAGTGTGAAGAATGCACTGAACATGCATTTTCTCCTGGATTTTCTTGTGTGTTTAGTTGACACCCTAGTTATTTATAGACTTCTAACAAGTCAGAATTTTCTCATGATAAGAAGTCATTGAGTTGTACTGAAAAAGCTCTATATAATGAGCTCATATTTGTGCCTTGTTTCTGTGGATAAGATGGATAAGGTTTGGGGTTTTTTTCCCCTTTCTCTTTCAATTCTTTAGTTCTGAAATCAGCTGTTGTCTGGCCCAAATTCAGTTCATCAGAATGCTCAAACTTAGGCTTAATTCAAGCATCGGTTTACCATTGCACGATCAAGAATCACATCATAAAATAACAGGAAGCAATAGAAATAACAAACTCTTTAAAAATTTTAAAGATAAAGAGAAGGGAAGGTTTATTTTTAAATTCCAATATTAAATAGAAAATAACCACTAGATGGCACTTGAAAATTGCATATTAATATAATACATCTGCTTTCAAAATCATTAAAAGTGTTCATAGACCCAAAACGTTTTCATGTGGATCCACATAGTTCTGAGGGACAGTGATACTTCAAAAACTAGAATTAAAGTTCCTTTGGCATCTCTTTCTGTGATCAGACTGCATTAAGAAATCTAGTCTGAATTAAAAGCTCATTCCTGGGTCTTAAAATGCTGCCTTTAGCAAGATGATAAATACAAATATGACTGATAAATGTGTGCAAATTAGTTTGATTTCCACTTACTTTGAATGGAATCACAGAATTGCAATGATCCTTGAAGATCATGGAAGTCCACCATTAAACCATGTCCCTAAATGTCAGATCTACATGTCTTTTAAAAGACCTCCTCAGATGGTTACTCAGACAGATCTCTGAACAACCTGTTCCAATGCTTGACCACCCTTTTGGTGGGGAAGTTTTTCCTTACATCCAGTCTAAACTTGGGGCCGTTTCCTCTTGTTGTTTGTGAGAAGACATTTGTAGCCATTTGTTTTAGCTCTTCTTGGCATTCTGTTTACCTACTTGGGTTATGCCTAATGTGAGATACAATGTCTTTTGGCAAAGTGTTGCTGGTTTAAATATGGTCAATAGCTTGGAAATTAACTCAGAGTTTGCTAGGGAGGGGTTCATACAGGAAGCAGACTCATAAGGTTTCACTTCTCATTTTTGGCTTTACACACTTGCCCCTCTTGGTAAGAGAAGAGGATGAAAGGTGGTTGTGACAATTTGATTCTGAAGAAAATATATTAGTAGGCCAGAATTTATTATCAAGTCAGTCTTGTGGTATTTCTGTTAGTGAGCATGGCACAAGCCCCTTTTATTTGAAATTCTTGTGTAGCCTCTTTATGGTTGTTTCTGAGATACATTGCCATGATTTACAGGCTTTATATTGGAGATACACAAAGCTGAGTAAATATTTTCTGTAGCCATTAATTTGATTATTTTTCCGTAGGAGTAGTGGATAGTAGCTGTACAGGAGAATGCTTAGACAACTGCTTTAGCCTATTGCACTTGAATTGAAGAGAGCAGAAGTAGACAAAGTATAATATGGGGTTGTGCAGGGATATTTTATGGCCTATTAAATATGTATTAAGGGAGTAATTATTTCATTTGCTCATACAGCTGTATATGGTTCCCCTGACACTGGTGGTAATTATGAGTGAATTTTATTATGAAAGCTCCGTTATGCACATAGTAAAACTTAGAATGGGTTACAGTAGTGACGGACACAGCTGCACTGTCCTGGTTTTGCAGAAGATACTGGGACACAATCAACAAGAGGTGAAAGGAGAGTTGAACAATTTTACCATTCAGCTGTGCTCCCCCTGCAATGTCTGCTGCAGGAACGTCTCCTCTTTGTGCTGCTCTGCACTGCACAAAAGCACTTGGCTGTGTTTCTGTCATGACTGCACCCTGCAGCAATTTGTATGCCTGCTAATCACAGATAAAAATGGAGCTTTGGGAGTGGCAAGTCTAGAACATGTACTTTTTTACTTTTTTTTTCTTTCATTTATAGGTTCTCATCCTCCCAAGGCTGTGAGCAGAACTCCAGGCTATCATTCTTGTTCACATAAAATTCCAATTTGACTTTGATTTCTTAACCTGGTAGGCCGTTCAGTGAGGAAGCTGTTGCTGAACTGCAGATGCCCTCCTGGGAATGATCTGAGGAGAATGTCCATGTACTGAAATTCATTAAGTTTTTCGCATGGCCATCTTACCTGTGAGCTCACCTTAAAAACTCTTTATGCTGAGATTAAGCATTTAGTGACTTGCAAAAGCTAGAGAGCTAGAACTCCTGGTGATCCACTTGACAAATGACAAAGACTTTCATTTTGCAACATTGAAATAATGGGGAATGCAGGAATGACAGCTGTCTTTCTGTAAAAGCTGCTCCCCATGCAGGCTCAGGTAGTCTTGCTTAGACAGGAACACAAAGGAACAAAAAAATTTTCATGGTGTGCTCTCTCAGCTCTAACTTGCTGAAAGTCAGTGGTTTTTTGGATTGTGATGTTGCTGTTGTCTGTGATGCTCTGCAGACAAGCACTCATCTCCTGTCTGAGAGGTGGTAGCTCTTTACAGTCTATTCCGTGAAAAGTGTTCTGCTGATAAATTGCTCTGGTATCAGTAGAGGGCTCTGAAGCGGTTGTTATTATCTCCCCTCTGTGGGAGGAAGTATTGCAAAGTAGGTTGGGCTCTGCTGCCTCTGTGTTATGAATTTCAGGCATTTATTCTGCTCACCTTCCCAGGTTTCTTGGTGCTCTCTCCTGTTGCAGCAGCAAATGTCGAAGCAAAAAGAAATGCTGCTTTGGAGCAAAAGGATTGCCAGAATTTCCAGGCTCTGTGGGTTACTTCTCCTTCATCTAGGAGTAGAGCCATGTTTAGTAATGCAGGTGTCCCAGTGTGTCCCTCCCCTGGGTGAGTGACTTCACCTACACGTGCAGGAGGCCTTGCCCTGCTCCCCAGGTTGTGGCTCCTTTGCATTAGCCCTGCACAGACCATGCAAGGAGACAATGCCCTGCCTGCTCTCTAGGCAGGGGAAGATGCCTTGTTCCAGCAGATGCACCGGGTTGTAGGCAGACCTTCTGGTGATCCTTTGGCACACAGGGTGGTTAGCACTGGTATCCAGAAAGGTGGATGTTACCCTAATAAATGCTTGTCTTCTGCACTTCATGACCCAAATGTTTTGGGTAGCAGAATATGCCACTGAAGCTTTGCTTGGTGAAGTATGCATAGCTGTAGCATGTGACTTGCTGGGTTTCTGGTTTTTCTGTTCCTGTCTCTCCAGCTGCTGAAGTCTAAAATGAGTCCTACAATAGCAAATGTCCTACAGTAACTTAAATTTAAGACAACAAAAAGTCCTGTTATGGTTAAGATCTGAGTCTTCAGACAGCTGCTTTTACCTGAGTGACTCTAGGCTAATGTGCTTGTGTTTAAGTAAAGATGTTAGTCATTTGCAGCCCCAGACCTTTTTCTGCAAGGCAATCTCTTACATCAATCCTTTCCCTTCATCTGCACTTCACAGAGGCAAAAGGTGCTACAGTGAGTGCAGTCGTTTAACATAGAGTGTTCTTCATACTAGACAAAGCTTGCTTGATTTCTTTGCATTAAAGATGCCAAAGGAAATATTTCTTATTTAGCATGTCTAAAGGAAAAGAGAGTAAAGTTGAAGTTTAAACTCTATTGACTTGTGTTATATGTTGCTTTTCTTCCTCTCTGGCGGGTATGAAATGGATGCTTTAAAAATCCTCCAAAACTTTTTAAAATGCTGTTGACATTTTTCTATGATCTTGGGGTTTTATTTTATGTGTTAGAGAACAAAGAAAGCAAGCAGCTGATATCTGAGTTTGAGAATAAGGAACAGTTTAAAATAATTTCTGAAGATGGAAGAGTATGTCATTAAAAATTAACTAACACTTGTAGCTGTGTTGCTAAGTGTTTCATGTGGTGACAGTCTCTCCCAAACCTCTGCTGGTAAACAGGACCCCATTGAGTCTCAGCATGTCCCCCATTAAACCATCACATCTCTGAAAATTAGAAAGCTCATTAATGGCTTTCTGCTGTGAAGCAATAAAGAGTATATTCACTGAATGGTCAGCAGTTAGTGCCAACTAGTTCTTGTCTTACATTATAGAAATATTCTGGTTCATTTATTCCAGAGCTAAAAGAAATGTATTTATAAAAAAAGCCAAACAAAAAAAAAAAACCACTTTGTATTTTCCAGCCACAATCTCCTTTTGCTTTCATGTGAAAGTTCGAAGACCTCTTCAGCCTACTAGACTGCTGAGAACATGAACTCATTTCCTAGTCTCCTGCTTCTTTATTGAAAATGCTCAAGTCACTGACTCAGTAGTCCCCAAAACAACAAGCTATTAGTGTCATAGTTCAGTCCTACCTTTTCTTATTGGCATTTGTTTTTATTATGTAATAGAGAACTTAGATAGTGTAAAACAGAGGAGAAAGTGTGGAAAATCCTCTTGAAACTCTGCCTTGCTCCTTGGTACCAGTAATCTTCAGTGAGACAACTAAGAGCCCAGCTGGCCTCCAGGAAATGTGGGGGTTTTTTTAAGGTAACAGGAAATCTGAAATTCATTTCCACTATCCTCATGGAAATGAAAGTTGCTGAAGCTCAGATGTTGTTCTGTGGAGAATCTTCCAACAGGGAGCATACCATAATCACAATCCATGGGGTTCTGCTTTTGCAGGTTTTGCATTTCTTTCTAACCTGTGTTACAACGTGTGCCTTAAAGCACTTGGCTGCTTCTGAAGACCTTTACAAGGATTTTGGTGTTTGTGGATGTAGTTTATCAAGTGTAGCTTGTTTAGCACATGCAGCATTCTCAGTGGCAGATCAACACTGGGATGAGATAGTCCCAAAATTAGTATTGCTGAATTAGTACTTGGTCACCTGTGTATATAAGGTTTTATAAATAACAGAGGAAGATAACAAAAACAAAACATAGCATTACCAAATGTAATCAAATGCTTCTTGTTAATGAACACTTTAAAAAATGAAGACCTGTAAACAGTGAAACAGAGGCAGTAAAGGCTAAATGTTTTTCTCCCCTGCTTTTTCTCCATCCACCTCTTTTCTTAAGGAATTTTTTTTCCTCTGAAGCTCTGTTAGCTATACATATTTATAAGACATCAAGAAAGTGTGATGCTTTGATTAGTGTTCCTAGGACCAGAAGGACAGCCAGCACACACATACACGAGAAAATTCTTAAATTTTTTGTACTGATGTAATATTTTTGTCATGTTTGATCTGTATATGCACTAAAAATAGGTGTAGAATGTCACCCTGAAGGTATCTTGCTGTCAATGGATCATGAATGTCAGCCGTGACAGGTATCCTCTGGTGACGTTATAATATATATATTATGTTCTTTCCAATAAGCATATGTGGCTTATTTTAAGGAAAGCTGTCCGTACCTTTGTCTTGTCTTGTTGAAATATTCCTACTTTCTCCCTAGTGGCTGTCACTTCATTTTTGTCATCCTTAAGCCGAGAGGTAACTTGTAAAATCATGTTGCCTGGTTTTAATAATTTTTACTCTTGCAAACTTCTAAAAGCCATTACATCTGCCTTAAAAGATACCTTACATTTTTACTGATATCTGTAGAAGAAATTACTCCTTTTTTTGTGTTCTTGTTCATAAATTCCACTTATTACAAACTTTGCACTTCAGATGTTGTGTATCTTCTCTACTTTTAAGCCCAAATCTCTCAAATATTTGGCTTATTCTGTGACTTCCTATGGCCCTTCTCAGTTGCCAAGCTCAAAGGTGTGCTTTGGTTCTTGTAGGGTCCAAGTGTGGCTCTTTCTTTTAAAAGCATGCTGGTAGAGATGCTTGCCAGCACTTGAGGATCCTTGAAAGAGAAACAGGTGGCATTATTGCTTGCTTCTGTCTGCCAGCTTCCAGTCTGTGATGTAAAACAAGCGGCTGACATGCTATTGACGATGTGTCAAGGAGGAAAAAAAAATCAGATAAATAAATAGAATCTTAAGAGTCCAGTGACTGGATTCCATTGATGTTTTGCCATTCAAGAAGTCAATAATACTAGTAAAACTTCCACTGTTGTTTAATCATACATGCATTCTGCTACATCTTGCCAAAAGGAAAATGTCCATTTTAGCTGTAATTTGCATTTTCCTGGATCTTTTATGGGTTTCTCTCGTAATTATGTATGTTAATATATTGACAATTAGGAGACAAATGCCCATGAAGTGTGGGCACAGTAAAGTAAAAGATGAAGCAATCCAGCGGAAAACAAGTTTACTACACCATGCTGGCATCCATTTTTAACAGGAAAAGTCACATGTGATGTAATAAAGAATTAGAACATTTTTCATTATGCCAGTCCTATATTTGACAGAGGGGCATCAGCAAAAAGTGCACCAAAGAAATGTCTCTGAGAAGTCTCTGAAATCTCTCTCTCCCTGAAATGTAGGTCAGAACTTACAGGGACCTGAATAAATAAATATGGGGAAAGAGGATTTGGAAATACAAAAGTGTGTAAAATAGGATATGACCTACCCTTAAGAGGAAGAAAATTATTTTATGTGTTTGTTACAAATTAGCTCCTGTTTTAGAGGAAAGAAGAGCAGGCATAGAGGGTAGAGTATATACTGTATGACATACTTAAGAAGTGAGGGACTTCAGGCCATGTTGTAAACATAAAGTTTTTAGTCTGTCTGTTGCCTCAGTCCTTCTGTCAGTGGGATCAAAATCAGGAGGGCTTTTGTTGTTGACCATTGGAGAAATTCTTTCCAAAGCAGAAAGAGTGGCTGTGTTTTTCTGTGGTAAACAGTGCTTGTTTGACAGCCAGGATTTGACTTGACTCTGTGTTGTAAAATGATTCACAATTTATTAAAACAACCTCATGAACATCCCTTGGATTCCTGAAGCTGAGTGTACATTTTTATTTCAGCACTAATCAGCTTTCATTAATTAATCTTAGTGATTAGTGTTTAATACCTAGTCTTCATGCAAGGAAAAGAAAAATCATTTGTGAGCTCAGCTGTGGTGAAGAGGTGCAAGGTACTGGAGCCCCTTAGCAGTTTGCAGGGTGACCAGTGCCTGGCTCTGTGCTGCCTTGCCAAACTCAGCACAGCATAGGCAGGATCTCAGGGGTGATGGAGAACACATGTAAAAGTCATAAGTCCTGTGAAGTCTTCCCTTGCTCATCCTTTTAAGGGCAGCGGGCAGAGAGGTGCCAGATCTAAAGGCGGTACTGTTGTTGAAATAGCCCTGAGACTTCAGCTGAGCTTTGTAAAGAAGGATTGTGGAGCACTTCTCAAACATTAATTTGGTTTCACACTAACAAGGTAGAAGGCTACTAGTAGTACTTACATCATGCTTAGGACTGATTGCGGACAGAAGCCATATGATTAGCTCATGTACATGAATGAGTGGTGAGGGCTGGAGTAGCTCTCCCTCTTGTACTGTAGTGTATTTATCCTGCTCAGAAATAGGCCACATGCTTTATTGACTGCAGTAATAGGCAGATCTGTATCACTTAGCAATCTCTGAACGAATCTCTGCTGCCCACGGGAGCTGAAGTTCCTGCTTGAACATTAACTCACTGTTGGGTTGTGTGTGATTTGTTATGTGAAAGTACTCCAAAAAAAACCCAAACAAATGGTGGTTCAGCACTTCAGGAAGAGAGACAGATGGAGAGCACAGTGCAGTGTGGCACATGGCAGAGGTCACCGTGGGATAAAAACTATTTCAAACATACATTTCACGATACTTGATTGTGGCTTAATGTTCCACAATTTAATGGGTTTTTTTAAAAGACCAAGTGGTTCATATATTTGGATCTGATTTGCAAGTCATGGATGAAAATTTTGGTGAAATGGTGCATGGTTATGTTCAGCACTTCAAGAAGAGAGACAGATGGAGAGCACAGTGCAGTGTGGCACATGGCAGAGGTCACCGTGGGATAAAAACTATTTCAAACATACATTTCACGATACTTGATTGTGGCTTAATGTTCCACAATTTAATGGGTTTTTTTAAAAGACCAAGTGGTTCATATATTTGGATCTGATTTGCAAGTCATGGATGAAAATTTTGGTGAAATGGTGCATGGTTATGTGCTGGATAAAGTTTCCTGTAACCTACAGGAGCTGGTTACAGAAAATGAACAGAGAAGTGCATGATATGAAATCAAAGATTAAATGTTTTTCCAGGCAGCTGTGGATAGCAAAGTATGTCACTTATTGGGACAAAGTAACTATGAAATTACAGGGGTTTTTGTAATGAGTAGGGGGACAGGTATTGCTGACAGGTAGGGAAGATCTGACAAGCTTCAATATATGTCCAAGAAAATGGTATTTTAAAATGTAGGTTAAAATTTGTGAAATGTGGATAGCAAAGTATGTCACTTACTGGGACAAAGTTACTTACTTACTGCTGACAGGTAGGGAAGATCTGACAAACTTCAATATATGTCCAGGAAAATGCTATTTTAAAATGTAGGTTAAAATTTGTGAACCTCCTTCCTTCAGGCTTCAGTTGTTCCTCCAGTAAGCAGTGTCTGAAGGTCCTTCTGTTTTCTGCACTCTGGAAGTGTGCAGGGGAAGCAGCTGCTTATGAACACTTCTGGTGCTAGCAAGGGCGCATTGCCAAAATGCCAGTGAGTTAACCAACAAGAAGAGATCATCCAAACCCAGAAGTAATGCTTACTAAATGTAGGAGTGTGGCTGGAGCTGTGCAAGATGGTTTTTGTGGGGCATTTGCCCCAGAGGTGGCACAGTGGCTCGGGCAGCTAGTCTAAGTGCAAGTGTGGCAGCTTCCTTGTGTGCCCCTGCAGGCTGAAACATTAGGCATCTTACAGAGAGCAGCATCCTAAAATGCACTGTGGCCTTGGCAGTTACAAGGTTTGATTCTTTCTGTGCCCTTTTCCTGAGAGTCAGCAACACAGCTTCTTCTGGCTTTGCCTGTGGAACTAGGGCTTAGTGCAGCTGCTTTACCCTGCTGGTGAGAAACTCCGTGAGACTACATCAAATTTATTTGCTTTATAGAGATGTAGCTGGCTAACCACTCTTAAGTTCAGTTTGTTTTGATGTTTGTGTTGTTTTCTTGGAAAGCTAGCCATGTTCCTGTCAGGATTGCCACTGATACTACACTGTGCTAACGGAAGGCTACAAGGGACCAGACTGTGTGCTAGCAGCACTTGCTGTGCACTTCAGTACTTTGATGTGATGTGCTGGTTTTATTTGTTTATATATATATTAATTTAGTCCCTTAGTTGTGTAGCACATCTCTTAAGTGAACCTTTAAACTGAACTTTGGATGTGTTAAGCATGTATTTTTACTAAGAGGTAATTCTGAGGTATTTTTTAGATATGGACACACACACAACTAAATATGATTTGTCTTCTGTGTGCACTTGGCTCAGCACGTGGTTTTTCTTTCCTGTGCAGTACTTTGGAAATGTCAGCATAACTATCTCTGATTGTTTGCCTCGAATCTGTGTATTAAAATTCACTTCTCTTAGGGACTCAAATTTCCCTGTCATACCTTTTAATGGCACTGGACAAATCCTAGCTCGTAGTATCATGGGGCTCTGTATCAACACTGGTGTATATAAGTGCATTATTAACATGAGTGGTTGGTGATATGTTCCACTGTGAGAAAGAGGGATGTCCTGACGTTGACATTTGCAGTGGCAAAATATGAAAAGCTACAATGTGTATGAGAGAGCTGTAAAGTCTCACTCACTTAGCTAGTGAGGGATTTCTCTACCATCCTTCAGGATATATGTATGAGAGAGCTGTAGAGTCTCTCACTCACTTGGCTAGTGAGGGATTTCTCTACCATCCTTCAGACTGCATCCTCGGGCCGCATTTGAGAGCTGGATTAGCTGGCATCCTTACTTCATTCTCTTAAATTGTGTATTGGTAGTTACTCTAGGCATTACGTGGAAGTGTTAAGATTGCATAAAGTATATCCGTGCTGATGTTGATAATTGGAATAAATCTCTATCTAATATCTTGCCAGAAAATTCTGAGAGTCTTGAATTGGCGCCTCATATATTTGCCACTGGCTTGATGGTCATTTATGCCTAAGGGTTTGTTGTGAATTTATCAATATTTTTGCATGACAGGTCACAGTAATGAAAGGCAGTAGTAGGAATAAGGATCACTCAACAGAAGGTGAAGGAACTGGGAAGCGACCAAAAAGGAAGTGTCTTCAGTGGCATCCCCTGCTTGCCAAGAAACTCCTTGACTTCTCTGAAGAGGAAGAAGAGGAAGAAGAAGAGGAAGATATTGATAAGGTAGATTTAATTGGATGCTTTGACCCAAGATGGTTAATGGTGGATCAGATTCTCCCTAGCTGTGTTTTTTATTTTGTGTTGTCTTGTTCTCTTCTATGAAGAAACACAGTCAATAAAAAGTGATGCGATGTGGTGCCCGTAAGGCTGTAAAGGCAGGTAGTGACACAAGAAAGTGAGTTGTTAATCATGCCGTGAAAATAGTGGACAAATTTTTGTAGACTGGAATAGTTTTATCTGCTTTGTTTTAATAATGTGTTTTACATCCTAATCTTGATTGCTCAAAGTGGGTTTTTGATTTTTTTTTAATTGCTTATTTTAGACATGACGTAGGCTTGTGCTTGGTATCTGCTTCTAGTGGCTCTGAAGAACATACCAAAAATAAAAGTTTTCATTCTTCTTTGTTAAAGATTAAAACTACAAAGATTAAAAGGGAAAAAGAAGGAAAAAGCTGTCTGCAGTTTTTACTATCTTTGCACGTGAAATTCAACTTATCCTCCAGTGAACTGAGTGCACGCTGTCTCTGGTTTGGCACTTGGTATTTTGGTATTGTTCAGTGACACAGACCTTACCCTTTTTTAGTGCCATGTGGCACCTCACACTTTTCCAGTTAGGCTCATTCTCTGTAACAAGAAGTGGGAACTGTTTATGCGGATATGATGATTCCATCATGTAGATGGCATTCATACCTGTATCTCCTTGGTGCGTTCCTAAGGCAGGAATGAAAGGTTAATGTTGAGGAGACTGCCTTGAGACATACACTGAGAGGGTGACCTTGATAAGGATAAGCAAGAGCTTGATTCTCTGATGGTGCTTTCTGTTGATCTTACAGGTCCTTTCACAACACTGTATAAAATAGCAGCATTGCAGTTAGGTAGGAGGTGGTTTTCTGTCTCATGCAGTGGGTTCTGTGGTTCATCCCTTGTAGGAATGATACGCTGGCCTGTAAGTAGAGAAAGCACATTTTGGCAGTGTACTCTGTTGAGATTTGCCCTCTGCGTCTGCTGGGCAGCTTTGTGGTGGCTGCACTGCTGTGCTGCTCACAGGCTGAGCAGTGACCAGCAGGAGATGGAGAAACAGCGGACAAACTGTTACCTGTTCCTCCTTGTGTGCTCTGTAGTTGCAAACATGAATAATCAAGGTCCAAGGTAGCTCTGCTTGCCTCATCCCACTAAGATGATTTCTAGGTTGTCAGAAGGAGAGTAGGAAGGATCTTGTCCCTCTAGCCCCTTTAGGACTGTTAGTAGAGAATGGTCCTCAGCTTGGAAATTTTTCCACTTGAAAGTCAGCGTTAAGTCTTGCAGAGAGCATGAATGAACCTGGGACCATCAGGTGAGGAGGTTTGATGTAGAACTCTGCACTGTCTGGATAGAACGGATGGCCTTTGGAGACGGCTGTGTGCATTCATGTGCCTCTCCCTCACTCCCATGCAGCGCGCACGGTCTCAGTCTTTGTGCGAAATGCGGATAACTGCGCTTACGCCCCTTCCCTTTTGGTTCTGCCAGGTGCCGCTCCTTGGCCCTGATGGTTTAGAGCAGGATGCTGATGAGACTGAAGATGACGAGTCCTCAGAGCAACGAGCTCGCCGACCAATGAATGCGTTTCTCTTGTTCTGCAAACGCCACCGCTCTCTTGTGCGGAAAGAACACCCTCGCCTCGATAATCGTGGCGCAACCAAGATCTTGGCAGATTGGTGGTCTGTTCTAGATCCAAAAGAAAAACAGAAATACACTGACATGGCCAAGGAGGTATGTTCTTTCTGAATGGTGGATGTAAAGGGAGTTCATTATGTATGAACTTTTCTTTTTCTCTGAACTCTCTCTATGAACTTTTTCTTTTTCTCTGTGTATTAAATGTTTTCTGTGGGATCTTTCTCTTCCCTCTGTTCCTCAGCTTCACCATGGGATTATGGTGCCCAGAGCAGCTGCTGTTCTTACTTTAATTCACTTGATCCTTTGGACCAGAATGGAAAGCAGTTGGTCTGTGTATACAAACTAACCTGGTTTTGGTAGTCATTGCTGTAATTATATGCACGTTTTGATTGTATGGCCTGATAATTTCTGCAGTACAAGCATTAACACAAGGATAGTGGCCATTGTAAACACTAACATACTGTTCCATGTCAGCTGACTAGTGATACTTAGCTGTGCATTCTCTGTCAGTGATGCCAGCTACTGGTGGACCAAACCAATGGCACAGTCAAGAAATGTAGTCCCTTTTTACCTTTGGTGCTAATGAATTAAAAAATTACTAGTGTTCCTTGAAGTACGTTCCTCATTAACCAGTTTCTGATGAAGCAAGATTTGGTGAGCCCAATACCAAGTCAGAGAGCAGTGCCTAATCAGAGTCCATTAACAAGAAACAGAGAAAGTCTGTTAACAAGGGCAAGGAAAGGAGATTTATCCCTGTGTTTCACAAAGTATCTTTATGTCAACTTAAAATTCAAATGAGCCTTTTTAAGAAATAGCTTTCTTGATAAGCTGTTGCCAAGAAGGCTGTGGTTATTGATAGTAGAGTGAGAAAAATACAGCCAATTACTTAGGCTGATAACCTGACCCCAAAACAGATCCCTGTGACTACCTGTATGATACAGATTGTGGGTAACCTTTGAATTCAATCTTAATAAAAATAAAGGAGCAGCAGTGAGAAGGGAAAAATACCTCTCTTGTTTATTGAGTATGCTGGCACACTGTGGGAAGTGTAGATAACTGAAATGAATGATACTACCCATGCCTGCCCTGGGATCTGAAGATGTCTACTGCTATTGCTGTAAGGCTATAAGGTCTAATTGTTCAGTAACTCATGTGAACATGGAAGGGTCCACAAGAAAAACAAAGTGTTTAGAATAGCAGGTCCTTTTTAAAGCAGGATATGTAGGACCTCTGTAGTTTCTCATCTGTGGCACAGTACAGAAACATTTGAGTCTCAGCTTTGTCCAACCATTCCAGTTTCATTCTGCATTCCCACTTACGAATTAGTGATATTTCTCTAAACATCTGGAGAAAGGGCAGTTAGAAGATTCAGTACAGATGCAGAGAAAGGAAAAATGAGAATAAAGAAATAATTTTTGGAAGAAACAAACCCAATGCAAATGTTTTTCTTAGCCTTTTGTCTTGCTGAAGGAAACTTGCTCATTAAGAAGGAAAATAATTGCAGAACTTCTGTGTGAAGTGACAGATCTGAAACTATTAATCATATTGTTATAGAAATCATTGTTCTTGTAGTGATTTTTTTTTGGCATGAAGAACAAATTGAATATTCAGTGTCAAAGCAGAACAATAAACCTAAGTAGTTTACATCATTATAAGTAGTACTAAGACTGAGAACTAGAAGAGAGATAGCATGTAATTTTTATTCTTTAAACAGTGTAGTTGCAGCTATAATGTGCTGTTGAATCCATTTGGGTCTTCTTCACCCACAAGCCTATTCTGTGTGCATGGATTGGTCCTTTTACTGTAACACTTGATTTTCACAGAACCACAGAGTGGTTGGTGGTGTTGGAAAGGGGGGCCTCTGGAGATTGTCTTGTCCAACCCACTGCTCAAGCAGGTTCACATAGAGCAGGTTGAACAGGTTCACCTGTAGGTAGGCTTACTGCTGAGACTGTCAAAAAGAGGTTAATGTCAACTGTAGTGAGAGCCACCTGTTGGTGCTTTGCTTTTTCCTAAAGAGAATTTATTTAAAAATCAAGATGAATATCTTTGAAAGAAGATAAAAATTGCACCAATGGTCTTCTGTTTGAGTACCTGTATAAGCTCACTGAGATATAAGATACAGTGAATAATCTTCTGTTGCTTACATGTAGCTTTTCAGTGTCCTTTGACTTCCGCTGCACAGCCTGTAGCCACTGTTCTGGAAGAACACACATCTCCCAGGGAACCCTCTATCCTATCTGCTATCCCTACAATGTGTCTTGTACACCCTGAGCATCCAAACTACTCCTGCAGAGATACATGTGGGCCTTACTGAAGTGGTCCCTCCTGCAGTGGCTACAGTCCCTGCTCTTCTACAGTCTCTAGAATGCTTTTTTTATACATCTCATTGCTATAGCTCCCAAAATCATTCAGGTTAGATCATGTGCCAAATAAGAAGCTTTCTGTTTTTTGCCTGCTTATTACTAGCAGTGATACTACCTCAGCAGTATGCACGTGAAGGCAATTGTTTGTGTATTTATTTATATATGTCTAGCTGTATGCAAGATGTATCATTTTGGGAGATAGTGAGGCACCCAAACTTTTTGCTTGCTAGAATTATGAGAAGTTTCCTAGTAGATGGACATCTGTCCCTGACTCCCTGGGAGGCTCATCAGGTCTCTAGTTCATTCAGGCACTGTGGAAAATCCTGTTATGTACCTGTCTGCACCTTGGGGTACCTTCATTGTGTGAAAAGCTGGCCTCACACTCCTTCTATTTTCCACCTTGTGGTTTCTGGTCTCTTGTAGCAACAACTGCCCTGGAGACCTGGTGCTGCCTCTGCAGAGCTTGTTGTCTGCTTTTGCTGGTGTTACTTTACGAGTAGGCTTTCTATTTCTATCCTGCAGACTTCCTAGATCACCTTAAATTTGAAAGTTTCACTGAAGCCCAGTAGCTGATACATACTCAAAAAGGAACCAGAAGTGTTGCTGTATGTTTTAGCATTTTTCTTCACTGAGAGAAATTAATCTGACCACTCATAAATATGCACCAGCATTTTTATTCACTTCAGTAATAAGGGTAGTGTTCTTCTGTTAACTCTTACAGGACTTTCTGGGAGCGTTCAGCTGCCTTAGAAAATATCTAGTGAAATTTTTACTGTTCAAGCCCTATTCCCTTGATAGAAGACACTTCATTTTTAAATATGTCTTCGCACCAGCAAGATGCAGGCAGTCAGGATTACTTCCTGTAGGGAGCAGTCTGGTAAATGTGATTAGACATTGGAGTGGACTGCCCCAGAAGGTGGTGGAGTCACCAGCCCTGAAGGTGTTCAAGGAAAGACTGGACATGGCTCTGAGTGCCATGTTGTAGTTGGCAAGGTGTGTTGGTCTGTAGGCTGAACTCAGATCATCTGTAGGCTGATCTCAAAGTCTTCCCCAACCTCAGTGATTGTGTGATCCTGCTGCCATTCAGTGGCTGAGCTGCACACTTCTCCTTGCTGGTCCTTGGCCAGTGGTGTCTCAGGTCCAGTCAGCCAGACTGGGAGCTTGCTGGCCTTGTGGTGCCGCTGCTTTGGCAGCTCCTCAGGGTAGGAGGGGACAAATGTTCTGGCTTGCTGGCTGGAGTTTGGCAAGTCCACTGGCTGATGTATGGACTATAACATGTGTAATGCACACCCTGCATCCTTCAGGGGTGAAGAATGGAGTGTTGTATTTTCTGGGGATTTTTTTTTTAATGATAGGTCTCTGGGATTCATGTGACATTTAATAGCGTACATTTAAAATTAAATACGTGCTAACAGCTAGCCTGAGGTGTAGCTGAAATCCACTTGGGAGCTCCTGTTTCTACCACAAATAGAGGAAGCAAATCTTTTTTTATTTGGTGATGAAAGCAACTTGGGGAGTTTTAACCTCAGTTCTGAAGGGTTACTGGTCTTGCTGCATAACATTACATTCTCCAGGCTTTCACAAAACAGAAATAAGGCATCAAACCAATCCCACAAACACATCTTGTTCTATTTCTTACCTGAAACTTCAGAACATGACCCTGCTGGGCAGTCCCTGCCATTTGTTGTGGAAAGCAAGGTAGTGTCTTTCATTCCAGGTTAGGTACTTATGTTTGGGTTGGGTTTTTTTGTAGTTTTCTTTGGTAGGTTTGGTTTGCTTGTGTTTTGGGGTTTTTTCAATCCATTTTAGACATCTGCTTAGACTGACTGTGTTAAGTTGCTTCACTGCACAGTAGGTGAAAGGCAGGAAAGCAGTAGATTACACTATTGTCTTTGACCTTTTCTTGTTAGTTTGTAGCTCATTTCATTTATCTTCTCATGACCTGGTAAGCAAAATCTATTTGTTTTAGGCCTTGGTCTAGTAGTCACAAAAGTCAATACTGAAAGAATTTTTAAGATTTGGATCAGGCCCTGTATGCATTTATATAAAGTACTTCTTGGCCATTGTTTGACTTTTTAAATTTTCTGGGTTTTTATCTTATATGTGGAAACTGAAAACAAGTCAGAAAAGTCAATACTGAAAGAGTTTTTAAGATTTGGATCAGGCCCCTGTATGCATTTATATAAAGTACTTCTTGGCCATTGTTTGACTTTTTAAATTTTCTGGGTTTTTATCTTATATGTGGAAACTGAATGGTTCCAGTGAGTTGTCCTCCCTCAGTTTGCTGCTTTGCCTTCAGAAATAGCAGTTAATGTTCACTTCTTGGCTTTTCAGAATAAAAAAAAGATGTTAATAGACCAGCTCACTTGAATTACTCTTGTTGAAAACTGATTAAAAGCTTATTGCAGCCTCATCTCACAAATGGCTTGCGTCCTAGTTCTTGTTTGATGGGCAGCCTGTCGGTTTGTCAAATTACTCAATAGAATAATTCAATTACTCAAAGCAGCATTGCTGATATGAAGAGCTTATGTAGCTCATTGCTAGTGACTCTGTGCTTTTCACTCTGCAGGCTGGAAACATGATTTGTGAGTGGGCTGTGGCTTTAACAATGGAAGGCGAAGCTGCTTTGTCGTGTATTTCCTTTCCTCCTCTTCCCTTACCCTCCCCTTCCTATTCCTTCCCTCCGCCAGGCTATTTTTGTGGTGTACTGAGCTCCCAAAGCAAACTGAGGGAAAGGGAAAAGGAGTGAGGCAAGCAGTGTCGCAGTCCTTACTTTGCAGATTTAATACATACACCCTGTTCAGAAAATACAGCATGTATGTGGGTCAGTGATTCCTGCAGATTTTTATTATTTATAGCCATTTCTATAAATACAGGACTTCCCACAGCAGGGTTCACGCAGTGCTGAGTTTCTTGTAAACTGAAACGTTTTTATCTCTGCTACGGTCTGGAGGTAGCAAGTGCCAGCTCAAAGGTGAAGATAGAAATGAAAGAAAGCAGTATATGTGCAATGGTGACCCTGCCACAAGGCAGCCTGTTCTTCAGCTGGGAAAACACTGTAGTGGCTCTAGCAGAGGACAAGGCTTTCAGTGCTATTCCTGTATTTGATGCCCAAGGGATTTTTTTTTTCTTCTCTATGTTTCTGTGCACGCATGTGCATGAAACACAGGTGCTTCTCTGTGCCATGACTGGGACTGATGGCAGCTGTAGGAATGTGTAATCACAGAACAAACTTCCTGCATCTGCCCTGTCATGTGCTTCCAAGCAAAAAGCCGCTCTTTTGGTCTTGTGCTGCCCCTGGGAGCTACCCAGGCGTGAAGGGGTGTTGGGTTCCCTCTCCCTGCGGTGAGCACTGGTACTGGCTGGGTAGGTTCCCACAGCAGCAAGTGCTGTACACCCCTGTCAGTTGTTAGGCAAACATCTGCAGCTGGAATGTGTGGCATGTTCTCTGATTTGGCAGTTCTCAACCTTGCATAGCAACACGTGTAAAATACTGAAATGTCGTCTTTCTGTTGCTGTTAACATTCAGAAATCTTGGTTTAATGTGGGCAGTAAAATTCTTGGAAGATGTTGTTTTGTTTTGTGAATAAAATAGATCCTGGCTTCCTTTGTTCTGCTGCCTCATACCAAAAACACAGCAAACAACTGAGATGTGTGCTGGGTGCTCAAGGCCAAAGAATGTTTTAAATGGTCACAGTTTGTTTTATGCGGCCATACAGCATGGTACATTTTGGAAGGAACGCTGGTATGGTGTAATCACAAGATACTGAATATGACATTATACTGGTTGTGATTTGTTTTTGGTGCCTGGTTTGGGAAAGCATATACTCATATTCTGAAATACAGAACTATTTGAGAAGAATTAGTGCAAGCTAAGGCATCATGCTGCATTTATTGCTAAATGTGTGTTTTTATTTAATTCAAACTAGAAGGTAAACCTGCAAAGAATTCAAGTATCTGTTTCTCAGAGTATAAGCATACAAGCACTGGGGAGCAGTTTTCAGGATCAGAGCTTTAGCCTGCTCTGGGTGATAGACCCTCAGGAGAGGAAAGAGAAAACCCACTTTTTTAGATACAACTCTCCTTATCTTAATACTTCTTCTTAGCAAATTGTGTTGGTGGTTAGACTCTTAAGCGTGTGATTAAACTGTTAAAAAATCAAGATATTTAAGGATTAGTTACTGTATTAAATCCTCTTACATGCGGTGTGCTCTGGTTGCTCTGTAGAGTATAATGTCATGACTGATAATTTCTGTTTTCTTTTCTAGTACAAGGATGCATTTATGAAAGCAAACCCAGGATATAAGTGGTGCCCCACAACCAACAAACCTGTGAAAACGCAGACATCGAGTGTTACGAACAGGAAAAAGCTATGGGCCATTGCATCAGACTCTGCAAAAGACTTACCAAGCCCAAGGAAAGTAACCAAAAGTGAAGAAATGCCACAGCTAAACTTTGGGATGGCAGGTGAGATTTCCATCCATGGTACTCAGCTGTAGCTCTGGCGATGTGGTATGGAAACTGAATTGGGAAATTTGGTTTTGTTTAGTACACATGGTAGTGTAGTGTCCCAGATTAAGTTGTCAAAACTGTAGTTAAACCTCTGTGTAACAGTTGTCTAAAATTTTCCATAGTGCATGATTTATTTTCAAGATTTGAGGCATCCTAACTCTTACCCCATGTAGGACCCAGATTTCATTGATATTTCGATTCCAGCTTATCTGCTGTCAGAGACTTCCGTTCTCTGATTAAAAAGGAAAGTGCTGATTGTGTGCATTCTGCTTCTCTGTCTTAGAATGCTGTACTCTTTTAAGTAATTTACTCTTTGCAAAAATAATTTATGGGTGTCTCAAGTTGCATATGATAATCTTGTAGATTAATGTACCAGTGGGGCTAACACTTTTGTATTTTCATCAAGGGAAGCATAATTTAATTTCACTTAAATATGCTGTTTTGCCCATTATATCTTGGAGGAGCAAATTCTAAACTTCTAAACATTTAAAAAAAAAAAAAAAAGAAATATGTGAAGAAGTATAGGTGGAGTTTCTGAACTGGTGAAAAGCAGATAATCTCTCACTGGTATCCATAAATAGCATAACTGTTGTAATCTTGACCTTGGAATACAGGGACATTAATGTTAAATACTGGCAGCTTGAGAATCTAGCAGTCAAGGCTAAAAAAAAAAAATTTCCTGCCACTGTTTTTTCCTTTTGTTTCCCTTGGGGATTTTTTTGTGTTTTGGTGGGCTTTTTGTTTGTTTGTTTGTTTGTTTTTTTTGCTTGTTTAAAGTTTCAGATGCATCAGTAGTTATAAAATTAGAACCTTTGTCATATCCTACCTGGTTTATGTCAGGTGTATAGCAGATAGGACTTCTCTGCTTAGAGAGACTGAGAGCTGGAGAGTTTTATGGGACAAGTTTAAAAGAATGAAAAGGGATAGAGGCATGTATATCTTAGTATAGTGGTATGAAAATGCCTGTAATGAAATTTCTTCTGGATCTTAAGGAACTGTGAAATGTGATCAAAATAAATGTTTCATGCTGCATAGTTCTGGTATATGGGAGAGCAGTTCCAAAAATCACAAGCCCCTTCAGACCATTCTGGTTTTACTTTTAGAGGAGTAATTTCTATGCTCCTTAAATATTTATTGACTTCATACAAAAAACAAGTAACAAGCCTTAATCTACCTGTCCTCCATTCCCCAGTGGTCCTAAACTATCCTAATGTCGAGTTTTTGAGCACAGAGGTCTTGAATCTCAACACCTGTCAGAGTAGGGGACAGAGAATTAAGAATTAATTAGAAACTAATCCATTGTTCTAGCTATAGAGCCATTTATGTCTGAAGAAAGGCCTTTAGTGCTACCTGTGATAGTTTGTTTGGTTTTTTTCCTGCAGGCTGAGTTAATGAGCATAGTAATTCATGAGGATCTTGCTCCAATCCTTATGCCAGTGAAGGCTGGCAGTATCTTGGATATAAGAATACCTTATAAAATAAAGACAGCTTCTGACAGAGGTGTTAGCAGCATCCACATCATGACAAGTGTGCCATGCCAAATGGATTACTGCTTTGTCAACTATATACCAGTTCATGTTTGATAAGTCTATTGTGCTCCTCTCTGCTTGACTTCACATGATAGTTCAATTCAACTCTCACTCTTCACCCAGTACAATCTCTTTAAAATGCAGGCTGCATGTTAGCTGATGAACTGAAATGTAGGTGAACCACCTCAAAAGCACTTTTACCTTTGAAATGCCACTGATTCACTTGTATCTTCAAGGCAGGTAACTTCCTCAAGACAGGGTTTATACAAATCTAGTATCATGCCAGGAAATCTGTTTTGTTTGTTGGTCATTGCTAATCATGTCTTGATTGCTTTTTCTGTATTACATTTGACTTTGGAAAATCTAATATGTAGATAGTAAGATCTTACTTTGTTTTTTTAAGTCCCACACAAGCTTTTTCTGTCCTTTTTTGGCTTTAGAAGAATAGCTATGCCACATTTAAGTTTGTTATGCTGACCTACCATTATATCAAGAAGCTGAGGTATGGTGCCAGCATTGGGCTTCTGACCTGCAGACCCAGTAGTGGTGTCCTTGATCATCCAGCCTGGAAGCTGTAATTGAGCACATTTTTCTCATTATATGGCTCACCTGTGTAGGGTGGAGGGCAAAGAACACTGCTGTTTGCAAAAGCTTTGCCATACAAATGTGTGAGATTCGCAGTACTTGAATATTTTTGCTTCAGAAGAAAACCATCCATGCCAAAATGCTTTTTAGTGAGGCAAAGGCTGGAAGAAAGACACTTTTAGAGTAGGCTATACCCCTATAGAAACACAGTTTCTGTTTTTCAGAAAGAAGCTCAATTATGAACCCAGGTACACCCAGGTAAAAGTTGGTTGACGCTGGCCTTCTTCCTGCTTAGTATTTCCTCATTTTGTTGTTTCCTCTGACAGAGAAATGGCTATAATGAACAAGCCGGTGTGCTGAATGTGTAACCAGCCCAGTACTAACAAAGTATGTCATTCCCAAACAGAGAGATGGTTTTAAGTTTCATCAATATTAAAAGCTGTTGAGAAAGTCACGAATCACCTGCCATTCTGCAAGGCAAATGTGTGAGCTATTTTCCCAGTACCGTTGATTTAAGAATAAATTCTGTAAAATACCCCTTAAAATTCTTCTTCTTACGCGTAAGCTCCTAGTGCTAGAAGAGAAACGTTATTGTGCTGAAAAGGCACTATAAGCATATGGCAGTGTTTGGTTATGTACATTTTGTCTTCCCTTAGGTGAAGTTATTTTTTAATTGGAAACTGTAGTAGAAGGATTTTTGTTTTTATCATGAGCAGACATCTAAGCACCAGCCCTGTGTTACAGCTGCAGCATAAGTGTTCAAGTTGTTTAAGCATCACATTAAACTTTCATTTCTAATTCATCTGTCATTTTTTTCCTTCCTCCTAATTTTGATATTTAAGTAAACAGTTTAAGTATTTGCTTACTTAGGGAGAAAAACAGTAAACCGTACTTCTATCTTTGTTCTCTTACGATAAGCTACTTAATTGAAAGGCAGAAAGCCAAAACTACCAAGGAGATATTTAGAAGACAGGCAAGAATTTTACAGTCATGAACTGGCTGTTCTTGAGATGGCAAAAGCTGGGGAGGGGGAAAAGGACCAACAGGTAATGAAAATAAAGTACAAAAGAGCAGCTGGGAGTCACTAGGGTGATGCAGGTATGAGAAAGTGCTGTACTGCAAATTATCAGGCAGAGTGTTTTCAGGACCCCCTTCATCTGATGTGGTTGCACTGCTGGTCATCTATATACAAGAAAGACCAACTGCACCTGGGATAACTGCAGAGGAGAGCTATAGGAATTGCTGAAATGATGGAAGATGGATGTGCTTGATGACACTGGGAGATCTTGAATTGTTTAGACCAAGAAAACAAGTGGAAGAAGAGCAGGAAAAAGTCCTGTAAATGCAAAAAGGGAGATGCCATTTAGGGAAGCAGTTACTAATCTTATAGATTCAAGTACCAGAAAAACATGTACTACCTGGCCTTGAGTATATTTAAGCTAAAACCTGGAAGAATGCTCTTAATGCTTAGAAGACTTGAATCCTGCAATCGTCTTCCAAAGGGAGTAAAGAAACTAGAAAACTACCAGCCAAGGTTTTACTCTTTAATATGGGGCTCAGTAAGTTTATGGAGGGCCTGGAGATCTCTTCCCGTCTCTCCTTCCTCCAAATCCACTGTCTGGTCAGGCATTATCTTTCAAGATATATGTTCACTTTTCACTTCCTAATTGCTCTGATGTCCTCTGGTTTGAAGGACTGAGTGGTTTCTGATCAACTGCATCCAACTTTTTGCATGGATGGCAAAAAGTGCTGCTGCTGACAGGATCACTTCATGAATTGTGTTTAGATGCTTACTGGCCCTTCACATTTTCTGTGTCTCTTCCTGTTACTAGAACCTACACTTCTGGTAGTGTCTTGTCTCTTCACAGAAGTGTGACTTTTTTCCCCCTTTTTAATTTAAAAAGGCAAACTTCTTCAAAAAAACTAAAACCTCCAAAACACGTGTGTTGTATGTGTTTATTGTGATGAATGAAAAAGTTAATTCCAGTTCAATATTGGATTTGAAGCTAGGTGCTATTTAGGATGCCCATTTAATACTATTTAATAATATGCCACTCTTCTATCCATGAGAGAGTGTATAAGCCTGGTTTATTTACATTGTTTCCCTCTGTTTCTATTTAATGCCCCTCTAAAAAGCCTATTGGAAAAACTTTTCTTGGGAATCTCAGTGAGAGATGATGTGTGCAGGAAAACTTTGGGCAGCATCTGTGGTATTGAGTTAAACAGCATTCATGAGTATTCCCATGAATTGGACTGTTACCATATGTAGCCCTAAATTCTTTGGAGGTTTACAGGTACAAGTTTGGTCCATGTCATCTGAAAACATGAAAAAATTCCACTCACATTGTGGCTGTTGTATGAGACATTTGGCCACTGTCTGTTACCCAGTCTCTACATCACACTGTTAAATCAGGCGCCTGCATTGCTCCCAAGGCATTCTCCCAAAATCAGACAATTAGTCTTCATAAAGATGAAGAGCAACCACTGTTCTGAGTGGAAAAGCCACTCCATGAGTAATGCAATGTCAGAGTTTATTGCTTTCACTTCTTGTCATTTTCTGAGCTCCTGAGGTGCAGAAAGGCTACAGGGGAAAAGCTGTCAGTATTAAACACTTGGAGAAAGAACATTTATATCTCCATTTTACATTCCCCAATTATGTATCGTATTGGCAGGGCAACAAGTAGGCAGGCAGCTTGCCTGGCCAGTGCTTGTGCTGTTCTGGCTTCATGCTTCAGAGCTGTCAGGCTGGCACTTTTCACCGCTAAATACAGTTCTAAATTATAGACAAATGAAGACAGAAATTTTGCTTCAGAGCCTGATCGTGTTGTTTTGTTCCATCCTTTTACTTTTTCAGTTGCCAAGGAAGGAACCGCTCCCTTGGTAGGAGCATCCGCCGACTTGTAAACCTGTGCATTATTAGAACATCTTTGTGTATACTTATATGTGAGATCATTACAGCTGCTGTTTTAAAGATATTCATCTCTATAGTACATAAAACCTTTGGCAGTGGAATTGTAAATCCATGCAATGGGGTGTTAAGCACACAAATCCAATTAAATCCGTCAAACAGCTTTGAAAGCCTTCCCAGAGGGTACAGAAATGGTTTTTTGTGATTCTCTTGAACTGCCTTTGATGGCAGCTTGCTGAGAGTGTCTGTGACAAATAGTCTTCTGGGTCTTTAGTGGTGCAAGTGGTAGTTTTTTTAAACAAGCAAATGAATCAACTGAAGACTTCATTTTACTCTTTTAACAGATCCTACCCAAATGGGAGGCCTGAGTATGCTGCTTCTAGCAGGGGAACATGCACTTACTGCACAAGAGGTAAGGAACTCTCTTCTCTCCCTTACTGTGAGGTCTCAGTTTAAAGAACTTGTAAGAGGAATATTTGACCAGTGAGGAATGAAAGTTAGGACACATCTCAGGTAACCTTGAAATAAAATGGGCAGGAGATCTTTCTCCTTTTTTATGCCTTTATTAAAAAAATCAGCTCAAGTGGGGAGAAACCGACGGGTTGCGCCTGCGCCGCTGCTGCTCCCAGGAGTGGCACAGAGGAGGAGGATGATGCAGTTGTGTCCACTGGTGTGCAGGCAGAGCTGGGGCTTCCATCCTCACAAGAGATTAGGAGATTCCGTCTTTTCAGTCTAACATTCATGTCTCCTTTCTAGTTGACCTCTCCTTAAGTTAGGGTGAGAGGCAAAGAGGATACCAGCTGACACGGGCTCAAGTTCCTCACCTTTAGACATTGGGCATCACTTAGATCTCTTAATTCCATGATGGCTCGTTGTTTTTAGGGGGTTTTTTGCAAGATTTGGTGAGGGGGCTTCCTCAATTGCATACTAGCTCTGACGTCCCACCCCCCATCCCCCCCGCTACCTGCAGCCTCAGGTGTCATCTCCCGGGAAACAGCAGTGGGACACTTGAGCTGACTTTTAACTATTAACAGGTAACTGAAGAAAAACTATTAATAACAGGTTAATAGTAGCAACATGAAGTTATTAACAACAGCAATTGGTTTAACTTGTTAAATTTGCAACTTAAAAAAATGGACAACTTTTCTACTCATAACAACCTCAGCTGGGAATGAAATGTGTGTCTTGTATCCCAGCTGTGAATGTAGGTTGAGCATAGTTCAGTATTAACTCTGCTGATACTTGAGCATGCCAGTCAAGCCTGCCCTATGAAGAGACATTGTCAGAGGAAAAAAGAGTTGAAATACAGTGACTGTGTTAGCAAACAGGTGGTTTGCAAGCTTTTCTGGGCAAGGATTCTATATGCTTGTGCAATGCCTGACACAACTGTGGCCTTGGCACTAACAAGTAATTTCCTACAAAGTCAGCATCATTGTATATACTGAAACCCTGCAAGTGCTAACAGGTAATTGAAGTATTGCAGTCTGCTGCTATTCACTAAATCCTTACGTCTAAAAAGAAGTTTGTTGTTAGTTGCCATTACAAATGTGTTTTTACAAAGGAGTCTAGTAGGTGTTTGTGTATATCTCCAGTAGTGCAGAGATCTTTAGTCTTTCTTTAGACTCATTATTAATATCATGTGGTTTTTAGGCCAACTTTGAAAATTTTTCAATTTTTGTGGCTTCTTTGTTGGCTATAGTAAGTAGTACTGCCATAAATCTCTAGCTCCAGGAAAGAGCTCTCTTTTGTTGTTGTTGTTGGTTTTATTGAGAGGAAAAGTAATGATTAACTTAATCTCTATGTGTGGTGCATTTGAGACGTATTGCTTCTGTACTGCCAGGACTCCTCAATGCTTTTCACACCAGTTTTAGCCATGGAAGTTTTATGCTGTGTGGGTAGTGGTCTTCTGTGCTGCAGCATGAAAAATAAGAAACATTCAAGCCAAGTTGACAGAGAAGTGATAAGAAATACATTATTTTGTGCTAAAATTATACTGTCCTTCTCAAACTTGTAATCTCTTAGCTTGGAGCATACAAGCTGCTTTTACTATGCTGTTATGTTTAAGTGTGTGGGAAGGTATATTGTATTCACAGATACTGCATTCCTTTAAAAAAAGTCTTTGCTATGACCTTGAGAGCTGAGGTGTCTTGATTCTGCAAGAGCCTCAGTAGTATGATTTCAGATGGCAGTGTAGGAATAAAATCCACATGTAGATTTAGAGTCAAATCAAAAGGCATGTTATGTGATTGTTCTAGTGCATAAAAGTTCTTTTAATCAGAACGTTCTTATTTTGAGCAAAAAGACACTCTTACTGTGTGTCTCAATAAATCCTGGTTTTCCTGATAGAAGTGTGCAATACAACTTGTGGTGAAATATTCACTTTATGTATAAACTACACTCTACTCTTCTGGGCCTGTAGTCTTCTTTTGAAACCTGGCCCTCCACATCAAAGAAGCAAGCTGTGTAATCTATTTTCCCCAAAAATGTAGAACAAAATAATTGTCTTGGGCCTGTAGTCTTCTTTTGAAACCTCGCCCTCCATCAAAGAAGCAAGCTGTGTAATCTACTTTCCCCAAAAATGTAGAACAAAATAATTGTCATAAATACAGCCCAGACAAAACTAGTTGGGGGATTGTTAGAATCATGATGGGCCATAATTTAGCCCATACTTACTAATGAGTTACCCTGTTTTAATTGTCCTGCCCTATTTGACAGGAAACTGCACATCTCTGATCCTTTTGAGGGTCCCCTTTGTAAAATACCTCCTCCAGATAAATTGAGGTGGTTGGTATTCTTAAACAGACCCAAATGAACAAAGCTCTGTCCTCTTCACTGTGTGTTTGCAGGAGTTGAGTCTCCAGCTGTGTGTCCAGGTGCTGAGAGACTTTCTCAGTTTCTTTTGTGTGGCAGCCCTGGTGTGTCTTCCATTTGTCCTTTATTTTCTTATGTTTCAGTGGTGAATAGATACAGAGCAAATATTTCTTAGGCATGTGTTTCTTAAATGCAGTAATGATCCTAAATCAGTTTAAACTTGGATAACTGAACTGCTCTTCGGTCTTCCCTCAAGCATGTAGACAGAGGAGATGTAAGATGGTCATCTTTGCATGCTTTTAAGAGAATCTGTGGTTGGACTTCCATGCTTATGATCTCACACTTAAACCAGCATCTGGGAGGTTAGCAGAACATGCTAGGGGGTGGTATGACAGACTCAGAAAGCAGCTCAAGAATTCATTGTAGAGCTGGAAGCTATTTTGTTCTTGAATGGAGAGGAAGAGTCAGTTGTGTTGTATTAGAGTTGGTATTCACATGGGAGAAAATATGGTGTACTAAGGTGACTACAGAAGTATGGTTAGTGAAAGAGGTTCAGAAGTTGCTTTATTATGCAGAATGTATGTATTGTTTCTATATGAGTATATAAATACACATTGTACATAGCCTTGGCATTTCTGTTTTTAGAAAAAGGACAGATACTGTCATATTTTAAAGAATGCTCTAAATTATAACATGTAGTCTAAATTATCATGAAAGTGTGTGTATACACTTAAGATACATGTATACATATATGGTTCTTAAACTGGGTATCTGGCAGACACAGGATTAGCTGTCAACATGCGTATTGACTGCTGTGCATATGTATGATAATGCAGCCTTGGGTGGCCTTATAAGCATAGGTCTTACACACTGCTACAATTTAAAAGTTGTTAACAGAGGGAAGGGCAGCACTGGCACAGTTTTGCTCAGCACTTAAGAGAGGATGAAGGACATTTTACTTAGAGGTCTGCTAATCCAATGAAAAGTATTCAGCACGTGCTGATGTTCTGGCACGTGTATGCGAAATGAATGGATAGGGATTTTTCAAGTGAGGTGTTTAATTTTCAGGTTGTAAGAAGCCCAGATATCGGGTGACCAAGTGACCAGCCAGCAGGAGGGTGGGAAGAGGCACAACAGTCATATTTACAAAATTGTTTTGAGGCTTCAGTTGCAATCTCTGTATGTTGCCAGTATGTTCCAAATTTTGCAAATTTTTGTAATAGACTAGAGAGTTTCTCTTCTGGTAACAGAATTCAGTGTTGGTGGGTGATTGATTTCCAGGCAGCAGCTGGAGTTACTAAGCAGACAGGCAAGAGAAGCTACAGACCTTACAGGCAGAGGACATGGATATGCAGTGAGTTTCCTTCTGCATTTTGGATGCTTTCATCAGTTACGCAAGACAGTGGTGTGTGAGCATATTTTACTAAACACCTGAGCAGAGATGCCGGATGGATCATCTCCAGCTGCTGTGGTTGTGCCAGGCAAAGCCCGGTCCTCTCCGCGGGTTATTGGCAGCAAGGCTTGAAGCTGGGTGAGCAGCGCTCCTGGCTTACCCGTTCGCCTCCCTGCACATCTCCCGTACTCGTCCGTCAGGCCCTTTCCTTGCCTTACAGCAGCACCTAGTGGATTCTCTGTAGGTTACTGCCCAGAAATCCCGAAATCCGGAGGGGCCCCCAAAGCGCCTGTCTGCCTGCGCCTCGCAGCGGTCAGCGTGCGGCCGGCCCAGGGATTTCCTCCGCCCTCGCTCGGTGTGATCGCTTCAGAGCAGATTGTGGTAACCTGCAGGGAAAGGAGGCATGTGGTTTCCTTCTTTTTGAGAGCAAAAGGCTATCTTACATGTGATGCCGGGTCTGTGGTTTCCTTCTTTTTGAGAGCAAAAGGCTCTCTTACATGTGATGCAGGGTCTGCGCAAAGGGTGACTCAGAAGTGAAAGCTGCACTCTCTCAGTGCAGCTCAAGAGAAGGCTTGGAGAAAGAGATGGGATGATGAGGACATTTTATTAGATGTTTTACAAAATGCCACTATCTGTGCATGTGTTCCTTCTGGTAATTATTTTAATGCTTTGATCAGGTTCAACCTGACAAATGGTAGAAGACGTGGAAATACTAAGTTTCCCACGGGTCAAGAATGTTTGGGGAGCAGCAAAGTAGAAGAAGAAGCTCTAATTAGTGTTCTGCCAAGTAAAAGCAACAGCATTAACTTTCTAAAGAGTAGCAGGAATTGATAGCAAAAGCATCAATTGATAGCAAAAGCATCAATTGATAGCAAAAGTGGTTCCAACCACAAAACCTCCACTGAGCTACTGAGCACCAGCAGTCTGTCCTCTACACACAAACCTGTAGAAAACTGGGCTTCACACCTCCCACAGCAAATGGTTCTGGTACCACCAGGTGTACAAGCTGTGCCCAGCCCCCAGCACGTGGCATCCGAGGCAGTGAGAAGGCTCATCCTGAGTGTCTGACAGCAGCTGTATTGTGGGGGCTGAGCCCGGATAACCTCTCTTGGAAGGGCAGTGCCACTCCAGCACGATGCTTCTGGGGTCCATGGCTCAATGGCTCCAAACTTGGAGCAGAGCAGTATAAGGCAGCTGGTTGAATTGCAGAAGATATGGGAAACAAGTCCAAAATTTGGTTATTCTTTTAAAAATCCCACCAGTGCAGAGGCCTAAAATGATCAAATGAATGCCCAGACATGCAAGCAGCGACTTTACATATTTGCACCTCTGTAGAGTCTCACACCTTCAGAGATGGGTCTCTCAAAAGCAGTCAGATACTGTTCTGGTAATAGTCCAGACTACTGTTAAGGCACAGACATCTTAAACAGACTGTACAGAAACATGATAAAAGTCAGTTATAAACATTAAGGCAGTGAAAACTGTAGGAAAACCTACCAAAAGGGCAGAAGACAGACATTAGAAGTACATTCTTTATAGCCCTTTGGGTTGGTGTATTCCCATAGTACACCAATAAAACATCATGGTCAGTGTTTAATAAATACAGTGGTGTAATAAATACAGTGGTTTAATAAATACAGTGGTCACAGGAGTAACTGATGCTGATCCAGTTTATGGCAGAGAAGAAACAAGTTTGTTTAGATATGTAAGCCAATTGTCACGTTGGTGAATTTCCCCTTGTCCTCTGGGTTGCTACACTTGGATTTTGTGTTTCCAGGGGAGCATGGGTAGCAGATTCCTGAAGGCAGATGCTGCTGTTGCTATTGCAGTGCTTCAGGATCTCAGACAAGCAGCAGCAGGACAAGCTGCACATGCTGTGAGGCTTCGTGCTTACTAGCAGGTGCAGGCAGTAGCTAAATCTCATGTGCTTTCAGCAATAAAAGCTGTTGATTTACTTGTTTAGGTAATGAAGAAGAAAAAAGCCCACGTTTATTTTTGAAGTTGTTAAGTAAACTGATATTTTGAGGGGGAAAAAAGTTGCTAGGGAAAAAATTTCCATTCTGTTACTTTTTATAAAATCTTACAAAGCCTCCTTCCTTTTTTCTGTTTCTTACAAGCCGTGTTACATACCTTATTTTATTCTAACAGTACTTCATTCTCCTAGGAGTTACACATGTAAATCTTTTACACTCAAATGTGACACTTAATGAATGTATCATATTTGATAGAATTCCTTTACAGAATAATGCTTGATTAACACATTTCTAGCTAATAAGATTACCATGGCTAAGATCTGTGTTAATTCAAATAAGGCTTTTGATTTTGTACAGTCATTTCTTTGTATTTTATTTTCAGTTATAATGACTTTCTTGCACTGCTTCTCAAAAGCATTTCTAAAATGTATGTTTAGGTACATGATTTGAGAAATTTTAGGCTTGTGCTACCCTTATCTACTTATTTTCATGCTGTTATGATTGGAGATTATTTTTCTAATTAGTATTCCTGTCATCAACTGTCTTCAAAATATTTTTTTACCTTCTATTTAATCTTACGCAGAATTATAGCACAAATTACAGATATAGCAGTGTTGAGAGCATCAAGAATACAAGATAGTTATGTGTGCAGTTCAGTATAATCCATTGATATTCCATTGTATAAAACAATTCTGACAAGTTCAGAATCATAAAAGGAGAAGAAATGCCTGGTATTTTTGTGGTCTTTTTTTCTAAGACAGTTTTCAAATGCATTACAATGAGCGCTAAGCAATGTTTTCATCTGGAAATATGATTTAATCTTTCCAGGACTGTGAAACATTGGCTTGTCCTTCTTGTATTAAATAGTTTATTTTGCTCACTGTTGTTTTTAGCTTGAGGGAAGCACCTTTGAGGTCTTACCCTGCACTCTCCCTTTTCCAGGTTTCCTCCAGTACTTGCCAGTCTGATACATCTAATTCTACAGAAGCCTGTCAGAAGTCATCATTGTTTCAGTTTGCAGAGGTGAGTTTCGTTAAAAAAGGGTTTTCTTCTAAGTGTATCCTTTTAAGAAGCATCTGATGTCCAGCTAAAGAAAAATCAAATGTCTTTAACTAAAATTGATGCTTTTATTTCTTGCCTCATTTTTGGTTTTATGCTGTTGAATCATTTATCAGGTTGGTAAGGCTTGAAGTGCAGGAGAGTGTGTTTAGGACCCTGGTGGAAACCCAAGTGCAATAATGGAGCTGTGGTTTAAGCTGTAATTTGGAGATATGTCATTCCTGCACTTAGTTTTAAACTAGAGCCTTATTAACTAAGGTTTTAACATATGTTTGGATGTTTCTAATCTAGTGTGGCTGCTTTAGTCATCGGCTCCGTCAAAAATCATTCTAGTTCTTAAATCTGCAAAATTTTCTTCTAGAACCATCAAACAGCTCTATGCAAGTGTGCTTTAATTTTGCAGTGTACAGTATTTTTGTCAACATACTCCAGTTATTGCTAGAAGTGCAACTGTGGTGTGTGTTGTTCTTTTTCTTTGAAGAAAGTTTCATCCAAGTCTTAATGGGTTTCACAGATATAAATAACATGACAAAAATGAGAATGCAAGGAACTCTCTGCAAGCATCACTTGTTTCTTGAAATAATCATAATACATGACACAGAAATATTTAGTTGTATAGGTACTGATTTACAACTCACTGGGTAGTTTTTAAGTAAGTGTATATGGAAAGAAATTTTGTCATAGTGAGGGCTTTTTATTACCTGTATTCACACCAGCTGTGAGTCTGACTTGTGTGTCTTTATTACCCATTGCCTTGTGCACATTCATACTCCTCCCTAAAAGATCATCACTTTGGGAGCAGATACATTGCAATCCTAGCACACAAGAAATGGGACTTCTTTTTCAGTTGGACATTTTAACATCAGTGCACAAGCCCTTGAATTCCAGCTTAAGATCTGGGTCTTTCAAATGTATTAGAAATAAATTGGAGCACTGATCCTTTATTTCTGATTAAAGATAATGGCCAGAGTGAAGTAGATTAGGCTCTTAAACAGCCTGCTGGCTTTTCTTGTTAGGAAGAGGAGATGCCTGGTGTGCCAGCAATGAAAAGCAATACTTAGATGCTTCTTAGAATTGGTTAATTCCAGTATCACTTATGACACTTCTGTGGTAATGATTCAACATCCATCTTCCCATATTTCTGAGGTGCTTCTGTGTGCTTATACTGTCAGTAGAGCAATGTCTTGTATTGAATTTCACTGCTGAATCTTTTAAAGAGTAAGACAAATACCAGCTCGCCTAATTGTTTCAGTTCATTTTACAGTGCCAAAGGAGGGAGGTGCCAGTTGCATGTGGTAGTAGGCAGGAATTGTGTACTGCCAGATACGCCCTTGCTAAGGGTTTCTGACCTCAGGCTTTTCCTTACCCATCGAAGAAAATGTTTAGTGGGTGCTAGGAAACAAGCTCACCTGCATTGCTAAAGCATGTGGTTTAGAAGTAGCCTACTGACGATCAGTACTTAGAAATGCAAATTAGCTAGTCTTATTTTTCAAGGATGTTAAACATCCTGTGGAGAGGATGCACCTAACCAGTGCATGGTAGGTATGTGTGTCAGTGGCAAAATAATTGATACTTGCAGTGAAGTCTGACATTAATCAGAGGTGTCATTTGCAACAAAACTAATCGACACAAGTTAAACAGTATGAAATGCAGTTAACTTAGTGTGTGGGATAGATCTGGTGTCTCAAAATACCTGGCGCACATTGTGTTTCTATCCACGCTTTACCTTCTGTACTAAGTAGCAATTTGTGCTCTGTCATCACCACCATTCTGCAGTCTCAGGTCTTCCACTGAACTGTGAAATACAATACAGTGTTAAGTACTTGTTGCTAACCCTTCTTTTATATATCAGGAGGCAAATAAAAGCCCTTCAAAAAAAGCTTATTTTGTAGATCCTAGGAAGGATTTTCCTTCTGAAAAATAATTCAAGATTATCATTTCACAGATCACCTGTTTATGTGTTTCCTGGAAAACAGATACTGTTTGTTCTAAGGGTGTGTTGGGACTCGTTTGCATTCTCTGGAGTACCAGGAATCTTTTTATGTCAGATTATAAATTTAGCATGTTGAAGTGTGATACTGAAACTGAACAGTTAGGTAATACAAGCATAATTGTTTTCCTGACAGATCTCTTCCAACACGTCACAGCCTGGAGTCCTGGGGGCAGTAAAACAAACGGAGGAGTCTGCATTGTTTCAGTTTGCTGAGGTACAATGGCTGAATGTGGTGGGGGAGGATGGGAGGAAGCAAGGAACCCTAAGAGTTGCCACTGAATGGCTAAGCACCCTGTATTATCAGAGATTCCCATCAAGAGATGTGTATCTTCCTAACAGTATTGTGTTAAGAAACCATGGGGTGAATAACCAGTGACTGGATGAGATGTTGGCCAGTTCTACCAGCTGAGAGATACTGGGGATTCCGTACCCAGAGGACGGAACCAACTGCAGACTTACTATCCAAATGGCCTTTTAATTTACATCCAGGAAAACAGCAATTAAAAGACATTCTGAAATAGCACTGCACTGCCTGTGGAAGAGGCTGCAGCAGGGCAGAATAGTGATTGTCCTAGGGGCAGGAATTATTTGGAATCCTTGCAGGTCAAAGGAAGCTTATCACAACAACCACAAGAATATTTAACAGCATCAGTTAGGTGGTGAATTATCAAGCCTATCAGTTTCCCATAAGTATGTAGCCTTTCTGCCTTCCTCTACATACTGAAGATTGGGAGTTTGTGAAATGCTGCTTTTAGGAATTTCTTCTCCCATGTGTTGAATATGCCTCTGTGAATTGATTTTCTGCACATTTACTCTTCTTGCCCATTTGGGGGAGTCTGATACTGCTTGCAGAATCATTTAAGCTGCAGGTGCATTTTGTGTGTGTCTGAAAAGGCTGGGATTGGAGCTGGTGCTATTGCAGAGGAGCATAAAGGGATTAAAAGATACCCTGATTGTTACTCTGTGTTTCATGCACTTCCTTCTGTGAAATGTTGAGCTGATTTGTCTGCTATGCTTTTTAGCGTGGCTGGAATGGGTCTTAGTGTTTTCTTAGGCAGGCCAAGGAAGACAAATCAATTTACTGATTCAGGTGTCACAAAAATACCTAGCTACAAACACTCCTATAAAAGATACAATGCAGTTAATATCTCTAATAATGAAGGTATTTTCATATGTACCACAGCTTTGAAAGTTAGAAGTCAATTTGCAAAGCTCTTTTGAGAAAATTAGTGGAATTGAGCAGGATGAAACTATGTGCTGAAGCTAGACTTTTAAACCAAGTTAAAAGATACAAACGAGAACATTTCTTGTTGATTTTATTGCAAAATACTGGACTAATACTACAAGTGAATCTGCTAACTTAGTTGCAAAAATATCAAGTCATTCTGGGTAGTTGCAGAGTTGAACACAGTATGTATTGCATTTAGTACAACATTCTTAAATTGTTATATAAAACCTGGCTTAGCCATACTCTCAGAATTTCACAGAACCTAAGACCATTTCGTCTCCTAATTGAACAAACAAAATTACAAACCTGAAGATTGTCATATGGATGTGATAGTGCATTAAGTTGCATTCCACTATGCTGAGTGAGCTCCTTTGGCACATTGGAGTGCACATATGAATGTTAGGTAGAAGAGGTGCTTAGAAAATCAACTAGGATTTACTGAGGACAGTTTTAGAGTCAGGGTTAATCTCTTTTTCTTGTAAAAATATTTAAATGTGTGTGCAGTCTGGAGGGGTTGATTTTGTTCTGTGGCTGGAAATAGGAGACAAATTCAGTAAAGAGGAAAAAAAATTAAAAACCTACCTTAGCCATGGTTATTCTTGCTGTGAAACCTTAATGACAGTGATGAACATAATTTTTTATCTATAGCAGTAGAGAAATGACATTTTTTCTAAGCTTGTAGCCTGGTTATTTAATTTAGGTTGCTCCTGGGGAAAGTATTGAGCATGTTACAGAACCTCTTTAAGCTTTCTCCCCTGCTATTAAAGCTGCTTGTGTTCTTTCAGCTATAAGGGCTTTCATTTGCACAGGCTGTCACTGTGAAATTTGGCAAAAGTCCTATTCCTTACTGTGCCACTTCTTACTGCATCTTGTCTATATGAACACATTACTGCATTTAGAGAACTAAATTATGGCAAGCAATTTGCAGTAGGCTGCTGTCATCAATGTGCTACAAAAGAAAAAAGAGAAGGAGAGAAAGTAGTTATTTAACCAGTAGCCAAGTAGACCTGTGAAGAAATATGAAGTGTGCTCTGGTCTGATGTGCCTGGAGACTTCTGGCAGCCATCCCAGCTCAGTTTTGGTTCTAGCTGGGTGTTCCTCATATGTTGCCTTTCTCTTCACCGCCCTTGCAGCAGGGTGAGTAAGAGGTGCCTCTTTGTGAAGACAGCAATCCCATTGAGTAGGTTTGTCATTTAAAACAGACACCTTTACCCCAGGAGTACAAGTGCCCTGTCACTCAGAAACAGCTCATTATGTGTAGAATAGCATGGGACTGTTTTTGTCTTTACAGCCTCAGTTAGTCTTTCATCTGGTTGTCTAGCCCAAGTGCTGTAGTTGTCAATTAAAGCTGTTCAGGATATGCCTAATGAGGCCTGCTCAGTGACTTGCCACAACAGATGATGAAAATCCTGGAAGCAAGACTTCATTCGGTTCTGTGGGTGCACAGGCAAGTGCCTTGGAGGTCTTCAAAGATGATGTGACATCCTCATAAGAGCTTTTTGAAGTTTGTATTGTTGTCAAGTTATGCTTTTGGCTTTCTCTGCTTCTGACCTTGCAAGTAGTTGGCCCTACTTTTGTCCTTCTCATTTGGACCCGTATGGAAAGGCTGTGATTTCTGAGCAGTGTTCCTTAGGGCAGTGGCTGTTTGCAGGCTGGCTGCTCACAGGGACTGGTCACTGTCCCCTTCCTTGCCATGAGAGGGAAGCAGAGCAGATGGGACCCCTTGGTCTTACTGCATCTGTGTTTGGCAAATGTGAACAGATGGTGGTGATTGCTTCCTTGAGAGGAAAGATGAGTACCTCTTGGATTTACTTTCCTAAACTCTTACTCATTGTTAAAGAAAAGGCTTCTGGGGTATGGAAACAAAAGAATTGCTAGTTCAACCATCTTGAAAATAAAATTAATCCACAACTACCAAACTCTTTGCTTTCAGCAGCTTTTCTAAATTTTTTTCTCAAAGTAATTTAATTTAAAAAAAACAAACCAAGCAAAAAAAACCAGTCACGTGCAGTATGCAACAAGGTGGATGTTTGTGGTTTTTTTTTTTTGCTAGTCCCTCATGTTACTGTTACTTTCATTTAAGAAAAAAAAGCATGACATGGATGGTTTTGTCCATGCTGCATTCTTACATACTCACTTTGGGAAGGTTTGCTCTCTGTTTATTTCTGTGCAGAACAGGAAGTTTGAGCTTCCAAAACTTTTGGTCAAGATACCTTAAAATTTGGAGTGTAAAAACTAGTGAGTGTTTGCTCTTCCAGCTTCCATATGTAAAGCTGTAATCTTCTCAGGTAAAGAAAAATGTATTTGCTGTTTGGCCACATACTGAAATTATTAAATGTTTGTGTTGGAGGAAGATGAAAAAGTAGTTCTAGGAGGAAGATGAAAACGCCTGTTCTAGGAGGAAGATGAAGTTTCTTTTGCAAATGAAAATGTAATATAATAGCTAAAGTCCCACCTGTACAGTAATAAAAGATAGTAACTTGATCCTACTGAGTTCCCACAATCCTCCACTTGAACCTCTACATAACTAAAGGACTGTTTGTAGTTGTAATTTTGGAGATTCTGTTTATTCTTAAGTCTGGGAGATGTTCTTAAACCAGAGAACGGGATCTGTAATCTCAATTCTGTCACTTGTTGTTTGTTTTCTTAGCTCTTTAAAGGTTGGGGTTTGGTTTTTTTTTCTGATATGAAGTGTCTGCTTCCTCTTTCTTTTAGTACTAGTTTGTCTTGTTACTGTTTCCTCAATTTCTGCATCAAGAGGCAAGATATGCCTGTATGTTCTCAAGTTATAATTCGGTGCATGTGGGTGTTGTTCTCTCCTTTTTCTGCCATTCATATTATGCGGGGAAAAAAATCATTGAGATGAGCATTTGTTAAAAGAGAAAGATAAAAAGTTGAAGTTCAGTGTACAAAATCACTTAGTCAAGTGGAGTCCTGAGCAGGTTCACTGAACTGTCTCAAAGCAAAACTAGGATGCTGAAATTTCAGTTTAATATTAAAAAATTCAGTTTAATATTAAAAATTACTGCTAGTGCACATTTGAGTATTATTTGCTGTATTTAAATAGGTTTAAGTGAAATGGATGTCTTGGATTTTGGTGGAGGAGGATGTCGTGGAGAGTGTAATAATAAATTTTTTGACAGGTAATTGAAAGCTAAATTCTTCAAATAACCTAATTCAAAAGAAAGAATTAATTACAAGGAGAAAGGCAAACATAATTTTTGCATGTGGAAGATCATAGAACCATAGGATATTGTGAATTGGAAGGGACCATAAAGCTCATCTTGTTCCAACCCCCCTGCCACGTGCAGGGACACCTTCCACTCGAGGTTTCTCAAAGACCCATCCAGCCTGGCCCTGAGCACCAGCCTGTCTGGGCCACCTGTTCAGTGCCTCATCACCCTCTGAGTTAAGAATGTTTCGTAACATCTGCCATAAACCTGCCCTCTTTCACCTTAAAACCATTTGCCTTGTCCTGTCACTACCTGCGCAATCATGGTCCCAAGTGTGATTTTTGTGGTGAGGGAGATACCACAGAAACACTGATGATTTTGTCCCAAGGCTTTTAAAGGCTTCTAAGTCAAATACTACCATGCAAAGCCATGCCAAGCCAAAAAAAGGTCACATATCAGAAAAATCTTGCATTTCTGAATTTATAATGCTGCACTGGAAAGCGGGTCTGAAAAAAATCTGCTGTAAAAGCAATTCCCTAAAGTGGTAATGGTAGTTATTTACTTATCAGAGGTGCTGGCACACCAACAGCTCTTTGGAAGGCTAGATTTAATCTCCAGACATAGGTCTTACTTCCTTTTTCATAACTAAAGAAAGTGAAACAATAACTGCCTGTGAGGACAGATGGTCCTTATCTATGTCTAAATAATGGGAAATACTGCCCAAACCTTCTGAGAGAATTTTATTTAACCTTAACAACTTATTTAACCTTAACAATATGCAATAGGGCATATTTTTAAGCAACAGGTATGATTTGTTCACTTGGTCACATAAAAGAGATGTGAAACATACAGCGTGAATATTAGCTGTGGACAGTACAAACATAGAGTATCCATGAGCATAATCCAAGGAAGGAATGTGGTATTTGCTTATATTCTCCTGTTTTCTACTTATCTGTTAAGTGTTTCTTGGGTGGGGTTGCCTGTCTGAAGTAGGTCCTTCTGCCAGAAAGAAGTAAAATTAACTGATTTAACTAATCTCTTATTTTCCATTCCTTTTTCCCCCCTCCCTTTCTGTCTTTCCTGTGTGCCACTGAAATATTTTCTTCTCTGTTCATTTGTAACCTAGATCTCATCAAATACTTCCCAGTTGCCAAGTCCTGAGCCAGTAAAGCACTGTGGGAAGTCGGCACTCTTCCAGTTGGCAGAGGTAAAGTTATACCCACTAGTGTCAGAAGGGGAGGATGTGTATAACTTCTCCACAAAAAAAGTATGAATTGTTTAAGGTTTGCTCTAGTATAAAATTTGGTGTTTTCATAAAAATAGATTAGTAAATAATGATATACCAAGAGAAGTAGGCAGTGGCTGTGGTCCCAGGGACCTAGTCTTTTAGATGCTTGTGAATGTGCTTATTTTCTTAGAGACAGCACAGAAAGTTACACTTCTTTTTAGGAAATTTAGCTTTATAATGGTAATAAAAACAATGCTCAGGAGAACGGCAAAGACAGAAGATAACAGTATTTTTAATGAGGAGCTGCATACCAAGATTAAAAAAATAAAGCTTTAATTATGATGATTGGAAGGTGCATTGCTTAATCAGGGACTGAGAATAGGAAAAGAAGAGTAGACTTTGAGGTCATCAGGAATCTGTGTCAAGAGTTGAAAGTTGATGCAGTGTATTAAATTTTGAAATTGGCAACTGTCAGCAGTAATCAAGAATGCTGGGTCAGGTTTCCTCAAAGTCCTAGAAATTCTCTGTGAGTCTTAAATATAATGTTGTAGAGGTTTTCTCTTTGATATGGATGAGACACTCAAAAATCTCTGAGGTTTGATGTGCAGATGCTATTCTTTGTGAAGATTGAAAGATGAAGATACATGCTGTATTCCAGACAAATAAGGGAGTATGCTAGCACATTACCTGTACACTTTTTTTGTTGGTTTTTGTTGTGGTGTTTTAGTTTTTTATTTCAAATTCACATCCTGTTTCAGTAAGGAAAATGGTTCTCTGGATCCTGTCTAGTTGCAGCCAGCCCTAAATTCTTGCTGGTGAGATCAGTCCCTCTCAGGAAAAAGGCAGAGGTTGGAAGCATTGAAATGAAAGTATTTCATGTGTTGTTCTATGGATTGTCTTGCAAGACTGTGGCTTTATAGGAACTTAAATGAGTGGAAGAAAATCTGCCTTACTGTACAGACAGTCTCTGGCAGTAGTAGAGTTTGTGACTATATGCTCTATTGCCAGCAGTGTCTGTGCAAGGGTGATTACACCCAACTGTCGTCAGTGATCCATAAGGGTATTTGGCTTTTGCAGCTCTGGGCCAGCAGAAGGGCTGGTAGTATTTACTCAGGGACACCAGAAGTTTGTAACATGGCCTCTAACAGGACAGCAGCAGGCTGAGTAATGCTGTTCTGGAGTAAGGCTTATTGCTGTGTGCAGCCTGATTTTTAGAAGTCAGTGTTAGAAGTTGTGATGTGACTATGAAGATTGTGAAGCCCTAATTTAGTAGAAGGACAGATGCTTGTCCACAGGAGTGCACAGTTTGTACTGCAGGTGGCAGAAAAAGTGAAGCTAAGTCTGGCAGCATGACATTGTATGTTGGACAGGTTTCCATGATTGCTCAGATGGTGTCCTGCAAGCCTAATTTAATACACAAAATGGACCTTAAAGGCTCTTATTCAAGCAGGGAAAAACACAGCAGATGTGCTAGGCACATCTTCTATATCTAGCTCTTGTAGGACATCAGTACTATTGATTTTTTTTCTTTTTTTTTTTTTTAGTTTTGGAGATCTCTAATGTTGGATCATAGTTGAATAAATTATATTAAGTTTTCAGATAGCAGTTCAGTCCCTGTTTGGAGTATCCCAAATAAACCATGTTCATAATCACCTCGATCGAGGGTGTCTTAGGTTTGCAAGTGGATTTAGCAGACAGCTGTGCTATGCTGCTGTAACTCCAAACTGCAGATGCTGTGCTCTGGAGGGGACTACTGTTTCCGTGCTGCTGGCATGGCAAGTGTCTGGTGTGTGGGAGCCTGTCTTCTTCAGCATACTACTTTGCTCTGCTCCTCCTTCATCTCTTTGCTATGTAGATTAAACAATTTTATCTTCTTTTTTTTTCCCCTCTTCCCTATCCCTTCCTTTTTGATATTTCACAATATTTCACAGATGGTGATTAAAATAAAATGCAGAAGGTGGTTTAATTATTTTCTAAAACTTCTGAGGATTTCTAAGTTTGTACAAATGGTTGGAGCCACTCTGCATTCTGAAGCCTGGGAGGCTGTTGCTGTTCAGCTCTGCTGAGTCCCTTCCTGTCTTTAGTCTTCAATGTGGAGGCACAAGAGCGAAGGGAGGCAGTGCAGGAGTGGAGCATCACCTCACCAAGGCAGGGGGGCCACTGCACAGCACTAGCAGCACCTGGCTGTCAGCAGCATGTGGAGGCCTGAGCTCTGATGGTCAGAGCTTGGGAGGTGCTGTGAGAAGCTGCACCTTCCAGGAGATGCAGAGACAGGGTTGGTTTTTGTTTATTTCCTTTATGGCGGTGACAGGCCAAATTCTGCGATCAACTTTGTAGGCCCATGTTGGTTGAGAGCAATGAAAACTGAGTTTGTGGGTACAGGGAGAGACAAAAGGGTGTAAATACCTTGGTTCCCCGGTCCCTTATAACTTCACTTTCTTATGCAGCCTAAAGAAGGAAGTATAAGAAACCCACAAGCCTGGTCTGAGATGTGATATGTCCTTAAAAATGTAACATTTTTTTCATACTAGTGGCCAATCCTGATACTGATACTGTTAAAGTTGTTTAGAAAAGATCGTTTCCTTGCACCTAGCTCAAAACTGATACAAAACACTCAAAAGTACTGAAAAGGATCATGGCCTAATACAGGAAAAATATTCTGGAGGATAATTAGCTGCATGCTTGCATGACAGCTTCCTTTTATTCTGAGGAATACTAAAGATTACCAAAGGCTTGAGGGCTTCTACTTAACTTTGGGTTCAGTGCATCTCTTTTATATGAGTCCTATAGGACACCAAAAGGCAAATCATAACCTGAAAGAAATAGCCTCCTTAACCTGTAATAATGAAATAATTAAAAATTTTGGAATTCAGTGTCCTGCTAAGCCTTTAAAAACACCACCAGCTGGGTGGCATGCTAGTGTAGATTGTTGCTTAACTGCTGGAGTCTGTTCCTGTGTGAAAGAGCATGTGTTTCAGTTCATGCTGTTCTTCAAAGGGAGTCCTGACAAGAAAAACCCCAAATGTGCAAGTATTGTTTAGTGTACAGTAGCATTATCCACCAGTGCTGCAGTGGGCTTTTATTCATACTAGCATGCACAGGTCTACACTTCTTTTTTAGTATATAATCTTATTAATTAATTTTAGGAAGGGGAAAAACAATCCATTGAAAAGCTGTGTCATAAACATAAAAGAATTGGTAGTGACCAAAGACTGTTTTATTTGTGTTGATTTTTCTCTCCATAGATTTCTTCAAGTACATCCCATTCAGGGCCTTCGGATTTAACAAAACAGTGTGGAACATCAGCATTATTTCAGCTGGCAGAGGTAATACTAAAACACTGGTGACTAATTGCCCCAGGTGCAGTGGGGTGGAGAAGTTAAAGCTGTTGATTGCCAAAGTCTGCAAGGCAGAACAGTGATACAGTTGTAATTGCACCGCTGCTTACAGAACCATTAATTATCATGGCTCAGATGCCACAAGTCACGATTTCCCCAGATTAGCCATCAGCTTAGAGGTTTCTAAGAGTCTGGTGCAGTTGATAAGTACCACCAATTCCTGGTGGCAAAGGGACTTTCTTGCAACTGAACTGGAGTCAGTTTCTTATTTAGGCTTTGAGGACTTAGGGCTTAGCTGAAGGACACAAATAGTTGAGAGAGAGGACTGGATGGCTGTGTTATGAAATTCAGGCATTGCCATTACAAATTCATGTTAATAGTCATGAGCTGCTTTCATTTATTTTTGCTTTTCGTGCCCATTTTATTTTTCAGGTGAACTAACAGGTCAATAACTTACATAGAAGTTTTGCTATGGTACTCTCAGCAGATCTTCCTTCTGGGAGCAGTTAAAACCAATGGCACTTCATTGAAATTTTGCCTTTTTTTGTTTCTAAACACTTTTTTTAGTTTTCCCAGTCTTGAAGATTGTTTAATTGCAAGTTTGTTTGCTGACAAGACAGAAGTCACTTTTTTTGTAGCCACATCTGTAGCTCTGTACAACTGGCTACTGCAGAAGAAGCAAATGTATAAAAGGAAAAAATCCATTGGCTATGGAATGTATGTTGAATTGACAAAATATTTTTAGTCCAGTGAGCTCCATCTTAAAGATTGAGCTTCAGCTTTTGAAAATCACAGGCTGTGCTTAACATTGCAGTGTAGTAAAAAAGTCACAGAAGCAGCTTTGTACCACGAACCCACATCAGTTGTGGAGTTCTCCTTTGCCTAGTCTAACCTCCTTCCCAATAGATACCATGTATTGCCCAAGCTCTGGTACTTTACAGTGCTCAACCCAGCTTATCCTGAACTAGATCAGTAATTTCTACCTTGGGTAGCAAGAATTTTGGAAACCTGCTACAAAAACATCCAAATCATTGGTGTTATGTTCTTACATAAATTGGTATGAGAGACTTTTTCAGTTTGCAAGGAAAAAAAGCCTTGCCAATTTGAGAAATCTCAAATGGACCTAAAGAGAACCCATGTGTCTCGGGGAGGTACATCCATACTGACCACATGGCCTGTGGGCTGAGCTGTGGGAAACTTCTGATGTCTGGTTCAAAGCAAGCCTCTTCCATCTGGTTTTGCTCCAGGTGACTGGTTGACATTTGTTCTAAAAACAAAACTGCACTGGGAATTCAGCTTGGGGGCTTTGAGAGAGGACAGTAAGAACAAAGCATGTCTTCCTAAGGGCTGTTGGTTGGTACCGTGAAGGACTACCTTCTGTAGCCGTGTCCACATAGCTTACTTAGGAGATCCAAACCAGAGAGGATCTCCTAAGTCATTGCTGTAGGAACATGGCAGTCTGAGGACCTTCTGACAGATCTTTTTCTTAATGTCGATGTTCCTCACATAGTATAAGGATTTTGGTTTCCATTAGTGTTATCTCTAGGAGGAGATAACCATGGCAACCACTGCTGCTTTGCCGTTCTTTGCAAAATAAGTCTGTGACATGAGAAGAAAGATTTGGAAGGCTTTTGTACTACCTTCCAAATTATTTCCTACATTCAAGTAAAAAAAAAATAATCTCAGTTAAGGAGATTCAGTAAACATTTTTCCCTCCCTCCTTCAAGGCCATTTGGAAAATGGAGAAAGGAATTGTATTAGGGACATTTGAAAGTTGAAGGGGGAACGGATGTAGTAGTCAGAGATAACTCTGTTCTGTTGCATTTCATATATTCTGAAAATCTGTCTAGTAGTGGGTTTCCAGATGATATAAAGAGCCTTAAAGGAAACACCACTGAGATCAGATGGAGTCTTTTTCTATTAGAGCAATGAACCTACCAGCCTTATTCTGGCACTTAGCCCTCATCCCATTGCATCAGTTTCAGCATGTCTTCAGCCTGTTTTTCAGTATGGTCCCCTTAGCACAGTTTGCTTTCCTAAATTAAAATGCCAGAGAGATTCCCTGTTAAACACTGTTAGTATAAGTAATTCCCTGTTAGTATAAGTAATGTTAACAGTAGACTTTTGTTTCATGGGACTGTTTTTAAACTTATTTTAGATGTGCCTTGCTTCAGAAGGAGTAAAAGTGAAAGAACCTGGGAAAACAAAAGTGGAAGCACTGGAAGATGAGGAAGGGGAAGTTTCAGAGGACATGGAAGTAGAACTGGAGAAAACAACAGTAAAAGACTCCAGTAATAGAAAAGTAGAACAATCAGAGATAGAAAAAATGCAAAACCCAGATGAAACAAAAGCTGAGGAATCAGAAACTGCAAAATGCAGAGAATTTACTAGTCTTGCATTGGAAAACAGTCCTTTTGAGAGGAAGGATAACACAAAGGATCACGTGTGCCGTTCTCCAGAGCTTTTCCTGAGTGACATGACTATCCTTGGGCTAAAGCCAGAAAAGATAAAGAAGAAAAAGAAAAAAAATAAGTTGGACCGGCACACAAATGAAAAATCCACCCCCAAAAAATCTTGTAAAAAGAGGCAGTCCTCCGAGTCGGACATTGAAAGTGTAATGTACACAATTGAAGCCGTGGCCAAGGGGGACTGGGGTGCTGAGAGACTCACGGATACCCCCCGCAAAAAGAACCGCCCTGTCTCAAATGTGAAGGGAAGCATGTTGGATACAAAATCACCAAAGAAAAAAGTGAAATCAAAAGAAAAGAAAACATCAAAGGAGAAACCAACGGAGACCACCAAAGAATCCAAGCTTCCCGATTTCCTAAGTATTGAAGCCAGCAAGGAAGTACCGTGTGAGGCTTCTGATAACATTAAAGTGGAACCACTGACCCCAACAGAGGAGGTGGTACCCCAGAGCTTACCAGAACAGGTCAAAACTGAGGACAGTGACTGTGTTAAAAAGATAGAAACCTGTGGCTCCAGGAAATCAGAGAGATCTTGCAAAGGTGCTCTTTATAAAACTCTGGTGTCAGAGGGCATGCTCACATCTCTGCGCGCTAACGTGGACAGAGGTGGGTGGCTTTGAGTGTTTTGTTTACAGCATGAACTGCAAAAGCCTGCCTGGAGTGGGAGGAAAAGCAAAAATCCATGTTTAAGCTGGAGTTTGAGCAGTGTGCAGTGGGAATATTGTGTCTGGCCACCTGAGATGCTAAGGACAGGTGCAGTGTCTGGGCTCCCTGTTCCACAGCAGGTCTTCTGAAGTCTTGCAATCTGTGTTCCTGCTTACCTCACAAACTCCTGGCTGCTCTATTTTTATCTTTCATTATCTGAGTTTTCACTTCTTCACTGAAGTCTTTGTTGTTTAATATGTCAGCCTGCTGGTAGATGTGTGCAGGACCTGTGATGTGTGTAACCCCGAACAATTACCTTGTTTCTATATAAACAACTCTTGTGGTTGTGAGCATAGTTCTCAATCCTGCAAGAAGCATATGGGTTCTGGTTTTGCAATTTTTGTTAGTTTTACTGTAGGCAGTAAGTGAGAGCCCTTTATCTTGTGGATGGACAAATTTGAGATAATATCTGTAAGCTTTCAGTGAAATGTCTGGAAGTTTATTTTTCCAACTGGTAGATTTATGTGTGTAATTAGAATAGTCAGAAAAGAAAAAAAGGTGTTTGTAATTTAGGGAAGCTTATTACTATATATCTCTTCATCTCTTTCTGCTTTATACCTTAAGAGATCATGACTTTTGAGATACTCCAGGAAAAGACAGGACAGGGCAGGCAGAATAGTTGTCAATATCATCATTGCCCAGTTTAAAAGGAAAAATGTTTTGTAACTGCCTTAAAGAAGGTCAGGCTTCATAAGTTGCTGTACTGACTGGGTACACAAGTTTCTTCTGAGTCTTTTTTTTTTGAACATTTTTCTAAAGATGAGAAACAATTTTCTGCTTTCATCACAGGAAAAAGAAGCTCAGGAAAAGGTAACTCCTCAGATCATGAAGGATGCTGGAATGAAGAAATCTGGGCCTTTTCCCCAAGTGGGACAAGTGGGAACAAGAAACTGAAAAAGACTAAGCCAAAGGAAGAGTTTGTTTTTGGGTAAGCTGTGGCTTTACACTTTTAGATGTTTCAGTTAGGTCAGCCTAATAATTTAAGACTGAGCAGCTAAGTGACCTGCATCTAACGCACAAATAATCACAATTCCAAAAATGAAAAACCCTGTGGAACTGAGTCATGCTCTAAATACCTGTCATTTATGTAGCAAAATAATTCCTTTGAGATCTTTCCAGGTTTACACCATTCTAAGTGAATTTGAATGGTGTTATTTGCTCAGTTCTAAACAAACCACACAGTATTTACCTGCTCAAAAAGTAGTGAAGAGGGTTACTTACATTTTCAGAGTACTTTGCAAGCGCTATTTAAAGTTCTGTGTAGGTGTTCAATCATCATAAACCAGATTAGACTAGAAAGAATAGATCTCTTTCGCATTTGGAGAGATTGCTTACAGAAGAATAGTAAACAGGGTTCTTATATTGGCAAATAATTATGATAAATATGTCATTTTTCTATTATAGAGAAAAGATATTTAAACTATTTATGTCTACCATGATGAAATTAAATATATCTTAAAAACAATTAATGAGTATAGATGCATTAAAATTTAGCAAGACTGCACAAAATTACTTTTCTAGTATACAAGTAATGGTTTTTGTATTACAGATTTATTTAGCTGCAGGCCTAGTAGTTAAATCTGGGTTGCCATTCATGCTTGAAAATTCTTGCAGATAGGAAAATGTATTTAAAAGGGGGAGTTGTTCCATATTTCATGCTTAAAATTATAATATGTTTGGTTTTGCAGGTTTGCAGTACCCTTTTCACAACCTAGTTTATGTGACATCTAATTGCAGCTCACATTCAGCAAAGATATTAAATCAGTGGGAGTCCCCTAATCTTGTTTATTGGAATAGTCAAGAAAAACTAGTTAAGAAAAAATCGAGCAATTTGCATTTTTAGAGCTTTATATAAGTTTTGGAAATATTTTAAGTTGAAAGTTTGAAAACTTTCCCACATAATGGTGGGAAAACTCATCACATCCTGTAGCATAAAAAAAAAGTAGTTGTAAATTATTTATTCAAAGATTATCTAGGAAACTTGTCTAAATCATTCATTCAACGCTACCCTCATTAGCTGGCTGGATGAGAAAATACACATTTTCCAATCTCTCATCTTTATTCAGTTGCATCATTAATGAGTATTATTTAGTGAACTCTGTAAAGGCAGAATTATGAATTTGTGAAGCGGTAAGTGCTGGAGAAGGTATCCAGCGTCCCTTTTCATTGCATTACCTATCTTCTGGCTACTTGAAGAGCTGGTTTTACCTCTGCCTGCTCCACTTAACTCCCTCTGCTCCCTTCAGCATCACATTTCAGCCTCATTTTGTACATTTGTGTCCTCACCCCTTCAGAATGACATCATTTTCATCATTTTCCCTGTGTCGTACCTTCCCCATCAGTAGATTCCCACATTTCGTTCCATGGTCTGGGTCAGATGTGCTTTCCCACTCCCTTGCCAAGCAGGGCTCTCCCTGCCTGTATCTCCTGGCAGGACTAGGCTGTGCAGCATGAACACCTCAGCTCAGCTACACATGTCTAACCAGGCTTCTGAGAGGGTCTTAAAATTCATGACAGTGTGGACTATTTTTTATTTCTTTAAATAATTAATCACTGACATAGAGATAGCAGCACTCCCCATTGCCTGCCTGCATGTCACACAAGTTATAAATTACTAGCCAGGATGGCAGCTCATCCACTGTCAAATGAGGTTTGGCCTTCCCAATTAGAGCAGCAGCCCCTCACATGCCCTCGGGGCAGGAGCTGAGGCAGGTGGGAACAGACAGTGGGAGAGAAGCTGAGTCAGAGCAGAAAATCACATGGTTTTGTGGTTGTCAGGGAACATCCATGTGGAAGAGAAAAAGGTAACAGTACCAAGCACTACTGATGTAAGAGACCTTTGTGATTTAAAACCAAAATAAAACATGTGTACACAAACAAACTAATCCCACCATGCACCTGGTCTGCAAAGAGCCAAGGCTGTATTTTAAAATGGAAAATCACTTCCTGAGAAAAGTAATAATTACAGAGAAAAAAATGAGGTATCTTTCTGTGTAACAAAGCTTTCAGAATGCAATTTGTTTGAAGTGCTGCTTCAGAAAGCATAGGGAAGTACCATGTTTCTTGTGATATTTCGAAGTGTGTAAAGGGCCATCCTTCCAACAGTCATGCCAACTTCTGTCAAGTTGAGGTTTTTCATAGCAAGGAGAATTAAAAACAAGTGGAAGATGTCATTGTTCCTCTATCATTGACAGTGCTATTTATAACCTGCCTAACTGTGTGCTTGCCTTTTACTAAAACACAATTTCTACTTCTGCCTGGCTGCAGAAATTTGCAGGAACAGAGTGCTTATGCAAGCCAGTGTATTCATTACAGCTGGAAATGCTGTGCCATCCTCTTTTGAGTGCTTTGTTTTCTGGCTATTAGGAGCAATCATACCTTGTCTGTGGATTTCTTGAGTTGTAGTTAGTCTGCTGACTGTCATTCAGGTTAGGCTGCAGTAGGAGGTGCATTGGCTTTCATGAAAGCATAAGCTAGTAGCATTTTTCATCTCACAGCAAATAAAATACGAGGGGAGAAAATCTAATCACCCAGAACAAATACAAAGCTAATTCCCACGCCAACAATTCATGTTTCAGAATATCCACAGAAAATTGATTTGTTTGACATTCTTCTGGTTTGAAATGCAATTTTAATTCTAGCGTAAGAACTTCTATGTGAAGTTATTTTATTGCTTTATTTATTGGTTTTACTATCTTTGTTCATTCCCCTCACAGAACAGACAAATCTCTTGTATGACTCTGTGCAGCAAACATGTCAGAGCTAAATGTCACCAGTATGACATTGATTTTTTTTTCCTAATTTTAACATATGCTACTAAGGTAATCAATTTGCACTGTTACAAATGCAGAAGCAGAAATGTACATTCTCATTCCAGAGTTGGATTAATATATGCTGGTTTGGTGTGTACAGTGTGTGCACTTACCTGATCCTCCCCTCTCTCTGTGTAGAAGGGTGTGTGTATATACACAGACATGCTCTTAAACAATATACTTTTTTCTCCAGAAAGAGTTACATTTAATTTGAACGGTTTTGTTTCCCATTTAGCTTAGCAAAATTGGAAGAAGAATTTGCAAAGAAATTCAACAGCCTCCCTCAATACAGTCCTATTACCTTTGACAGGAAAAATTCAGCTGTTTCGAGGAAAAAGCGAAAGATTGGAAGCGGCTCATGTGAACTACCAAAATCCAACAAAGGTAAGTTGCCAAGTGCAGGAAGTCCTTAAACAATGGCAGTGCTGTAACAAGCTCAGGAATTTATACATTCTTACTTTACTGTTACCTGTGGAAAGTCTGAAGTCAAAGAATTACCTAGCACTGCAGTTAGTTGGTTCTCATCCGGTTTAGTGTTCGGGCTGATGGTTTTCACTCTTGATTCCTGGTTTTCATGATAAGTAGAACTGGATAGAGTTTGTACACAAAATACCTTTCTCGTAGCAAGAAAGGTTTTCAAAAACATGAGTATTAGTGAGGTAAATTAATTTGACAAGTTTTCCCAGGAGAAAATGGGGAAAAAAGGGCATATGATCAAAGGTTATATTTTCTAAGCTTAGTTTTAATTTCACTGTAATTTTAGCATCTGTAAATTAAAATATAAGGTACCAGAGATGTCTGAATGAAACATCTGGAATTTTTCTTCTGTCAAGATTATAGTTCTGTCATAATTTTTGAGCAAAAATGCCCTGATATGATTAAAAAAAACTTAGAGGGCATGAAAACCAATTCTATACCCAGCTCCATTGCTGAGGCTCATGGAGGGAGAAACTCATGACACACTTGGCTATTTTTTTATACAGGAAACCTGTGACACAGAGGTGTCAGAGAAGTGACAGTGTAGTAGGGTAAAACTATTTTTATGCTGTGGCAGAAATACTGATACAAATATACAGTATAGAAGCATCACAAAATGAAGGAATTATATGCTAGTAATTCCACAAGACATAAGGCTGCTCAAAAGGATTCTCATCAGGCACAGTTTGCAATGTGAAGTTGATTTTCTTTTCTGCAGCAATGGTAGTTCTACTGAGTGACAGATTTTAAGATCTAATATGTCTGGTTTAGCCAGGTGACCCAGGATTAGATCTATGCCTTTTGAATGTTTCACAAATAATCACATTACAGTATGCAGGATTGAACAGCTGTTCTTTTCTAGTGCATGCCAGTTTTGGTATTGATTTTTGTAATTAGATGTGGAACAGCCACTTTGTAAAATTAGGCTTGTGCTAATACCAAGATAGTTCTGACTTCAGCTGCCTTTAATTTTGTTTTATGGTATGTAGATGACAGAACTTCTTAAATGAGCATGAATGAATTGCTTTACAGCGTGATAACACACTGGTAATTAAGCAACATCTGTTGGGAAGAAAACCTCCTCAACTACAGTAATCTAGCAATTGAAGTTGTAGTAGCAGCTCACTGGATTTCTCACTACAATATTTACCTGTTCAGGTGCCTGTATATTTAGAAATTCTGCAGGCCCTGTGTTGTTTGGGAATGGTGGGCTAGAATTCTGCCTCAAGCCAGGTAGCCCAGCACTGCATTCTACTTTTGGGTAGGCTCATACAGGAGAGTTTAGTTTTTATTTTTGTTAGCATCACTTAAAGAACTTTGGAATGTATTCGGCCTTGTCTCAAGGGAAAGTCAAAAACATAACTGTAGGCTGGTTACAAGCCTGATATGAGTACCTTTGGCACAGCCCTGCAGAGACAGTCATAGACCTTTTGCCTCTAGCTGACAGTAAGGGTTCTTTAAATTAAGCCAGCTGACTTTGCACTGAGCAGATGGTAAACAGTCACATGAACTTTTCCACCAACTGAGCTGTGGGGTTGCAACAAGCAGCCCCAGGGCAGGAATATCGGATGGTAACTGCTCCTTCTGTAGTGAACATCTAACAACAGCCCCAAACTAAATCCAGAAGAGCTAGTGATACCTGCTCCTAATTCCTGTGAATGTTGAATTCACACACTTAAGCTGGGCAAGCTGACGGTTTTGTGGCAGTCATTCCAACTCCCTCAAGAGCAAGGTTCAGTCAGCTCTCAAGAGGTAGTTGAAAAACTTTTCAGCAAACCATATTTCTTCTGGAAAGGAGGGATTGCTGAAAAGTAAATATTTGATGGCAGCAGGTCAATTTTAAGTGTGTTTTATTTTCTTAGGATGTGTAAAAGTAGGATGTGAGTTGTGTATTTGAAATTATCTGACCTAAAAGTGCATACAGGCACTACTGTCTTAGTAAGGTTTGTTCCAGTTGAGTCAAACATTTGAGCTGAATCCTCCATTTAATTTGTGATGTACTGACAGTCTATTAGGCCTCATGGTCTGTTGTCTGGTGAAGTATGATGAATATAAAGACTCTTAGAGAACCCTGACCTCCAAAAGTGTAGCACAAGCAGATCTGTAGCCTCTTACTAGGCTACTGCAAGTACTGCAGGAAATGAAACTGGCATATCATGCAAAATAATAGAGCTTGGTTTGGTGTGGTTATGGGTCTTTTAAATTGTCCTACTTTTTTACACCATTAGAGAATTAAACAAAAGTAGCATTTTTATTCAATGAGCATGAACCGTGAAGGGTCAATATAATCTTATGGGTGTGACTGTGGGGATGTGGGAGACCTCAACTTCGCACTGCTCTGCATTACTGTTTTGTGTGGAGCTGTTTCTGCTGTGTGTCTTTTCCTTGGGTGTGTCTCTGCCAGGTAATTGGGAGAGTTGTTCAGCACAAATAGTGTCTACAAGTGTTTGCCTCTGGGTGTTTCTAAATAACAGATAAAAATCAGTAGAGATATGTTTAAGTAAACACTCCTTGAAATTGTGGGCTGCTGTTTTTGAAGGAGTGTGTGCAGGATCATAAACTATCTAATAATTTTCACTCAGCACAGATAACTACTTAATTTTTGAAGTCTACAGTGTCTACTGAACATTTAAAATTTAGAAAATATGTTGGAGTGCTGCACTCCAAACCTTCCTCAGGATGCTGGGTGAATAAAAACAAAGAGAGAAGTGTTCTTGTTTGTTGGGTTTGGGGTGTTTCTCTGCACCCCACCCCCAACTGTAACTGTATGCTTTAATAAGTTTTATTTTGTGCTGGATTGATTCTCTGTCAAATGTCATTTGCCTATACCTGAAACAGGCTTGATTTGCAACCTAACCACACAGCCAGATTTGTCAGGATGTTTTCCTGCTCTGGAAAATCAGTAGGGCAGTGCCCACTGACTACTTCTGTTGTGCTTGTCATGTCCAGTCCACACTTCAGCCAGTTCTTTTACATAAAAACACTTGAAGAACCCTGTAACATGAAAGCTGTTTCACATCCACGTGTATAAAGGAAAATTTGAACCTTTTCTTAAATGAGAGGCACTTTTTTTCCTCAGAGTTTCCAAATTGTCTAAATTCTGCTCCCACTGAAATGATTGGGGGTCTTTCTGCACTGGGAGCAGGATTGAAAAAGCTTTGTCAAAGTCCACATCAAGTGTTCTGAACGGGGATATGCACATACAATAATAATGCCACAAAATGGCTGAAGAATACAGCTATACTGAATCTGTGCAGATGGCCTGCTCCGACATTTACTGGAGCTGTGACTGTCTATTTTTTTTTTTTCTTCTTCTTTCCAATGGCATATGTGTCAAAACATCCCACCATGCAGAAATCAGCTGTCTGCAGTTAGTCACTAATCTGCTTGTATGCACAAGTGAGCAACAGGCAGAGTCATTATTTCTGCTTTGTACTTTGAAGAAATGCTCACTTATACACCAAGCACTGCACTAAAGCGTTCATTTTGGGAAGGCAAAGAAGGGAATGCACAGTGTGCTTTTATTTGGGGAATAGATTGTCTACTTTTTTTTTTCTTTTTTGTCTGTGGCCTCTAGGACTAGAAATAAAACATCAGCTTAAAATGGATGCTTCTTTGTGGCATTCCACTTGGTCTTAGCTCTGGGGTTTTTTTGGCTCAGTACAAAGCATTCAGATGCTTGGAGATTTTGAGCTGTAATATTCCAAGGATCATGACCTAAAAATACAGTGCCTTCCTCTGAGAGATGCAAAAATGCACAAACTGGTTGTCTTGATTTTGTTAGGATCTAATTGAAACATCCTCTATTTGATCAGATCCTTTAAAACAATTAACTTTTTGAGAGCAAAGGGGGCCTATGCCCAGAAATGTGGAGGAAATGTAGTTATGGTTCATTTTCTTGCCTGCTTCTTCCCCAGACAGCTGCCGCTGGCCATAGCAAGTATTCCCAGGAGGAATCCCTACTGTCCTCAGTGAGCACTATGGACAAGCCAGGGATTAAATCCTGTAGCAATTTCTGAAGTGCGAGGGAGAGGAATAAATGTATAGAATATTTCCAACAGAGCAAGATTAGTAGATGGCTGTCTAACAATGTCAAGTAAATCAAAAGGTTTTTTTCAGCTTTCTAAATATATATATATATATTTAGAGGGTCCGTTGCCAAACAGCAAGACTTTTAGGTTCATTTCTTCAGTCATGGATTTTCTCTGGATTGAATGTTCACAAGTGGCATTTGTTCAAAGTCTTGGAATACTTGCCTGTTGTCCCCATAAAACAGGTGTAGCCCAGCCAGGCATCCTGTCAGCTCCAGCGTGGTGGCTGTGCTTGCACTGGTAAGGCAAAGAGTGTGGATGAAGTTTCTTGTGGAGTCAGAAGTTACATTGTAAAGTCCACGTATGAACTGTTGACTTATTTAGCTATTAGCCTGTCTTCTCTTTCAATGCTTTTATGGCCAAAGGGTATTCTAATTGTCACTGGGCACTGTCTTCCAGGAGTTACAGCTAAAAGGGAAGGAAATTGAAGGTTTCCTTACTGAAGGGCAGATTTTCTTTGGCTCTACTGAAGTCTCTGGATTTTCCATATGGGAAAGTGGTATTTTGCAGATACAGGCTGATGACAAAGGTGCCTTTGATGTGGGGAAAAAAGAGATGAAAGACACAGGTTTCCCCCTGTGTGCAATGCTTGTCATCTTCTGAGTTTTTCATCTCAGTTATTGTGCTTAGAGTTGCTGACACTGGCTGACTGTCTGTCATAGTGATTGAGGTGGTTTGTATAGTGCAGGTTGAGTTGTAGAAATTGAGACATGGGGTGATATGTAACATGTTGCTTCTTCCAAGCACCTGAAAAAAATAGCTAATCAGCTAAGTAAAGGATAATAATAATAACAAAAATGTCACAAGAATCATGTAGTTACGTACCTCTGTCTTCTTGTGGAACTGGTGGGAAGACTTGTTTCTGTTGATGTAGATGAAGCATCTAAGCTTGGTATCAAGAAAAGCTTAGTTCTTTCACTTAGGCTTTTGCTCAAGCTCTCCGAGATTTCTCATTCCTTGTTTTACATTTTTGTTGCAGTGACACTAGACTAGTCCTCTGTGATACTCAGGAAACTGTTGTAAAATTTGTAGAACAACACTTCAATAAGTTTGAGTGAATATGGCCTCTTCTACTGTACTTTGAGGTGTTTCCTATACAGGTTCTAGTAAAGCTGTTCAGATTCAAGCTGATGTTGCCTGAGATGATCTCTTGCTTGGACTTTACTTGGTTTGTTGTTTGACTTCTAGATTTTTGGGAGTTTATTAATCTTTCTCCAAAATTTTGATTTCTTCCATGTTAAAAAAGAAGTAGCAGTGAGCCACAAAGCCAACATGGGCAAGATGCTAAATCTTCTATGCCTGCCTCTGTCTGGATTATAGTTTTCTCTCAGTAATTTTCAGTATTGATCAGACAGCCTAGTGTCTGTGAATGGCTTTCACTTCATAAGACAGTTTATTAATCTTTCTCCAAAGTTATGATTTCTTCCATATTAAAAAAAGAAGTAGCAGTGAGCCACGAAGCCGACGTGGGCAAGATGTTAAAGCTTCTATGCCTGCCTCTGTCTGGATTATAGTTTTCTCTCAGTAATTTTCAGTATTGATCAGACAGCCTAGTGTCTGTGAATGGCTTTCACTTCATAAGACTAAATACTTCTTCTGTGTGCTACACACTTTACTCTTTTTTTTCCTTGCATATGGAGTCTGAGATGGCAAATTGCAGATGTATAAATAGATTTACCCTGATTGCACATTCCTACATGGTTGCAGTTGTGTCCCAGTAGTCAGTGTGTGTGTCTGGTTCCTTTTAAGGATGAGGAGTGGAAAAGGCGAGTATTTGTGGTGGGTAGAATCCTGTTACACGTGAGCTAGAGATGGGAAGGACACCAGCTTGTTAGGCTATGAATCATCTTGTCACGTGTATAGCATCTCATTTCTGTTTGGGCTGGTCTGTTCTGAACTAGCCTGAAGACTTACTTGTCCACTGTCTCTTTGGAAATAAGATTTTGAAGTTGAGTTTCTGTAAACTCCCTAAAATGTGCTTTGCATTGTGGAGATTATGCATCTCTTATGCCTATGTTGCTGTTATATCACTGTCTGCTCCCCTAATGAAGCAAAGGCAAACTTCTTGATGACATCTGATAGTGGCATGTTTTGTGGTCCAATGTCACACAAGATGTCTTCCAACTGCTCCTAGTAACGACTCTGCGGGCAAAGTAGGAATGATAACCATGAGCTGGACATACCTCACCTTCCTCCTATGGGGGCTTTAACTTTTGCACTTAGTATATCTCATTTCTGGTCACCAGAAAGGTAGTGGTAGCTCTTTCATCCTGTGGTGGGTTGGTCCTGACTGGTAAGTATGTTACCACCGTGTTGCTCCCTCCAACAGTGGGATGTGGAAGATAATAGGAGGGGCAAAAACAAGGAAAAATACTTAGTGGGTGTAGTAGTTTTGCAAAACTATTACATTGGGTCAAGAAGAAGGCAGTTTCATAAGTTGGAGGGAGGAAACAAGTAATGCCAAAGCCAGCACTCACTACTAGCTGACTGATGTCCAGTCAGTTACCTGAGCAATAGACAACTTCAAAAAACACTTCCCCAGCACAGTTTTGTGCTGAGCATGGTGTAAAATGCCTCTTGGCCCATGTGGGTCAGCTGTCCCAACTATGTCCCCTCCCAGCCTCTTGAACACCCTCAGCCTACTTGCTGGGGTGCCAGAATGAGAGAGATCTTGATGCTCTGTAAACACTGCTCAGCAGTAACTAAACCATGGGTGTGTTTCCAGCACTGTTAAGTTTACTCCCTGCCAGCCAAGCCCAGTATACATGCAAAAGAGAGTATATGTTTAAGTAAGGAAGAGAAAAACCCATTTTGTTGTATGGCTAGGCTTTCCTAAGGGCTTCTGCAAAAGGGAGTATATCTTTAAGTAAGCAAGAAAAAAAACCCATTTTGTTGTATGGCTAGGCTTTCCTAAGGGCTTCATTCCCCAAAATGCACTGTATGCACTTAAACATTGGGAGGTAGTGGATTGAACTGCAGCTTGCTGAAAGCCTCCGGAGTCCCTTCAGACAGAAGATCAGGTTTTATGCTTCCCTGTCATATGGCAACTTGTACTATAGGAAGGGGAGGTTGTACAGTACATAGTGTGACTGTTGTACTCTTTTTCAAGCTTCTAATTAAAAGTATGTATTATTAATGTTGTCTGTAGGTTCATTCCAGTCTCAGAAAAAGAACTTATTCCACAAAATTGTCAGCAAATTTAAGCACAGAAAGAAGCTTAATGTTCCGGACACAGGTACTGGTGCATTGCTTAATTAAGGTTTTCAGCTTCCTTCTTTCTCAATTCAGTCTTGGGGAAATGCTTCTAGACAGAGACACCTCAGCTCTCTAGTCTTTGATTGCTTTGGTTCCTTGTTTTCCCTGTCTGCTGTGATTCCATTGCCTTCTGGCTCCAGTTGATATTCCTTACTCCAGTATGATGCTGTTTTGTTTTCAGTTGGCATCTCCCTTTAATTACAGTTTCCCTGCTCCAGGTGCCATGCAGCAGAGCTGACAAAGCAAGGGCAGTTCTGCAGTTGGCCCCGAAAACTTTAATCTTCTACAGCTCACAGCTCTGTAGTCCTTAGGTTGCTCTTATCTGCATTCTTCTGTATCAGTGACCATATTATTTTGCCAGAGAATTTTTGCATGTCCCTATCTCTTATTCCTGTGATTTCTTGCTGTCTGGAACTTTGCAGACTGCAGCTGGTCAAGGTGTAAGAACCTGGTCAGGATGTAAGCACTTGTTTCTGCACCAGATCTCAGAAATACCAGCATCCAACCCTGCCTCTGTAGAAATCTTAAACCAGCTTTCTGTTTGTTTCATACTGAAAATGCCTTCTGCACTTTTTTAAGTTATGTTCTGGACCTTGTCTGCCCGCTATCCTCTGTTAGCTCTCTAAAGTCTTTTTCTTGTTACAGTATCATAATATCCTGCACACTAGAAACTCAAAATAGGATTATAGTTTAGCCTGCTTCCCTGGGCCCTTTTTTTTTATCATCATGTTGCCCACACTATCAAGTTATGCCCAAGCTGTTCCCCTGTTCCACAGTGATGTTCTCTCCTGCATTGTTCCTGTAATCTAGAAAAACCTCTCTGGTTCTGCTTACTTAACTTCATTAATTTGTCTGGTTTCTTCCCTACCCATGTTCATCTCTAAGATAATAAAATGGTTGTTCCCATCTCTAGTTTCCCCAGCTACCTTTATGGTTAATAACTTTTCTTAAGACTTGGCCATGTAATTTCCTGTCCTTTCCTGGTGCTGTGTTTTCTGTCATCTGTTTTGCACATAAACTATTTTCCCACATAGGCTCTGCCTGCTCTTCTGCATTCCACGGTGCAAATCAAAATTACTTGCTCTGTCTTGTTGTATTTGTACAACGAATATGTTGTGGCAGTTGCTTATGAAAAGTAACTATCTTGCTTCTATGTCGGTGTAAAAAAGGCATCATACATTAGCATAATTTTTATTTGGCGTCATTCAGATTTTGTTCCTGAATTATTAATAGACCGTGTAGACAAATTATTAAGACAAATGGGTGTTTAAATTCTCCTGGGGGAAAAGAAACAGAAAGTATTTAATAGATGATAAAGAGTAAAAAATACAAATACCTTAAAATTTGCAGATAAAAATGTGGGTAAACAAAATATCAAACCCTGCATTTGTTTAAAAGAAGCCAGCCTGTTTTGATACGAAGTGAAGTGTGCACTATGATCAAAGATTCAACCCTGGCAAGTGTTGAGTACCCTGGCCTTGTTCCAGCAGAGCACAGAGGCATGTCCTTGGAAGTTAAGCATGTGAATAATGTCATAGTGTCTAAACATTAAAGATGTGTCTGTGCATTTTCTGGGGCAGAGCCAGCTTGCTAAGTTCCTCCCAAGACTAAAGCAAAGACATGAACTTGGAGCCCACATACAATCATCAGAGGAAAGGCAATGAATGTCTGTATATTGGTGGGGAACTGTATTTTCCCTTGAATTACAGAGGGGAGAAAATTTGGAGTCTTGCCTACTCTGAAGTGTACCATTAGCTACTGAAACCAAAATCTTGATCAGCAAAGAGCAGTATGGGCATGGCCTCAGCACATGCTGGAGAGCCTCTCCCTCATCTGCCTACAGATCTTCATCCTCCATCCAGGAGTTCCTAGGCAACAAGCCCTAAAGCGTGTGGCCCGTGTGGCTGAGCTGTCTCATATTCTGCAGCATTCAAGATGGGAATCCCAGAATCTTCATTTCAGTTCAGATAATATTTATTTGAGCATTCCGTGAATCAAACAATAAATTAAAATTTCTACTCCTTTTTGTGGTTAGTTTATACTTGTGGTGAGTCACAAGTCTACCTAATGTGTGATTTTGGTTTTTATAAAGTTAATTCTGCAGAAAGAAGGAGCTTGAATGTTTGTATAGCTGCAGAGGAGACACTTGGAAGGATTGCTATCAGGAGAGGTCACGTTGGCTTCATGTTTTTTCATGTTGAAATGTGTGTGTGCCTGTGTGCATCTGTTAGGAGTAAGTAAGGAAAGTAAGTGCAGTAGAGGCAGATTTAATGTGATTGTGTCGTGTTGTCCGTGTGTCTCTGGTATGAAAATCTGAGTGAATTTTGACCCTGCTGTACACAGCAGCACCAGTGCACATCACCACGTTAAGAGTTTGCAGCTGTTCAAAGAGTTGGGTACAGCCCAGTTAAACCCCAGTGAAATGCTACAGAGAGCACACAGTAACACGATTGAATATGTCAAGGAATACATCCCTTCCTTAGGAAGGCTGACAGAAGAAAAACTGGACCCATGCCTGTTTGGGAAATTTAACACTCATCTGGGAGTTTTATTTTTCTGCCACACCAGAAGGGCTTTCCAATGGGAAGCAGTACTTAAAGTGATAAATCAGAGTGATTGCATATTTTCAGGTACACTTGGTGAGCTGTGCTGAGGTTCTTGTATGGTCTGTGCAGCAGCCAGCTGTAACACTGGCCTTGGCACAGGAAGGGGAGAAGAGAGGATGAGCACATGCGCTGGTCTCAGCACCAGCTCACACGTGGAGCAGCCCTGTTGCTGTGCCTGCTCCTACAGCAGCTCTCCCACATACATCAGAGCCCTGTTTTGTGGCACTTTCAGCCCGGAGGGAACCAGTAGCTCTGTGCCTTTGGCAGCCATTCTGGTTGGAGGAGGGCTGGATCGGGACAGGCTCCTGCAGCAGAGCTTCCCGCCCAGGCGGCTGTCTCCTACAGCTGCTTTGACCATCTGCTGCTTTGTATCTCTGCTTGTTAGTCCCCAGTCCTTGCTGCATCTCTGTGTGCTGCCTGGCCCCAAAGCAGTATTGTAGCAGTGTCCTGTTGTCAGAAGAGCTGGAATTTCTGCCAGGTGAGTCTGTTTGGCATCACTTCCTTGGTGAAGTGGTTCCATGGACACTGATGACTTGAAGTGATGCTCTGTCTGGCTAGATTTTCACTGTTTATCTTCATAAAGACAATTAAATCATTACAGCCCACCTTTCTTCCTTGATACCAGCATGCTTAGACCCACAAAGCATTTGTTCTCCACCAAGTGTGGTTAGAGAGCTTCTGTAGCTGTCTCTCATAACAGGCATCACTAAAGAAATTCTTTAAAGTCTCTGTTTTGTTGGAGTTTGGTCTGAAAAGCTCATCTGAAAAGCTGTGGTATGGCGAGTCGTTTCAATTGACTTTGTTTTTCTTGTTTACAAAGATAGGGGGGAAATAAGACTATGTGTCCTCTGCATGGCTGCAGAGTAGATAAACTGTCCGTGCAGACCTTTAACAAACCTTAGCTGAGGAAACCATCTGACACAGACCTCTGGATATGTCTCTCTCAGAGTCATTTCTGACACTGTGGTGTAGGCATGCCTGAGGGCTCACACCTTCATGGTATATTCTCAACTCTGCTTGCAAAGATAGCCCAGTAGTTCTGCCCCTGTCATGGAGAGCTGAGCATGCAACTGCCTGTTGGCAGGACTGCAAAATAACTGCAGAATCTCATTTCGTGTCTAAACAATGTTCCCCTGAAAATTAGCTGAGTTCCTCTTGGGACAACTCTTGAATGCAGGACAGTGTGGAAACAGAATGGATATCAAATGGATTAAAGAAAACTACAGGGAATTAAACCTGCCTAGCCCTATCCTTCCTGTAGAACAAAACCAGGTCCTGGTTTGGAGCATCTGTATGGATATACCTTTGTCACTTGAAGCAGTGGGATGCTATTCCTCTTGAAGAAGGTGCAGGAGCACATAAGTTTAGATGTGGAGTTGTTGAAACATGGACTCCTTTCTCCTCTAGAGATCAGCACAAAGGGTCTTGCAAGTCAAGCCTTAGTGTGATTTCCAAGTCAAGTTTTATGTCTACTTGAATAATACTCTGTGAAGAAGTCAGTGAAATGATGTCTAAACCCAGTGTCCACTAAGACTGCTAAAGAAGAGAAAAAGATGCTCCTCCCTTCAACATTCACCCTGCACCCACACACACAAAATACTCATTGTAAACCTTCAATGCTTCCTTCTTCAAGACTGTATGGCAGCAATGTTATGTTGAAGTGATAAAGAGCTTCTTTTAGAGCTAGAGGAGAAAAGTACCTGACTTTCAAGTCTTATTTCAAGGATTAAAATAAAAACTTGGGAGAAGGAATATAAAACAATATAAAAACATGGAGAGGGAGTAATATTACTGCATCTGAGCTTTTACAGCCACCTTCTGCTGTTTCTTAGTCAAATGTGCCAACATCATATACTCCTTGTGTCTTCCACTATTGCCTATTTTACCTTTCAAGGGTTTTTTTTCCTCTTTATTTTTTGACACATACAATATGAGAAAGAAAAATATAAAAGGGATACCTCAGCTGTAGTGATCAATCAAGTTAATTTCTAGTGACCTGACATACAACACATCTAATTAAACGCATACCAAATCAAGTCTCTTTTAATTGTATGTTGTTCATTGTTTGAAATCATGTCTTAATTTTTTTATTAAATGTAAAAAAAAAAAAAGTTAGTTGTAGTACTAAGATTAAAAGCATTATAAACTCAATCAAGCTAGAAGTAGACAGCAGTGTCAAAGTGCTAATTAGAGCAATCAGAATTAACAGATAGTGTTGGACTACAACCAGACCATTGCATTAAAACATAATCAATGCTTATGAATTCCCAAATAAGAAATCTGGAGAGAAAGCTGCCTATTTAATTATACATTCCAATTAAGATCCTGGTCTTCATGCACAAAGCTTATCTGAATATCTCACTGTTGGCCCAGTTGAGTTACTTGAAAGTCACATTTGCAGACATTGTTGCTTTTACTTAATTGGATTCTTACAGGGTGGATCTTTTCCTGTGCTTTCTCTTGAGCACTCTTTACAAAAAAAACCAGTTTTTACGGCAAAGCTGTGCTCTGGAGAGGTTGGCAGCTAGAGCTAAGCACTTCAAAATACTAATTGAAGCTGTGTGCTTTTTTCCCAAATAAAGAACATGCGCAAGTTCAAAAATGTTTTACAAGAGAATGTAGGTGAATTAAAATCATAAACAAATTAAAGTTTGGAATGTTTCAAATGTTTGTGCATGTATGTACTAGATCTGATTATATTTTTACAATAAAACATTAAAGGTCCTTCCCGTTCAAACAGAAGAGCAAAGGGAAACTGCTAACAAGATTAAATGTGTTGCAGTTATTCTCTTCATCTAGTCCATATCCTCACACAATGAACAGTTTAAAAAGCCAGCAAAATATAAAGGTGGTATTAGCTGTATCTTTGAATATATAAAGTTCATTAAATCTACAAAACTAACAATAAACAGAAATACACACTAATGGGAAAGGCAAAGGCCATGCAGACTCTTAGGCTGTTTGTGGGGCTGGATGCTCCTGTGTGACACCACCAGTCTCAGTGCAGGAGATTGGAATTGTTCAGTTCTTAACAATTCTTAAAGAGCAGTTATTTGCACTGTGGCTTCAGTTCTGTGTGTGTAATTTTTGCTGGTCAAACCACCCAAAAAGTGACAAATGTGTCTTTAAAAAGTCTTTATAATGCAGAGAAAGATTAAAAGAAACTGGAGGGAAGAGTGAGCTAACTGTAGACACAATAACAGCTGTGGAAAATATATCAAGGACTGTTGAAAAGAGATGGGATATAACCTGACAGGGAGTAAAGAAAATAACGAGTTGAAAATGCAGCAGGAGGGATGAGGTTGCAGGAAGAAATACGTAATCATTCAGGATGGCAATGTACTGGGAAAAAATACCTCAAGAACTTGGTGCAGGTATCATGAATGTTCCCAGTTATTTCAAAACAGGTTAGAGCACCTGTAAAAAAATTACTTGAGCATTCTATTTGCTACCTGTAGCTGTGGTGTTGCATTTTAGTTAAATGATATGCGCTGTCTCACCCCTCCAAAACGAACAGTTTAGTCCAAGCCTGTGTTCCTGCCCTGAACCATCATGTATCTGTAATCCCATTGGCCCAAGTCTTATTTGTTACCCACTTTGAATTTCCCTCTTAAGCTGTGCGAGGGAGACCAGATTCTCTCTTGGCCCTTCTCTCCCCTAAGCTCTCCCTCTGCCCCTTCCCCCCTTCTCCCTCATTAAACATGCTGTTCCTGAGGGTGGGACCTCCAATAAACCCTCATCTAATCGGCACCCTCAGAAGCCATGTGGAGTCTCTTTGCCTGCCTGTTGCTACCAGCAAACTCACAGCTTTGGAGGCTCCTCTGGGGAGCCCCCCCCATACAAACCTCAACATAGAGCCTCCTTCTAACCCTCTAACAGTGGTCACAGATGGGGCAGGCTTCATAACACCTTATCACAGGAGGGAAAAAGATGTCACAGATTGCCTCTATGTACTAGTGATACCCCATGGGATCAGCAGAATGGCTTATTGAATCAATGCAAATTGCAAACAGTTGACTACTAGGCACTGAGCACAGACTTTGGAAGCTTAAATATGTTTTGTGATTGCTGTCTGATCAATTTCTTTGTGAACAAGATTAAAATAAATTCTTTAGTCAAGTGAAAATTTGGGATCATGTTCCATGTCGGGGTAAAAGGCTGCTTCAGAATGTCAAGAATGGAGCTGCTGAAAAGATTTAAACTGTTCCTTTCTCATTCTCTGAATTTATATGGGCAGTATTTCTGTCATGGTATTCTATCCCATGCTTACTTCCATTTTTTTAGCATGCTTGTCTTCAGCTGTTATCCAGTTATGCTCTTTTATTTGTAGCCTTTGGGGTGTTTTTTAAGGTTTGTTATTTTGTAAAAGGTAGTATTTCCTTTTCTTAAAGGAGTTGATGTAGAGTGACTAAAGAGGTTTTAGTCAGGAATTGCTGAATTCTGCTTGTCAGTCTGTCTCTGAGCTAAGATAAGCTTATGTGAGGGCCCTTGTTGTTCCTTAAATACATTTTGTCTCTTAGCCACTTGTTGACATCTTCTGTTGCAGAATGTTTTACACAGCGCAATACCCTGCTCCCACTCAAGTGCTGCTGCCAGTCTCAGAGTTTTCTTGGCAAACATTACAAACTTGAACCTTCAGTATATCTTTAAGGTGGATTCTGTTACTTCACTGCAAACATCTGTGGCATTCAGATCATGTTTTGGCATGGGTTATGCTCTTGAGTACCTGTGAGGAACAGTTTTATGCAGACAGATGCAAAATGAGCATAGCTAGTGGCTAAATTATTCTACATCTAAAGTTGTGGTTTTGTTCTCTTACAGCCATACTATTAGAAGACAGAAATTCCAGTGAGGCTGCCTGGAAGAATAAAATTTCTATATCTGCCCTAAACACTCCAGAGCCAGCAATGATGCATGAGCCTTTAGTTGGCAGCCAGAAAAGGAAAGCAAGGAAAACTAAGATCACACATCTTGTCCGAACAGCAGATGGGCGAGTGTCACCAGCAGCAGGGACACTGGGTAAGGAAATTGGAGTTAAAATTTCATTAAAACTGAATGGTTGGAGAAGGTTTGAAGGTACAAGCAGCCTGTCAGGGCGGTGTTTTTTAATTATCTTGTTTTCTTATCTGCTTAGAACGGTCATTATTTAAAATACGGCTATCAACCAACTGGGAAATCACTGAGTCAGTAATGGCCAACTTCTTTTGTTTGAATGACAAAATTTGTCTTTTCTCCCTGGGTATTTCACTCTAAGAACTGTGAACTCATGCAGAGAGAAATGGAGAATGGTTACCTTTCACAATTTGTTTCCAGTCCAGCAAAGAAATTGCACTGCACCTGGTTATAGGCTGTAAAGCTGCATTTCACAGTATGACAGTTAATGCCAGAGTCCTTGTTCTCCAGTAAGATAATCTTTCAGGACTGCTGTGTCTAAAACATACACAAAAGCTCTCTTGCCTGACCAAAAAAATCAAATTCATGCAAAATTGAATGCAAAATCAGTAAACTGCTTCATAGACCTTAGTACTGTGCTTCTGACCCAGTAGTCAGAGTCAGAAGAGGTCACAGCATGAATCAGATGACACTGGCAGAATCAAAGTCCTGAAGGTACAGGTTCTGTTAACACCAGACTAATCAGCATATCAGTAGGCTGCAGTGAATTTATGGACTACGTCTGCATGCTTAACTTTCTTTCTTTGCAGAGGAGAAGCCAAAAGAGCTGCCACAAAGTACTCTTCAAAAATCATCAAGTGCAGAAACGGATTGCAACAGTGAATGCTCCAGAAACACAGAGACAGAAGAAAATCATAGTATTACGTCAGATATGCCAGCAGTGTCTGCATTTTTTAGCTTAGCTGCTCTGGCAGAAGTAGCAGCCATGGAAAATGTACACAGGTATGGTTTTCTTCTCTTCTTGTTGTCTTAAGTAAATAGCATGTGGCTGACAGCTTGTTCAGAAAGCATGTGAATAGCAGACTGTTTAATTTGGCCTGCATTTCCCTTCCACAGCTTTCTATGAATGTCTGCTTTACCCCACTTGCTTAGTAGTGCTGTCTTCACCTAAATGGCAGTGTAATCTGTTTAGCAGTTAGTAAAATGATCCTCCCCAGTAAGCTTACGTACCAATTTTTGTATGTAAACAGGTTCATATGACCCTTGAGATCCTAATGACTGAGAATGATCAGATGCTATGTGTCAGATAATAGGAGATTTAAATAGCTACTGCATGCTGATTTGCATTTTCCAGTGGCCTAAAACCTAAGATGGTGGAGAGAATTTAATACATTTTGAAATTTCTCAATTTTTTTATGCTGAACATGGCTGAGGGAAGCTAACTAGTTATTCTTACTCTTGTGCTTTTGCTGTGTAGAAGACAAAGCATCTGCAGAATAGCATGGGGCAGAACAACTCTGGCTGATGGAAAGCCATGGGTTTAGTTTGGGTTGGTCCTCTCAGTTATTGAGTAGGCCATCCATAAGGTGGAGAATGTGCAAGTTACTTATGAATCAGTACAGAATGGTCAGACCTGTGATGGGAGTAAACCAATTACAGCAGATCCTTCTTGGCTCTTGGTTATCCAGTGTTGTTCTTTCATGGAACTTACTGAATATGAAACCCCATCCTATCCTGCAGTGAAAGCTTGATGAGGGAGCACTGGGCCAGTTTGAAACCATCACAGCCTCTGCAGATGCCAGTTGACAAATTGCTGGCTGCCTAAGCAACTCCTCAAGGCAGCAGTTCATTAAACAATTCACAACGTCAATTAACTGTTCCTCTCATGGGCCCCATTGATGAACCCAGTGCTTTGTGTTCAGGCTGCACATCAAATGCTCAAAAGCTTTTTAGAAGCTCAGGAACCCTAAAAGAAACATATCTGCTAGTTCCTCTCTGCAGAAGCTGTTGTCTTGCTCAAGCAGTGTTGTTTTGGGTGAGAAGTGATTTCACACTGCAGTCAGGCTGTCTGTCATCATAAACCACAAAATGGGACTTGTGGAAGTGCTGTGCTAAGCTCTGCTCTCACTCACACCACTGTGGTTTCATTGACTGCCATTAACACTGACCAGAAAAACACAAAAGCAACAGGATTTGCTCTGCTGTGGTTTTTCTTCCTTGTGCCTCTTTAAAGTTCTTGTCCTTCTCTTGTCCTTGTTGAAGCAAGCTAATGTTTTGCAGAGCTTTGTGCTTGGGTCTTTCTCTTTGAATCCCATATTTTGTCATCTCATTATGTAGCTCAGGCAAGGCAGCATCTTTCATAAAGCCTGAAAACACGAAATGGGCAAATATCCCACAGCTGTTGGAAATGCCAGTTTGTAATCACCCTGAGGGATGTGAAATGACAACAGGGGAGGACTCTTCCAGTAGAAAGTTAGCCACATCTCTCACTGACTTGGCAAATGGAAGTCAAAACAGAAGCCTAAATCTTACAGGCTAGATGCCTCTGTTTTCTACTGTGTCAACTGTTGTTACCTTTTGTAACTCACTTTATTTGCAAATATCCAGAAATGTGAAGAAAAGAATTGGAGGTTTGCTTGATGTGTTTCTTCAGTGTCTGAATGTAATGCTTTTTAATAGCTTCATAGAGCCTTGGGACGTGGAGTCCTTCTGGCAGCATGGTTTTGATTGGAAGTCTTCTGCTTGTCTTTATTTACCTTGTGCATTTCCTGGTTAAGCACTGTGAGTCTGAGCTGCATTTTGTGCCAAGGCCACTTCATTGCACTCCCCTTGTGTGAAGCACGTGGGTACCTCTGCTGGGGGTTTCTGCTGGGCGTCTTAACTGGGCCAGAGTGAGGTAAAGTGTCCCTGGTGTAAATAAGAAGCAGGCCCCAGATTTTCATTGCTACCAATGACAAATACTGTAACAAAAATAGAACCTCATCTGTGAGAGTAGATAACAGGCAGTGTATGTATTTTAAAAGGCAAGCTGCAAAGGAGTTCTCCGAAGTCCATTTTGTACCATGACTGATGTTGATTTCCAGCTCATAATTCTGGCACAGTTTATTTTTATGATACCCTGTGCCAAGAGATCATTTTTAAATTAGCACTGCTGTAGTAATGAAAGAGATGTGCTAGGCTTATGTAGTCAGGTAATGTGGAGGAATCCCAGTACAACTCTGCTGATGAGTATATTTTCATATTGCTTAAAAGCTGTCTGTTGACTCACACTAACCTGATCTGTGCCTCTGTGCATTTATCTCTTGCCACACATGCTATATGCTCTGCTTCTGAGGGCTGCAGCAGCTCCCTTACAAAATGAGTCACAGCACTTGTGTGCCCTTAACTTACTCCTATGCTGTGGATTTTGCTTTGTGTAGTCAAATACCATCACATCTGTTTTTTCCTGCCTTTGCAATGTGATGTAGGTTGTCCTCAGGATATTGTGTTACTGTTGCAGGGGCTCATCTTAAAGCAGGTGTAACCAGAGTATGTGAGCACCTGCAGCAGTGAGGAGTTACTGTGCTGCCATGTCTGTGTCAAGTGCTAAACCCTAAAACAGCAGCTTCCTGTCCTTTCAGGTCTGATAACAGCACCTCCTGTGCTCCAAGTATTGATGGGTGACTTTTCTTTTCTTCTTTTCCAGAAGTCAGAGGGCCACACCTCTCCCACATGATGGACAGCCAAATGAAATGTCTCAGGCTCCAGTGCTTATTTCCTGCGCTGACCAGTGAAGCTCCACTTTATTGTAAAACATTGTGCTTTACCTAATATCCTAGCCTTGTCTTTACCAAGGGAAGCTAGTCAGTCCATATGGTGGAACTAGAGACTGCAATAAAGTGCTTATTGCTCTGAGTGGCCCAGAATTCACTGGAAGCCAGACGTTAGCAACTTGGGCCAGGTCCTCAAATTGGAACCCAGTGTGTAGGAGGGTGATATTGTCTATTAATGAACTGAAATGGAGTGGAATGAATGGAATGATCCCAGAGCTTGCTTTCTATTGAAGGCTTTTAAACAGTAAACAGGTGGTTGGTGTGAAAAAGGCTGCCTTTACTGTTAGCTCACACAGCATCTCTTTTACCAACCAGAGAGTACGACTAGTTTCATATAATATCTAGTTATTCTAAATGAAAAAGAAAAAAAAAAACAACAAAAACACTGACGCACTGCACTAGTTACTATTAGATATTCTTAGTCATTTTTGTACATGAAGATTTAAGTTCTAAGATGGTTTATATTAATAGGTTATGCCTACGTTTATATTGTAGAATGAATTTAAAACCTGTTCCAGAGAACTCAAGGCAGCCTGGACAGATGTACCATTGTTAGCGGTGTTTGGGCAGCCACGTGGTCCAGATGTTCTGCACTTTTATATTTGCCACCAGAGTGGTAGAGTTTACTGGGAAAAGTTCTGACAGGCTACGTTTGGGTTTGTTTCTTTTTAATTTAGCTTTGAATAACCAGGATGATGTGCATTAGAAAAAGGTGTGGTGTATGGAAAAGAAAATACTGCAGATAATTGACTTGTCTTTCATGCCTTGGAGGGTTCCTTTATTTTTGCAGAGATATCTGAGCGACTTGGTGAAACTTTCCTGTAAACAAAAAGTACTGCAAATGCGTTTTTCAAAAGTGACCTTAGTATTATTTCACAGTTCTGAATAACTCAAAACCATGACTTTTCAATATAGTGTACACCAATACACATACCTTTTACATTTTACAGACACTGGCATTGTTGTAGTTACTATGCACAGTCCAAATCAGCTTCACAGTTTGCATAAAGGGACAATTGCAGTTTGTGTTGGTAAAGTGGAAAGCTGTATACAGTTAAACTACAACTGAAGAGTAGCTATTGACTGAATTCAGACTACCAAACAGATCCATCTGCCAGTTTCTGTCTCTGCTTGTGTTGAATTTTTGTGTTTTGCTATCATAAATACATCCCAAAAGCAGGCCAAGTGTATCACTTGGCCTGTTACCTTCACTATTCTGACTTACACTATTGTATAACCCATTGATTCCTACCAATAGATGCAAAATGATCACTAGTAATTGATCTAAAGCTACAAATTCAACAGGGTACTTCTTCTATAGCACAAGATGTTTCCCTACTTTTTGCATTGTAGCACAACAATTTACCAAATTGGACTCCAGCAATAATTTTCTATTAGTCTTCGTCATACTGGCTGAACTTTTGATAGTATTAGATTGAGTTTGAAGTTCTTTGAATTAAGTCTTTAAATGATGCAAGTTTACATCATTCTATCAGGCATTCTTATTTATACTTGACTGAATTGATAATGTGTTTTGAGGTTATTTTGTAACTAATTTGATGTAATAGCCATATGGACAGTAACTATTAATGCTTGCTAGGTTTAGCCTTTCATTGTTGTAGTTAAGTGAAAGTCTCTGGTTCAGTGTCAGGAAACAATATACAGTGTACCACAAGAGTTTTAAGAAAGGATTCAAGGTCTGACAAAAGACACGTAGGGAAGTGTCACTGAAACAGCAACATCAAGGATGCATGTGATGAACACAGGGAACAGAAGAACAACAAAATTTACAAACCAATGAGTCAGTGAAAAGGCTTTTTTAAAAATTCAGGTGACTAAATGTCTAGGAGCCCCTAGAATGCCATTGCAGCTTATGGTGGTATTTTAAATAAGATTTTATTAAAGTTTTATAAGTTATTTTAACAAGACGGGAAAAATTTAAAAGACTTAAAACTTGTGGGTCACAGCAGGGTGGCTTTTGGAGTTTTGGACCACTTTATAATTAGCTGAAATCCAAATATGTTACAGTGCAGGCCGTTCACGTTGACAATGGTACTAACTTATTTCTCTAGAAACCTTTAGAGTAGATATATTTTTGTCAAAGCACCCCATCCTTCCTCGATTTAAATTTCAATATTGTTCCTGGAGATATTTCTGTATATTAATGGTACCTTTTTTAAAAGAAACAGAAAATTACTTTTTTCTATATTAATTAATATCTTACTTGATCTGCTTTTCCTTGACTTTCCCTTAGAGAGGGGGTAGGGTTGGGTCAGTTTACTGGATATGACTGTTTTCAGATACTTACAAACCTTTTTGTAGATATGCTTAATTTTTAAGCGATTAGGCACTGAGAGTAGCAGAAATCCTGCAAAGCTTTATAGTTCACTAGGCATTTGCCTTTGTTGGTTCTCTGAGTGATGTCTTGATTTGAGTAGCTAGAATTTTCCCTGAATCTACTAGAAGGGGTATCAGTATTTTCAGGTAACAAAGTCTGTTAGCACAACAAAAACTTCAGACCAATATCTTACTGTATTGGTGTTGGGTTTTTTTTCCTTGTTTGTTTTGTTTTAATTTTTATTAATTTCAGCTGCTTTCATTTTGGAAAATCTTACTGCTATTGTGTGTACTTCGGTATACCAGCAAACACTGTTACCTGTTAACACGTTGTCCACAAATGCCTCTAGAGAAGAAATTGTTGCACCTTATGTATATCTCAAGCAAACCAAAATATGATGCTTTTCTGCTTTGTTTATTCTGAATATGTTGTATCATACTTTACTGAACCCATTTTAACTTAGCTAAAGCGATCAATATTTATGCATTTCACATTATTTTCTGGATCTGAACCTGTGTATAAATCTTTCTTTGAAAAAAAAAAAGACAAGCATTTACTGTAGTTGTCCTCTATGACTTATCCGTGGGAGGGGGGAATCTTGTCTCAAGTGTAAAATGCAGTACTGTCCCAGTTTTCCTTGGCTTTTATTTATTTAGTCATCTTTGATATTTCATAGTTCTGAGGCATACAAAATGCATTGTCATAGCCAAAGCTACAGATCTAAGAAGCTGGGAGAAAATTACTGTAATATCTTCTTAATTGTTCTAGTACTGTATACAAATATGGGAAATATGTTCTGCAGAACATTTGAGATGCAGATTCTTATCCCCACAGTAGGCTATTTTCCAGGTATTAGACCAAATCAATCAAAACTTCATATCTTACAGGTCTTTTCTGACTAAATTATTCTGAAAACATCTATGGAGATTACTTAATGCTCTGCTTTTGGCAGTAAGTACCCTTTGAATGTGCTGTGATTTCAGAAAAGAATATATTTATTTAGCTCTTTTATACTAATACGGTATCCCAAAGTCAGGAGCAAGAGATTTCTTGGTAGTTTGGGTTTCTATTTTATAGCATTGGTGCATGACTTTTGAAATTAAAGTGATAAGCGTTGTTGGGAAGGGGCACAAGAACAAGAGACTTGCAGAAGTGTGTGGATTTGTGGTGTTTAAATTCCAGCTTTGGTCTTTATCATTTGGGTGAAAGCTGCCTTTGTAGCACAAGGCTGAAGAGCATTCTGTAATTTGTATCAAGTAGAGAGTTGTAGGTCATGTCAGTACAAAGGAATGCCTTATAGTTTGGATGCTGTCTTTTGCAACAGAATATTAATTGAAGCAATTTTAATTTCCACTGCCTGTTTAGCTACTGTACAGATACTGAACCAACTGAAAGCAAGTTATAGACATGGGGCAGCTAAGAGCATGTAAGAAAAGCTGTCCTTTATTCTCAGTATAGCAACATTATGGCAACAAAGGGGAATTAGAGAAGAATTTGGATGTGTATATATGGCGGGGGGGGGGGGGGGGGGGGGTGTGAGTGTGTGTGTGTGTGTGTGCACCTGTGTGTGCCTGGGTGTGTACATTCTGCAAAAAAATTATGTAGGAAACCAGAAACATGATGGGTCTACAAGACACTATAATGTATGTTGACCCTTTTGAGTGCACTCCCTTTTTTTTGAATGCTGAGTCTAATATGGCTACCTCTCCTAAAAGACTACTTTTGTTAACTTCCATTTGCTTTCCGGCTTGATCATGTAATCTTTTTTGGCCGTTTGATACCATTTGTATATCACTGTGTGCTTTATTTTCCAAGAGCAACATTTATATAGCGCAGACACCATAAAGGCTGAATGAATATACAGTGGTAGCCAAACTATGTTGCTGGAGCATTTTTGCTTAACCTCTGCCACAGTCATATGGGTTGCAGGACCCACTAGCTCTGCTTGGTTCAGTGAGATCAGTTTCTGTAAGAGCAGAAGATGCAGTGCATGAGGGATAGTGGAGTTGTGATGTTTCCAGAGGTGTCGAGTAAGCCACGTGCTGCTCCTGAAACAACTTCTAGAGTTTATGTTCACAGTCCTGATTTTGCAAGGAAACATAACTGTGCAACTTGGCTGTTGTGTACCCTACGTTATCCATTAGATGCTGTTTGTTTGCTGTGCTTGTTTGGTAGGTTGTAGAGCTCCTTTGCCATGTTTTGCAACACTCATGGCATTCTCCCTACCTTGTACATATTTCTGAACTGTCAACTACAGGTGCCAGGGTGCTGAGGCCCTTCAGGACACTGAGTGCCATGAACAAGTACATATTTAGGCTGTGAAAGGGTTACTTGCCTCCTCCCCTGAATTCCCCAAGAAAAGGGCACAGTGAGGTTTATGGTCTCACCTAAGTACTACTATAGTCATTTATATACTCAGTATTCTGTACTGAATTGACAACTTTGAAGAAGCTTAATAAGACGGATGTCTATTTCACGTTCCCTGCTAATTCTTTGATGGCAGAAATCTAGGAGGACTTGACATGAGATCTCCACTCAGCAGCACAGCCAGGCTCAGGCTGGAAACCCTTCTTCTTCCTTAAGGGGCAGCTGTTCAGGAAAACTGGCTGGGCTCCCAAATATAATGCTTGTCTGCTCTTTTCAGCTTCAAGCTGAAATCTTGTTTGCACCTCAGTACAGCTATACTCAAATCAGTGGTTGGGGGTCTTTGAGGGCAGCAAAAGCAGAAGAGGCATGTACATGCATCTGTCTGCACATGTACACAGCAGAGTGCAATGACTCTCAGCACGTACACTTTACTAAAGTGTTCCCATGTTTGCTCATAAAACAACTTTGAAGTTTTTCAGACGATAGTTTTCCAACTTCCTTGCTAGATTTTGGTATCTTTTCTTCACATTACACAGCATAAGGTGTGAGTTTCAAAAGTCACATCTGAAAAAAACACAGATCCTGCTGACCTGGATGCTACAAAAATCTTCTTTCTCAGCAGTGCTTGCTTTTAATAGCCAGTATCTGTTGACAATTTCAACACAACTGATTTGCTATGATCTTTTTTCTTGGAGCCCAGTCCTTCAACTTCTATTCTCACATGTATTTCCACTGAATTTTGACCTAGTATATAGTTTTATTCTCTCCAAAGTTTGGTGTAAACATGCCTTACAATAGTTCATCTCCATCAATGGTATAACAGAGCTACTGCCTTCTTAGTTACATGTAGTTAAATCAGTAAGCACATTCATAGAATGTCATGCTTTACTCAAAAACCTCTAATTTGATACTTCTAAGTGCACATGTTAAGTCATGTGTATAACATGCTAAAGTACATCAGACTGTGATAATGAAGCTGAATAAAATATTTAATAAAATATTTGAAATATTTGATAAGGACCTTTAAATAGATTTCTTTATGTTCATTCTATTTTGGTTATCTAGCGTGTGCCTGTAAACAGTTTCCCGTTTAAAACTAATGATTGCAAATAAATACTATTCAAATGGAGCTTCTTTGATACTTCACCTGCTTTACCATCAAATGATTGTTTACTTTAACATATGGCTGAGTTAGCGGTATTTGCAGAATTTGTTTTTAGCTACAGTATAAACTTGTTGGGTTGTTTAAATATAAACAAGCTCATTTTCACTGGAAAACGGAAGATGCCAAAACCCAGAGATGGATCCTCAGAACTGTATGCTGTAGTTCTCTGACAGATCATCCACTCAGCTTCTACACAATGACTGCGAAGATGTCATTTGCTTTGCAAAGAACTTCTGCCCCATTGTTCTTCCTTACATGTGTCTATACTGGGAGCTTCCATTTTATTTTTTAAAACTTCTGAGCCCGGCTCAGCACTGTTGACATTTCTTAGAAGATCCACAGATCCATTCAGGTGCCCGAGAATTTTGTGGACTTACATTGCATGAAGCTGGAGATTGTGGGACAGAGAGAGCCCGGACTCGGTGCAGTTAGGCTTTTGAAGAAAAGTTTGCCTTTTCTTCTGAGCTTTCTAGGTATCTACTTCATTTTTGTGGATTTTGTCTTCTTTGCATAATTGGGAAGCTTGTTGATAGTCAACAAAGATAAAAGAGAAGTCATCCTACAGAAGAAGCCCTTGCTATGATTTCAGTCTTTGGACATAAGAGAACTTACTCAGGAATGGTTTCTCTTTTAGAAATAAGTAGCAAGTGACATCAATGCCTAAACGTAAAGGTAGTAGGTTCTCACTACTTTGGAAACTTGTTTAAACCAGGAATCTGCTCTGCCCATATATTTTACCATCCTGAGGCTTGAAAATGAGACTGTTTGATATCTTCTCTTTTTCTGTCCTTGGATGCCTGAAACCTCCTTGATTGCCACATATTTTTTGATCACAGAAGACCCCAAACAGACTTCATGAAGCCAGTAGACACTGGCTGTTCACATGGGAGCAGTCAAAAGCAGCAGAAGGGAAACCTTTAGGGTTTTTTTATCTATGTGCTATTTACTCAGGAAAGAAGAAATGTATGCAATCTTGCACTGCCTTTACTGGGTATGCGTCAGAATCTCTGCAAAGAAACACCAGGAATGGAAAAGCTTCAGCCTTAAAGGCCATGTAAAGGTCATGGGAAAGGGGAACGAAAGTTCTGATTCACTGAGCAAAAAAAGTGGAAGAAATTTTAAGAAATATATGTTCTATTAGTATGGATGCCCTGTCAGGGACCTTGAAGTCACTATTCACTTTTTTTTATTACTAAATTACCTTACAACAGTTGTCTTCATTCCTTGAAGTCTCATGTTTTCTCCTCTGTTCTCATTTGGTTCTTCCAACTAAAAAAACTGCTGCATTCAGCTAATTCTCAGTGCATTTAGATCTGGTTTGTTAGTCAGCTGTCACTCAGATTGCTTTTTGCAACTGCATGGCATTTCACTGACTCTTAACTGTCAGGTAAGGTAAATTTCCACTAATACTTCTGGAAAAACACGGGATGGAAAGGCATCATCCAAGGACCATGCTTTGCTAGACACTGCTATTCTCCCCTCAATACCATTGTTGGGTCCCTTTCATTGTTCATTCCAGAGTTTTTTAATGTACAGCTAACCCTGCTTTCAGAGAGACTTTTTTTCCTACAATGTGACAACATGGAGTGAGACACACAGTATACCTGGGCATACAGTAGCCATGCTATACACCTGCTCGTGTGGCTGTGGATTCTCCAGTAGGACACTAGCACTTTGTGACAAAATACGAGATACATTCCTATCTCTGCTGCAAAGTTCTGTTTTGTTTTGTTTTCTGAAATAAAACCTGTAAGATAAAACATCTACCTTCTATCCAGTGTCAAATTCTTTTTTTTTGTGGACTGTTCTTGGCACAGCAACAGTAAGAAACTGAGCTCTAATACAGTTGTATTTAAAATACACTTGAAATTTCATCAAGGCTTTATTGGTTGTTTTCTGATCGGAGATTCATTAGATGTTCAGCAGAAGTGCACTGGCCCACAGTGTCGCTGCTGCAAGCCCAGCTGAAATTCCAGCTAAAAATTCAGCCTATAAGTACAAAATACAAAACATGTATTCTGTATAGAGCAGCACTTCAGCTTATTTGTCAGCCTGTGAAACAAGAGGAACTAATTGAAATAGACTCAAAAATCAAGCAGGTTGAGTCAGAATGATGTGCTTAGCATTGCAGCACACTAAGAGAAGGTAGGTTGCTATCAAACAACATCCAATTTAAGAAAAAGGATGGGAAAGAGAAAGGGAAAACCTTAGGTCCTGGAAGGTGTCCTTCCAATCCAAAAGAAGTTTTTGGAGTACATCTTTGGAGTACAGGTTTCATATATGGCCTACCAAAGGCTTCCCAGTTACAGCAGACCATCAGGCCTCAGTCAGACCAGTCTGAGTATCCATTCCCTTCCAGTGGTGGGTTCCCTTAATACCTGGTCAGCACAGATGGGTTATTGGAACGCTGCTGTTTTTTGGAGTTAAGGAGAATTTGGAAATCAGATAGTGTCAATCTGTCAATAGTTTAGGATACTTAGTTTTGGTTTCGGTATCCAGTAATAATGTCTTTTGTAATGGCTTTGGAGCTCGTGTTTTCAGTCTTGCAATGTCATGGATTCAGGCAGCCTGCAACACACCATTGCCATTGGTGTCAGAGTGATGTCATTTGTAGCAAATTCACTGCACATACCTCTCTTGACAGACAATTCCCTGTTACATTCTGAGATGATTCATCTGGTTTGGGACTCCCAGCTGTGGTGTTTGTCATGAATCTGGGCTCTGGCATGGTGAGGTTCTTTCGCTACAAGCCTCTCCACTTCAGGATGGCAAAAAGTTTGTCAATGCCTCGACAGCTTTGTGTGCGCTCTGTGCTTGCCTGCAGCTGCTGAGATAGATTTTTATAATACAAAGTGGTACAAACCCAGCTGGAAACTCGATGGTGAAGTTGGACCTTCATGAGCTTCCAGGTTTCAGTAGGTGGTACAGAGATTGACAGGTTGCGGCAACAACGCTGTGTTTGCTTTTGTTTTGAAGAGCAGTGTTTTCTAGCAGAACTAAGGTGGCAGGCAAATTACCATCACAACAGATGGACAGTTCATTGTCTTCAAGAGATTCCAATTTCAAGAGCAAGGTTTGCCAAGTGGTCTAAAAAAAAAAAAAAAAGCAGAAATTTTAGTTCAAGACTGTGGCTTGGAATGGATGCTTGTGTTTCGCTTCAGTGACTGTAGCAGTAACTTTTCAGTTAGAAGTAAGTGTGAGCTGCTTAAGGGGGGATGCAGTTCTAAACCATCCCATTACTCCCAGATGACAGATGTAGTGGCACGTGGTGTAAGTGTTGCTATTGAGTGCTTCCCTGCAAGTACATCATAAATAATGTTAGGTGCTCATCCTTATTTGAATCGGTAATTAAGAAAATTCTTCTTGCTGTCTTCAGAAAATACACCGTGCTTGCCTGGCACAAGGCATAGTTGCACACTGGAAAGTAATGGAGGGAAGCATTTGCTGTGTGACTGTTTAATCTTGATACATAATTTTTTTCCAAACATCTTTGCTAGTAATTGTCTGCAGTGCACCACATTTAGGATGCAGTTAACTGAACTCTGGGATCTTTCAAAGTGAAGGTAACTACTTACTTCTCATGCAGAAATCCATGCCAGCAAGGAAGTCACTTAGGGATGAAGGGTTGCATTTTTTAAATAACTAATTTATGAAGACTTTACTCATTATATGTTTCATGGGTGAGAACCTTGAATACACCATAAGAGTGTATTGACAAGAGTCAATATAAAAGCATTAGCTTAATAATGGATTCTGTTAATCTACAACTAATTTAAATAACCTAGACAAAAAAAAATATATATTTCCTGTTCCACCTTTAACACAATGGTTCTCTAGTTAAAGGCCAAGGGTTGCCAGCAGGGATTTAAAAACATCTTTAATGAGGAGATAAAAATGTATTCTTAAATAGAAACTTCAGGGCTTTTAGACCACTCAGAAAACACTCAGTGTGCTTTGCAAAATGAGCAATTTTTTAGTACTTTTGATAAATAAAACCACAAATACAGCTATTTCAACAGTCTTAATATAAGTAGAAAGTGGCAAATGGAATTTTTCAGATGCTGTGAGTTGTCTCGGATGTAAATGCAAGTCCCTTAGCAGTGCTGGCTTGTCACACCTGACAGTGCTTGTGGGAGGATGTGGTGGCATGCCTGGAATGTGCATTTGTATTCAGCATTAAACCACCATCCCACAAATCCCAGCCACTGGAATTCCGTTTCTATCAACATACAAGGGACATAAACAGCATAAAAACTATTTAAAAAGAATTGGTTGGGTTTTTTTGTCTCACTGAAAATGCTTTATATTTGGTAGAGACAGATCTCTTCCTTGGATTATTTTCTTTATGTTGTTGTGGGAAGTCGGGAACACCAAGCTTCACTTGCAAATCTTTCACCTTGCTTTTCAATTATCTTGCTTTTCTCTCTTCTCTTTTTTTGAGAGTCTGAACACTTGGTAGACATCAGTAGCAAAACATACCACAGATTTTCAGTGGGATGGACAGTATCCCACACCTTCCCAAGCTACTGCATAACTCTGAAAAACCTGCAGTGGTTTCTTAATTAGTATTTTAGCAACACTTGTCCTGAGCTATGGCTGTGCATCAAACACAGCTTTTGCAAACAGATAGGCAGAGGGGGTGGGATCCTGCTGGGAAGTGGATAGAGCAGCAAAGCTGGGCTCCCCAGGCCTTTCTTGTGCCCCAGTTCTCTAGGAAAGCCCACCAGTGCCCGAGCCAGGTACCCAGCAGGTTTTTGAAACCTGATAAATTATTTCCTCCTCCTAGTAGTTTATTGTGAGAGTAGATTCACAGTTTATGGGAATTTGGCCTGGTTCATTTTTTAGTACATGGCTTAAATTCACTTTTTTTTTCTTTAAAGCCAAACCAAACCCCCTTCAGTACTGCATATTAGACCTAAAACATTCACAAGAACTCATGCTAAGCCTTAACTTGCAAAATAAAACTCAAACATTTCTAAATTTCTTCATTAAAAGAGGAAAAGGCATCCCCTAGACAATTACATTTTTTTCTTCATGATTACAGAAGAAATCTTCAAATAAACCTAATATTGGCTTTTCCAGTTACCTTGCTCATACAACCTCGCCTAAGGCAGCAGGTACACGTGGGGGCAGCCTGAGGGATCAGACATGCAGCATTATGGCTTTCCCTCCAGTGGAGGTACCCAGGCTGTCAGAAAGCTGTGCAGCAGCCCCACTGCATCCAGAAGGATGGGATAAGGGATGCCAGCTGCCAGGTGATGCAGGCAGCTGCAGTTCGAGTGGCACCTGAGGGGTTCACGTAGCCCAGGGCTCTTGCCCTGCATGTCAGTTTGTGAAATGTTGCTTTTAATTTCTGTGTCTTTCACCTGCCTGTGTTTGAAAGCTGTTCTGGGCACTTTGCATGGCAGAGATTGTGTTAGGAGCACAGTTCCCTGAGGGTTTGAGTTGTTACAGTCAGAGATTGGCAGTGGAAGCACCGGATACTTGCTATTGTAAACTTCATCCGTCTCCTTGAAATACTGTTGTGATGGTGGTTGTCTCAAGGCTCTGTGCACATGGCATAATTGCTGATGTAAATACATTTTTTATCCTCCTGTTATTGTCACTGAGCACTGCTTTCATGAAGAAACATGAATTGGAGAAGGATGCCACAGACTTTCACAATTAAATCTGTATCTAGATGGTCTTTTTTCACCCATGTGAAATTTATAAATAGGGGTGGGGGGATTAACTCAGGGTGCAGACAAGCCTGTAAGGGAAGACCAGCACCTGCATAAATCAAATTCTGCATTTTCTGCTTGTGTTTCTAAGTTGCTAAAGTGATTGCTTACTGCAGAAATGGTGAACAGATGGATTCCCACTGCCATCCGTAGGTGAGCGTGGCAGACCAGTGTGGCTGCTGCTGTTTGTTCACTGCCTTTCACACCTTGTGGGTTGACTGCTGTTGTGTTGCTGCATTAATTGTGCACCATGAGACAGCTGAGAGGAGCTGGGGGTGGGAGGTCAGCTTTGGGCAATCGTGTTAATGAAACGCAGCGTTGCACATCATCATCACAGTAGTGTTGGTATTTCCTAAAGGTCTTTAATCTTGATGTTTGTGAATACCTGTTTTAAAGGCTCCTAGCTTGACTTTTTTTTTATTTTCTTCTTTTTTTCTTTTTTTTTTCCAAGATAGAGTTATGTTTCATGTAAACCACATAATTCTTTGGGCTGCTTGTAGCAGATTTTAGAAACTAGATGCTCCTTGAATGCCCAACCCATGCAATCCATGGGCAAGAGCCAGTGAAGGGTATTTAAAAGAGGCAGTGGTTCTTGTCAGTGTGGGTTTTTCTTATTCATTATCAACTTGTCAGGAGATAGGTCAACATTTTTCAAGATGGAAAGAGGCTGAAGGAGGGCTTTCTGTGGCAGCTTTTGAATGTTAGGGTGGACATTTCTGTATGTTCTTCTTCGTTTCCTGCTCCCCACTTCTGTCTTTTTTCAGGGTGATTATAGAAGTAGACAAGGTTTTGGTGGTGTGTGAGGAAAGTGTAAGCTGACTCTTAATAGGATGTCTGAAGTGCTTGTGTGTGTTCCTGGACAAACAGCCAGACAGGATATTAAACACATCCTGGGTTGTGGCAGGATGACATCTTGGCAGTATTGGTGCAGAGTCACAGGGCCAAAAGGTACTTGGAGACATCAGCTAGACATTTTCCAAGGCAGATTATGCTGTACTTAGCACAGACCTGATGGGTGGATGGGTGAGTGTTGAACTTGTCCTTAAAAGCCTCTCATAGTGGAGAATCAACCATTCTGGTTTTTCAATGCTGTTTTTTTCCAGTTTGACTTTCTTTTTGAGGGTGGTTTATTCCCCCAGTGCCTAAGTACAAAATTTTAGGGTATAGGAGAAAAAGACAGTGCCCTCAAATGACATTAGACAGAGGAGCATTTTAGCTGTTTTTATAAATGCAACCTAAAAAAGTAATGGTCAGATAAAATCTGAGACAAGATTTTCAAGGAGCACCAGCCCAAATTTGCTCACTACAGGACTCCTCCATGCCTTTAAAAACCTCTTTCTTCAAGTGGTGTGTCAGGTTGATGGTTAATAGCCATATCAGAAAGGTTCAAAGAGACCTTTCTCCTCATGCTGTGTTTTCTATCCAGTAGTTGCCTTCAATTTTTTTTTTTTTTACAGAGTTCAGACAGTGAAAAAACAGAAAGCCAAAAAATTCCCAGTCCCAAACCGACCCAGCTTGCCATCCTTTTTCCTTGCTACCCTTTTCAGATACTACAAGGCTATCAGTAAAGCCATATTACAAGGAGGAAACCAAAGGAGAACACCATCTATTTATTTAGGCAGTTCTTGTGCCAGCCACAGCAAAAGGCTGGAGAGCCAGCAGGGGCCAGAGCCTACCCTTGGCCTACAGCTGTCCTTTCCCTGCTGCCTCCTGCCTTGGAAACAGCCTTTTTCCTAATTATCCTCTGGTGAGATGCTGCTGGCAAGGCATCACCTGTGCTTGCAGCAAGGTCCCTGGCTGGGGTCTGATGCAGCATGTCCCTGAAGACATGGGAAAGGCTGCGGGCAGTGTGTTGGCAGAGCAGGGACCAGGACATGCCCGGGTCTCTGCTTTGAGACAGGGACCCTTGGCTGTGCCTGCAATGCTCTCTCCAGCTCCAAACCAGGACCAGTGGAATAATTTTGAAACAGTTAGGAGAATAATGGAGCAGGGCCAGTGTTTTACAAGAGTTGTGCACTCCCCTGTTACCTCTGCACCAGTTTAGCTGGGGCAATGACACAGTTTATTAGACACACAGGAGTCTCTGGGTGACAGTCCATGCTGAGAACCCATTACAGGGAACAGGCTCCAGTGGGGAAGCAAAGATTAGAGCATGTCCCTCAAGCTGGGGAGTTGCCTTCCTTTTCTGCCTGTTGTGGTTCATCAGGAGGCTCTCAGCCTGGACTCCTGGTGCCCTGTGCCTGGTGCCACAGCTTTGCTGCACTTACCAGAAGTCACAGGCTTGCAAGAAATGGGTCAGCAAATCTCTTACAGTCTCCTGGTCCAGGCACCAGGCAGAGATCACCCCACCCATGCTGGCACGTGCTGGGACCTGCCCCAGAGCCCACAGCCCTGCTCTTCTGTGTGGCCACACGAAGCTGGAGGGGGCAGGCAATAGCAAAGCCGCCTTGCTCCCAGGGCAGCCGGCACTGTTGGCTCCTGCAGGGCACAGCATCCCTTGGCAGCCCCACACTGCCGTGGTCAGGGCCAGCAACACTGCCCAGCCTGCCAAGGCTGTGAGCACCAGCCCTGCACAGCTGTACCTCCGTGGCCTTGGAGGAATAGCTGCAGGCACTGCAGAGGTGGCATTTCCTCATCCAGAGGCATTCAATGCCTGTTGTCTTCAAGGTCCCGCTGAGCTGCTCCATGTGGTGGCACAGAGCTGGGCACTGACACCCAGGGAGTCACAGCAAAGCAGCACAGGGACTGTGTGCTGGGTTAAAGAGCTGAAACAAGTGGTACCACTGGCAGGACACAAAGCAGAGGCTTCTATAGATGCTTGCTCCAGGTGACATCTGGTCCCAGTTATGGGCATGGTTATGGCAAGGAGCTTGGATGGATGGGGCACCCAGGTCTGTTCAGTTCCAGTAGGAGCCTTTGATGAAATCCCTGTACTGACCAAAGACTGACTTTGAAGGGCAGACAACCTCCTGCAGAAGTTGGTATTCTCCAAGCATTGAGAGAGAAAATATTTAATGGCTTAAAAAGGAGAAGGGGACAATGGAGCAGTTTAGAAAATGCAATTTCCTCAACAGCTTTGTGATTGGAAGAACTGGCACTATAAAAGGGGAAACCAAACTGTGGGAGGGATGAAATTATTTTCCCCAAGACCAGTAATCACCCTGGCTTAGATCTAGGAGGTTTTGCTCCTGCTGTCACACACAAACTGTGAAATGTGGTGCATGCCTGTCAAGCTGCACTTCAGTTGCAAATTAACCAGTATGTTCAGTTGTCCTCGCTTTCACCATCAGTGTTGATGCCTGGGGAAGGAAAAGTGTTTTCGTCCATGTTTCACAGTTTTTCTCTTGCTCTCACAGACTCTTAATCCTTTGTGCTCCCCTTGATTTTCTCAGTGCTGCTCAGTCCTGGGAACCCTACCTGGAATAAGCAAAAACAAGTTACAGTGGAGACAAAAGTGACCAAAAAAAAGTTGCACTTTACAGCAGATCTAAGAGTCAACCAGGGTATGATTTCCAAATTATACCCTGTTACTCAGTAGTCAAAAAACAAAAGAGCAACCAGTACAGATGAATATTCACCCGATTTTACAGTGTAATTGCTTCTCACTTAAAATTTGCCCTTTTTTTTCCTATTTCTCCCAGCATAACATGTTTCCTGCATTTTCCCTGCTCTTGGGTATCAGCATGTGCTTTGAGAGCTGGAAAGGAATTACTAACAGAACTGAAAAATAACTCTGATCCTCTTACTCTTGCATGCACAATTCTTAGCAAAACAAAAAAAAAAGGGCATTTCTCTTGTGTTGTACTTGCACAGTGTCAATGGCAAAGCAAAGTCTAAGGGCATAAATAAGGTGAAGTGATGCTCTGTGGTGATGCAGAGACTGAAGTGACTGAGTTTTAAGCAGTGTCCCTACATATGGTCCTTCCTGATACAGCCATAAAGCTCAGCTTCCAGGTTTTGTGTGCACTCCCCTTACTGTGGTACTTTCCTGCCTGCTCCCAGTGGGTACCTGGATGATACAAAGAATGATGATACCTGCTGCTCACATAGCTGAGATCCCTTCTGAGTTCACTTGAAATCCCAGTCAGGAACTTTATTTCTTTACTGTTTTGTAATCAAAGATATAGAGGGCACAATTCAGCCAGGATGTGTTTGCCAGGCTGAGTGCTCATGGTGTGTGTGCTCTTGAGTACAGACCAACTGTGTGAGCACAGTTCCTTCCCTCACACTGCAAATACATCCTGTTCCATCGGGGCATCCTTCTTTCAAATACCTATTTTTAAGGTCTCCTATCAAAATGTCAGAATTATTAGGAGAAACTGTTTGTTTATTGCCACGCTTTCCTTGATATGTCTCTTTTGCTGTATCAAAGATGGCTTCTGTTGAGTGTGTTTTTGTCCAGATGTTAGAGCTTTCTCTGGAGGTTGTTTCTGCTTGGCTGGGGGGCGCAGGGAAACAGAGTGGTCACTTGTGCAGCTGGGACCTTGCTGAGTCACACGGGCAGGATCCTGGTTTGGCAGGAAACGTGGCAGGCTGTGGGGGATGGCCTCAGCGCTGGTGTGGTACCTGAGGCAGAGCAGCTGCATGTCAGGGTGTGATCACGGATTTGGGAAGAGGCTTCTGGAAACCCTCAAGCAGGGAGTGTGTTAAGTGACATCCATGTCATGAACTAAAGTGATGTGGCATCTCATGTGAGCAGCAAGGGTTGGACTGAGAGCAAAGTGCCTCACACCTCCATCCCTATTTTTAGGAGGAAATCCATTGGAAGCGGCACTGCCTGTCTGCATGTGTGTGCTCCCACTTTGCCTTTGATAGTGGACCCCAAGAAACAAACGGAGCAGGCTGGAAAAGGGTGGCACAAAAGGCACCCCAGGCCTTGCTGGGCCTTCATGGTGCTCCCTGTCTCTCCCTTCCTCATCCCCTGCTGGCGGTTTGGGCTTGGCTCTTGGGCAGCAGCAACACACAGCTCCTTGCCTACTGTGGGGAGCACCAGGCTCACATGGCCCAGTTGGAGATTTGACCAAAATGTGTTAAAAGCACTTCCTCAAATAGTCAGTTTTAATTTTAATAAGTCATATTTGGTAGCCTTAAGGACACTGACTGTGTGAAAGGGAAAGGGTTATGTCCTGAAAATGAAGTTGGATGAATGGGTGCCGTGTGAAGGGCTGCTGAGAGTTTGGTGTGGGGTGAGAGGCATCACATCTTCCCTAAGAGAGAGGAGCCCTTGCCATGTGGTTGAAAAGTATGGTGGGATTGACGGGGGAAGCACTTTGACTGAGAAATGTTCTTTCAGATTAAACAACAAATTTCTGCATGCACATACAGATTAGATCTTTGTAACGCGGCAGGCTTTGATAGTGTACTGCAGCATTATTGCTATTTATAATCGACAATTACTAACACTATAATCCAGTAAATTTAGTGGTAGCAATTACAGCAACATAAATAGCAATCCAGATGACTAAAGGCATTGCTGTCAATGCAGCTATAACATTAGACAAAGAAGTTGGAGGGATGATATCAGGACTCGAAATGTGAGCTTGGGTCTGCTAGTCTTTTATATACCATTTTTAATATACTTCCTGAAATGAAGCTTCAGAAAGGTACACTGCCTCTTTAAAATTAGTCTAGGAACTACAGGTAGTTCACATTATTTTTAAAATAATAAATCTATATATATATATCTATATTAAAATATATATGTATACATAAGTTTGCTAGCCTACCTTGTGGAAAGGCTGCAGCTAAATTAAGTCTGAGCTAATATTGTATTACCATGGTCTTCTGGTTTGTAGATAGCCCTTCCTTATTAGATGAGGTTCTGTTTTTGCTCCACAGAAGGTGCCTGTGTATATAACTCCTTTGTATTGCTTTCTGCAGAGTCCCTTATATATTTCTTACTACTAATGCTGTGTAGAAAAGGAAATCCAGAGATTTTACTACTGATAATTAACCATTAATGGCCATTAGCAAAATAAAGATTTAGTTGTTTGGGAAACAGATTATTTATATTGTGTATGGTTTATTGCCTGATAACTTGTTTGGTGACTGGATATTCTTTTCCTCCTCCTGGTCCTTTTCTGCTTTTTCCAGCTATGGTGTTTACTCCTCACTTTGATTATCTAGCAGGCAATAAAGTATATTGTATGTTTTGAAGCCAAGTGGTGTGCTCCTTACTCGTGCACCGCAGGGAGCGGGGCTGCTGCTCTGCAGCCACAGCTGGCACCTCTCCTGCTGGACAAGCCAGGCCCAGCTGGCACCAGGACAGCAGCCTGGCAGTGCCTGCTCCACGGGAGGGAGTGCAGCAGGACCATCAGAGCCTCGCTTCCTCGGCCATCCCTCAGGACATGAGGAGACCGTGTGGGCGCAGAAGAGTCAATGCATATCCTCGAAACTCATAACCACCCCTGGTACATCTCTGGCATGGACAGCAGTGACAGGGGCAAGTACTGTCACTGTCACTGGCAGCTTCTGGCTCTCTCGACAACCTCACGCTGCTGGTTTTCACCTCTGGGAATGGACATCAGCAGAGCTCTGTGCTCCTGCCAGGCTCAGGTCCTGTAACTGCAGGGGCACTCTGCTCTCCTGCACACAGGGCAGTGCATCCTCCATGCTGAAACACTGCTCCAGGCAGCAGACTCGCACCCAGACAGACCTGACCTGCTTGTTTGGGGCTGCATTGCTTTGCTTTGCTTTGCTCTGAATGGGGAGCCAAGCTCTGCATGGCAGTTCCTCCCTCCTGACATCTGGCAGATTTTTTTTCTGGGTTTTTTTTTTTTTTTCAAAAACTTCACTGCCAGTTCAGATGCAACTGGTGGGGGTGCTCCCTTGGCTGTGTGTGCAGGAAGGGCACATCCTTCTCTGCTGCATTCCCTTCCTCAGCTGTGGCTGCCTGCCAGATCAGATGCAACTGGTGGGGGTTGGCTGTGTGTGCAGGAAGGGCACATCCTTCTCTGCTGCATTCCCTTCCTCAGCTGTGGCTGCTCAAAGGCCACCCCAGTGCTCTGTGCCACCCCCCAAGGGGACACAGAGCACTGCCCTGTGCTTTGCCCTCCCCTCGTCAGCCCCAGGGCAGCACGAGGGGCTGCACTCACCCAACCAAGCCAGCTCTTCTCCAGCAGCTGGGATGTGGGTGCATGGCCCTGCTCTTGTGCAGCAGCTCAGGGGACAGGGGGAGCAGAGTAAACCCACCTCCCAGTGAAGATCCTAAAAAACAAACAGCTTTGGCATCTGGGGGAATGAAGCTGCTAAAAAACTCAGCATCATTTTCTGGTGTTTGTTTTGCCCCGTTCCACCCTGAAGCAAAAGTTGAAATGGTGGCATTGCCTGTGCAGAAAAGCTTCCCAAAAGAACAGTAAAAACCTCTCATTTGTAAGTCAAAACAGATTTTTTTTGTTTCAGTTCTGACCTTCACATACGTTGCTGCTTTTTATATGGCTGTATATGTGCATGCTACATATAAGTACACCTCAGTCCATCCTTACTAGTAAATTAAAATAATAGAATTGTTCCCTGGTTACTGGTGCTCTAGATAGTGGCAGTTGTGCACATGACAGTATTTTTGCAGTTTTGCCTTTGTGCAGCCCTGCTCAGGCAGCTGCCTATTGCCCTCTGGTCCCTGCACCACAAGCTAGGTTTTTTGGAGAGAGGGACAGGCACAGGCTGCTGCACATGGCCCCTTGAAAAGTACAATCCTCCAGTTTGGTCCTTTACCATCTGCACCTCTCCTGCTGGGGGAAAAAAAATGCTTAATAAAAGTATCTATAGGGTTTTTTAATTTTTTTTTTTTTCATCAGCAGAGAAGATGAGCCAGAGACTTGCATCCAGGAAATGGCTGGCATCATCTTGCTGTGTTTTCTGCATGATGGGGAAAAAGATCACTCCCACTTCTAAGCAGTGAGGCTTCTCCCTTGGACCTTGACCCTCTCAAATAATCTTCTTATGTCCTTAGATGCCTGTGCCAGGAATTGGCCTCATTTTCACATCCCACCTGGAGAAATCAGTTGGTGAAGTAGGCAGCAGCAAAGCTGGTGGCTCTGAGTGGGTACAGCAGCCCACAACATCTATATTCAGCAACTAATGAGCACTGCAGAAGTCTCAAGTACGAAGCATATTTTATAGGCATGTGTCTGTATTGTATATTTTTTCCTTTTTAAAATTGCTAATTAGGGCATATTTATGACTGACAGTTTGGGTGTTAGTTTTTTGTTTTCCACAGGGCAAATTGGATCCTCAGAGGCTTTTTTTGCCAGCACAAATGAGATGAGCAAAAAGAAGGGCTGCTGCAGGTGCTTGGGGAAGGTAAATGCCTTCCTCTCCACATTAGTCCAGCTGATAATCACAGGGACTGTTTGTACAAACAAAATGAACCTTGTGTTTGTGCTGGGCCTGGTGTCCTCAGAGGAAGCCCAGGGCAGCAGGCGCTCCTGGGTTTGTGGAGGGAAGGCTTGGGTGTGCTCCAGGCTCCTCCAGAGCTGTGCTTTGGTGTACCCCACATCTTCAGCCACAGACTGGAGCTCTTCTGTCTTTTGTGGCACCATTTGGTGAACGGTTTGAGCCAGCTTGCCAAAGACATATCTTGCACCCAGAGAACAAAGAAATGCTTTCCAGCTGATGGAAGTCTGACAAATGGCAGTGAGGAGCTGCTTGGTTTGGGTGAAAGCAGAGTGAGGCAGGGGATGACCCACCAGGCTGTCCCACCCCCGTGGATTCAGGAAATAGCGTTGGTTATCAGCTCAGCAGTCTCAGGACATCTGACTGGCAGGGTTATGGGGTTTAGAGAAAAAATGGACAACTGGTTTAAGGCAAAAAATGGGCACTGTTTCAGCCTGCAAATCCTGGGGCTCAACTTGTGAGCATCCTGACAGCTTGTGGGTTTCCATCTGCTGCACAGGGGCTGGGTTGAACCAAGACCCCTTTGAGGTAGGAGCTCATTCCTGACCAGCCAGATCCTCCAGGGTGGTTGGTGTTGAAATGCTTGCTGTGAAGGAAAGAGCTTCAAATCCATATCACATAAATAAATAAATAAATAAATAAAGCTGGGCACCATGAGCCATTTGGGGCTGGAATCATCATCCTCCTCCCCCCCTTACTGTGTATCATCAGCTTCCTCTTCATTTAGATAGATTGGAGGGCACACTTGGGCTGGCACTTAAATGCCCATCATAAGGACAATTAAATTAATGAGAAGCCTGATACTGCAAGGCACAGAGAGGAACCCTCTGTGTCAGTGGTGCTCATAGATGAAAAATCTTAGCCAAAGTGCTCCACCTTTTCTGGTCCTAATTTCTCTCTAGCTAACAAGAAGGGGTTTTGTCACTAATATGTCTACTCATTGTACTTTCTTGAGCTTTCTGTGCTATAAATGGTTGATACATAGCCTGTTCTGATGGCACACCATGAGATTTAAAATACCATGTGAGAGGAAATTTGCCTGGAAATTTTCAGCAATTCTTTTTTATTCAGGTAGAGTTGGGGAAAGGAAAACCAAATGCAAATATTCTCAGTGCTAGCCTTCCCTTGGAAGGGAAATCTAGAAGAAGCCTGGGAAGAATGTTTTTCTGCCAGGATCTCGAGCAGTTGTGCACAACAGGAGGGTTGGGGAGCTCTGCAGATTCTTACTGTGCTTATACTGCTTTTAGTTAATGAGATTTAACTGTGCCAACCTCCCAGGACATGTAAGCAAGTCATGGTGGCATGACAGGGTGGCAACAGCATGCTGGTGCTCGTCTGTCCTGGTGTCCCTGTTCCTCAGGGGCCAGTTTTGGCCCACACATCTCCACCATTCACCTGAAGACCTGTGATTTGCCCAGGAAGGCAGAGCTGCCTTCAGCCCAGAGCCCATGGATCACTTTGCCAGGGGTGTGGAGCACCCCTCTGTGAAAGCAGAGTGACAGAAATCCGGCCCTGGATTTATGGCCTGCACATCTCATTGTCCAACAGTGAGCTGCTGGTCCTTTATTAGTTGTGGGGTCTTTTCAACAGGCACCATAAAGGAGGTGGCAGGATTGATGGCAGGATTGATGGAAAAGCCCCAGCCACGTGGCAGAAGGCAGGCAGCCCTCAGAGGGATTTAATTCTACCAGGCATTTCTTACTCTTGTTCTTCCTGGGAGGGATGCTTTCACTGCCCTACCCTAAATGCACTTGAACTCATTGGAGTTTCACCACATGAGAAATTGGCCTGGCTTGGCCCCTGCTTTCTTAATCTCCAGATCCTTGCTATAAGTAAATGACAGTCAGAAAATATCTTTTTACAAGCAGGTCCTTTAAAGGCCAACAGAAAATATTCTTATGTATTTGTGTGTAACAGAATTATTCCCTTGCTTTACACATTACTGAAAAAAACCCAATGTATTCATAACTCATGGACTTTTAAGGCAAATTTTAGTTGTCTGAAAAGTGTGGATTAGTGATATACTTGATTCATCCTTTGGGGGTTGCAGTATGGTTGATTCATCACTACAGCTTTAGCTGGGTGTTTAATGTCTTTTTCCTTTTCTTCTTCCCCAGCTGTCTGCATGTCTATTTCCTGTTGATTTTAATAGATATTGGACCTGCTATTTCCTCTGCAATGTTTGAAAAATCTCGGTGTTTTCCTTAGGGAAGCATGCAGAGCACAGGGATGCAAAGACTGAAGTCAGCAGCCGCCCCATTGCCCCCAGGCCTGACAGCCTGGGCTGCCACCCATTTCCCATGTGCTTTGCTTTCTTCTTCCAGAAGCAACAGAGCTGGGTCCAGCAGCTCTGAGAAAACACTAGTAATGAAGAAGATTGAACTTGGAGGGGAGGGAAGGGAAGGGAAGATCCCCTGCTGCACAGGGGAGGTGTCTGCCCAAGTGGAAAAAAAAAAGGAAGAGGGAAGGGGAAAGGAGGAAATATCCCTGGTGTGAGTTCACTAATTCTGATGGAAGGCTTATGCCTTCAAAGGCTGGGACTGCAGAGCTGCACTGGATGTGAATCCCCACCCTTGCAGAGTGCTGCCATCCCCCCCTCCTGCCAGCCCCTGCTCCAAGCCTTGTCCCTGTTTTCCAGGTGTCTTTGTGAGCACTGGCGAGGTTTGGCATCTTGTAGAGCAGGACTGATGCCCTGACTGAGCCACTTAGGATGAAGGAAAATGCTGCTCGCTTTTCCCTGTACCCTGGCTCATGCTCTTGGCCCCATAATTTTCTCCCAGATCAGGTCAAAAAGGGGTCTGTGAGTACTTTTCTGGAAAGCTCTCCTGTTTTTCTGTGCTGTGCAAGTTCAATTCAATTGACATCGGCTGAGGAACCACATCCGCTACCCAGAGCAGGGAGCATATTCATGGTCTAACAAAATGAAACCCAACAGACTCTATTAATTCAGTAACTGTGCTACTAAAAGGCATAATCACAATTAACTAATTAATGCTAATAATTTTTTATTATTTTACTCTTTCCATGCTTTGATACTGCCTGCCTGGAGATGTGTTTTATTGCAGAGTTTTAAGCCAGTTCCTGGCTCTGTCTCTGCAGAGGACTCTCACTCCCCAAAACATTTGACTTTAGGAACGCCTCCAATGGCTTCCCTTTGCCAAGCAAAGCATTTCCCAAAATATATCTGATTTTGAGGCAGCTTTTCTTTTATTTTTCCTCTTTATAACTAGCCACTAAAGGTAAACCACCTCCCATCACCCAGAGCACTGGAGGGAGGAGGACAATGACACGCCCTTCCCACCTGGCTCATCAAAGTCATCAGAGTCAGTTTAAATTGCCATAAGCCTGGGGAGATGCTGGATATTTCTCAGGCCTCACCGATGTTGCTCCAGTTCTCAAGAGCTGTTACCATTTATATTTATGTAAACCAGTTTATTCCACCCTCATCCCTATTCCCCAGACTTATTTCAGCCAGGGAGGTGATCCAGGCTGAACCCCTGCCTGAACATGACAAGGCTTTGGCTGGCTGCTACAGGCAGAGTTCAGCTGCAGCATTTGGTGGCAATGCAAATATTCACAGCAGCCCTGGGGAGGAAGGGTGGTGCAAGTGGAGCTTCTCCTGAGCAAAACACTTGAAGTGTATGTGCAGCATAAAGAACCCAAGCTCTGAGGCTCAGCTGTAGTTTCATCACTTTTTGACACTGCAGTCAAGATTTAGGGGTCGTGCTTCTGAGAGCAGCATCAAACACCAGGTGTCACACTCCTGGAGGCACCCTGGTGTTGCTGGGAGAGGGAAATGCTATTGAGCAGCTTCCAGAAAGACTGAAATCAGTGCAGAATCATGAAAAATAATGGTGCCCAATCCAAAGTCTTCTCTTAATTTTTAATTAATTAGGAAATTCAGTGGTTCTCAAACTGTGTGCCCATAGGTTATCAGTCTTCTGCACACCCAGGAAAGCCAGTGATTCTTTTCAGGTAGCACAGTGCATACTTGTGTGAGCACACTCCTGTTGTTGTGTCAGAGCTGCCTGCATCCACAGTTTACACTGAATGGGTGCTGTTGCAAGCTAAGCTCTATCCTGATACCCACACCAGATATTCAGGTTATATCATAGGCAAATGGACCTGACCCAAAACACCCAGCCAGGGGGGACAAATCCCAGTCAAACCCAAGGGACCCCTTGCAACCACCAAATTGCAGCTAGATTTGCTGCAAAACTGGTGCACTCAGTAATGCTCTGGCTCATGCTGGATCCTCCTGGCAGGGGCATGGTGGTGCATGTGAATTCATTTTTTTCTGTAATGAGCTGGCAACTCCAGGCTGGACATGCACCAAACACAAGCCAGCTCTAAGAAGGATCCTCCTTTGGGCATCTTCCAGCCTTCTGTGCATGTACATGGGGACAGACAGACAGACAGACTACACCCAGTGGTGTGTAAAACCCCTGAAACCTCGATACAGAGGCAGTGACTCAGCTGTCTTGTTTTAGTCCATTGCAGGAAATTATTTTCTAATGAGTCATTTGAAAAATCACCCATGTGTGACCTTGTCATGCTGCTTTGCCTCAGTGGCTGAGGGGGAGGGAGAGGGGCCTTAGGGAGAGCCAGCCTGGGCTCAGGGCCTGTCCAGGAGGGCCACTGGGCCACCAGAGCAGGGTCAGTCATCCATGGGTGCAAAGGAGCACAAGCACAGGTTAAAGTCCAACCTTGCCACCCCTCAGCAGGTGCACACATCTCAGTTTTTAAGTGCAGGCTGTGCTGCAGAAAGGGGAATCAAAACCCTGTGTGCAGAGCTGGCTTTGAGCAGTGATAAAACTGAGGGCAGACAGCCTGTGAAAATAAAAGCAGCATTTTCTCTGTCCCATTCCCAGAGCCCTCCCATCTCCTTGTGCTGGGGTCTGGTGGCTGGTGTGCAAGCAGGGACAGACGCCCCTGGCTGGGTCTGTGTGCTCAGGTCACAAGGGCTGAGCAAAACCAGCAGCACTGGTGTCTCCACTGGGACCATGTCACTGAGTGCTCTTCAGCACCAAGTCTGGGCTCTCTTTTCCTGCTGCAGCCACACAGCATTGGCACACATGAGGTCTCCAGCACTGCTAACTGAATAAATGCAGCAGTCTCCGGAACAGCTGCTTTCCCAGCAGCTGGCCTGCTGCTGTTCAGAAGAAATGTTATTTCTAACTCTTCTATGGCTTTCTCATGCTGTCTCCATGGAAGGTTTTTATTAGATCAGATATTTATATCACATCAAGTATTTGTTGTGTGAGAATGGCAGGGCTGGTGGTGAAGATCGTGTCTAACACCACCATGAGCCAGCACTGGCAAACATCATTTGAGAGCCAAGGGAAGGAGAAAAAGCTGAAGCCACCCAAACCCCATTGCAATGAGGGAAGGACTGTTTCAAGGAAACACTTGTGAACCTGGAGTGATATCCAAGTGCTGCAGGAAGCACACACAGGTCAATGTTTTGAGGAACCCCCCACATGATGTACTTACAGCCTGAGCAATCTGCAGGGAACTGAAGAGAATTGTTTGCAAATGCCCAGGAAACAAAAAACATTTCTTTTAAAACTTTAATTCATAGCTCAAACACAGCTTGGAAATCTGTCCACAGACATTGTAATGTTTGGTGGTGTTGAAGCTGGGTGAGGCCATGGTTCAATGCCAGCTCGTGGAGGGAGGGTGAGCGAGTCAGTGAGAGACCACCCTGCCATTGTCTTCACATAAACAGAAGACTAAAATCAGTCTAAGTAAGAGAGAGAGATCATTCACTAAAATATTTGCCTGGACCAGATGGTTCTGATGACTCAGACAAAATACTCCCCGTGCTACAAGCCAGCTGTAAAAGAACCATGGTTTGCCATTTAGGAAAAATGACACAGCGTGGTGCAGAGCCTATCTAGGAAACATAGAGGGGGGGGAAATGCACTCACATGTACCATTTAAAAATTAAAAAGGTTTATCTGGATCGTTTCTCCAGTCTAGCACCAGCTTGGTAGGGCCTATGTGCAAGGATGGGGTATGGAACAGATCAGGGATTGATTTGTTACTCAGCAAACACTTGTTGTGAACCTGGAGTGATATCCAAGTGCTGCAGGAAGCACACACAGGTCAATGTTTTGAGGAACCCCCCACATGATGTACTTACAGCCTGAGCAATCTGCAGGGAACTGAAGAGAATTGTTTGCAAATGCCCAGGAAACAAAAAACATTTCTTTTAAAACTTTAATTCATAGCTCAAACACAGCTTGGAAATCTGTCCACAGACATTGTAATGTTCGGTGGTGTTGAAGCTGGGTGAGGCCATGGTTTAATGCCAGCTTGTGGAGGGAGGGTGAGCAAGTCAGTGAGAGACCACCCTGCCATTGTCTTCACATAAACAGAAGACTAAAATCAGTCTAAGTAAGAGAGAGAGATCATTCACTAAAATATTTGCCTGGACCAGATGGCTCTGATGACTCAGACAAAATACTCCCCGTGCTACAAGCCAGATGTAAAAGAACCATGGTTTGCCATTTAGGAAAAATGACACAGCGTGGTGCAGAGCCTATCTAGGAAACATAGAGGGGGGGGAAATGCACTCACATGTACCATTTAAAAATTAAAAAGGTTTATCTGGATCGTTTCTCCAGTCTAGCACCAGCTTGGTAGGGCCTATGTGCAAGGATGGGGTATGGAACAGATCAGGGATTGATTTGTTACTCAGCATTTTTTGCTTTAATAAGTTAAAATAAATGAGAACTTTGAAATAGGTGTTGTAAAACTGCTTATTCTAATCATCGGAATTTAAATTTGGCTCTATTTTCCTGCTTCCATAAAGAAATGGCAGTATTTCAAAAGCTCAGGGCTTCTGTTCAAATGATTCACTCTGATGCAGATACCATCTGAATCAAAACAAAGCATGGACCCAACAGTCACACTCACTAAGGGAGAATTAAACCAAAGACAGTTTCTTATGGTCTTTATGAATAATCATGCCAATTTTCCCCAGTTGCTCCCTTCTAGCTTTATTTTAGTAGATACAATCCTCTGCACTAAGAGAATTCATGCCAGTTTGAAGAGCACTCAAGACAAACAGCCTCTGGAGGCAAGATGGGCCCTGAAGCATCCCAAATGCATGGACTGGTCATTAAAATGTAATGCTGACCATCCCCCTCCTCACAGGATGGCTGTCGGCCCTTTTGGCACAGGACATACACAGAATTTCAGAGCTTCCCAGGAAACAACAGCATTTTTGTGAACTGCAGGCTGTAACCAAGAAAAGGAGCCACAAACCACTGTCATCATGATCTCTCATGACCCAGAACTCTATCTGGCCTCATGCATGGGTCCTGAAGTCCCCAGTCTTCTTCCAGCCCAAAGCACACCTTGCCCATCCCAGGAATCACAAGAGGTTTCACTTTTTTCCCTTTCCATGAAACTTTGTTTCAGACTGCCACTGTATCCTGTCTCACACACTTCCCCACCAGCAGTCAAGTCCGTCCCATCTTGACAGGAGGTTTTCCCTGCAGTCTAGCTCCCAGAACAGCAGCATCCATCCTGGCAGTCTGATTACCATTTTTACAGATGTCTCTGACCTCCTGTGGGCCGAGATGAAGCCACGGGGTTGCAGCGAGGCATTGCAAACTGGAGAGGTGCATCAGTGCAGCCCCAAGTCCTGCGTCACCAGAGGTGTCACACGTGGGAGCCCCTTCTGCTGCCCTGACCTGCTGTGTGAGGAGTTCAGTCCATCCCAGCCTTCTGCTTCAGTCCCTCCCTGTGCCTTCCCAGCACTGCTTGTGGCAGCAGCTCCTGTGCAGATGGATGTGAACAAACCACCGAGGTTGGAAATTTTTCATTGGTTGAAGGAGTTTTAAAAGTGTCTGGTCTGTCTCTCCACCCCTGTCCAGAGTCAGCTTTTCATCTGCTCTGCTGCAGGTCTGGGGAAGTGATTCTTGCACCTTTCATTCTTCATGTTATCATGCCCTGCCACAGCTTTTTTTTTCCTTTTTTTTTCTCTTTTTTTTTTTTTTTTTTTTTTTTGTTTTTCTTTTTTTTTT